>NC_063345.1:20704254-20718521 GCF_021869965.1 Rhincodon typus | reverse complement strand
ATCCAAGTTGTTTGCTTAATTGGGTTGGATGAGACAGCTTTGCACCTATGGCTCAACATCTCTCCAAAAAAGGGCAAAAACACACCCTCTTAAAGCCATTGTATTGTCATAGCCCTATCTCTCTTTCATTGGCCACAGCTATTTTACCAACCATGTGTTGTTTGTTTCATGTTGCTTTGCTGTCAGCAGCAGATCAATTTTCTCCTTGTCATATCTATTGGACACATTTTAAATCTGTATTTCTCTTTTACCACCATTAGCACTTGCTTTTTGTTTAGCTTTGATACCCTCGCTGTCTGTTCGATTCACTCCTTCTCGTCTGTCAACAGCATAAATATCACTATTTTCAACTGCATTTCAGTTCTCAAGAAGTCATATTGGATTCAAAATGTCAACTGTTTCTCTCTTCTCATGTGCTGCCAGACCACTTGTGATTTTATAGCATTTTCTTTTTCAGATTTCCAGTATCGCTTACTTTTCAGTTATTTCGGAGATTGTAAAGTGACTCTTTCATGCTTTTATGAAGTGACATGCGATTCATTCTCTCGACAAGGAGTATGTTCAAACCTATTTTGAATCTTCCAGGATTATTTGGAGCCTGTACTTCTGTTTCCTTCTCAATGGCAGTGCTTCAACCAATGAGCATCAATTTGTCAATCATCCAGTGCCTTTTTTTTATCCTCTCATGTGAATTGTTATGATTTTTTAAAAAAAATTTGTACTCTTCCATTTTTAATGATAATTGCAAGATATAAAGCTTTAGTAGCATGTCCATGTTTTTAGCAGTGTTCCAAATTGTGCACTGTCTCAGGTCTTTTATAAGTCAAGACAGAAACTAAGAACGAAGATGCAGTGATAAATTCCACAAAGCTTTTCATAAAGTTTTTTTTAAAAAGATGAATGATTTCCTCGGGTTTCCTGATTGTTAGAATAATTAATCCAAATAATTATGGGATATAATATCAATTTATACATGCTGAAGAGCAGTCATTGATTATATTTACACTTGAGTTTTCTTGAATATTTTATGGGTGATTCAGAACAAATACTTATGATTTGCTACTTCATACCTCACATGAACCAAACTGATAGTTATGGCCTTAATCTTTCTGGAAAGAAATGCCACTATATGGTTGAAATACCTTTATTTTAACGTGTTTGCTTTATAATTGGCTGAAGTTTGGCATGTAATGACAACGAGAAAACGTCTTTTTTCAAGACTGTTTATTGCAAGGGTTATATATTGATTGTTGTTTCTTTGCCTCAGACTCTGCTGTCTGAAAAAGTTGGGCAGATGATGGAATGGGCAAACAGGCGAGCTGTAATTCGGATGAATGGAGAAAAGTTTCGGCGATTTGTCAAAGCTCCTCCAAGGAACTACTCCGTTATTGTGATGTTCACTGCCTTACAGCCACAGCGCCAGTGCACTGTTTGCAAGTATATAAATTAGCTTTATTTTAGTTGTGCTTAAGGTTCATTACAGTGTACTGTATCAAATGTGATTTATGTTTCGTGTTGAATTGCAAATAGTCCTAAAAAATCTTATTTCAACTCTGGATAGGCAAGTAGATGAAGAATACCAAATCCTGGCTAACTCCTGGCGTTATTCAAGCTCCTTCATAAATAAACTTTTCTTTGCTATGGTGGACTTTGATGAAGGATCTGATGTATTTCACCAGGTGAGGTGGCTAACTTACAATTCAGATATTTGGAAAATTTTGCACTATTATTAATAGAATTAGTGAATGCAAGGGTCAGTGGTATCTACTAAACTATTGTTTAGTCTAATTAAAATCAATTTTGTCTGTATGTCTTTCTTGATCATCTTCAGGGTATTCTTTGTTGCTTTATTCAATTCTCTTTCTTTAATAGAGATTCTTGTATTCATGTTGATCATCTAGAAAACATTGCCTGATATATAGGATAAGGCTTTATGGGGCTATTTCACCCGGTGCCAATCTGTTTCGCAAACTAAGCTATTGCTGTCAATATGTCTTACTAATCCAGTGGATTGTTGGAACTCATTGTTTTTCCTTCTTTCTTAATCCCTTGGGGTGAAACCCATGAAGGCTGTTGATTTGGTTTCCACTGTCTTTGTTAATCATGTATTTTTTTTTTTTGACAGATTTTACTTACCATCTACCAGTTTTGTTTTGCTTCAGGACAATGTGAAATGTGTCAATGAGTTCAACCTCTGTGGTATAATGGTTGTGATGAAAGGTGCATGATTTGTGAATATCATATTTTTAGAGTTTGGAATCCAAACTCTGGCATATGACTGGTTACTTTCATGAAGGGTTTCAGAAAACGAGGTCAGTCTTTCTGGGTCCATAATCAAATTCAGTATGTGTCGTGAGCAGTAACCTCAAATATTAATGGAATCTTATTGATACGATCCTGAAGTATAAACGTTTGAGTGCCATTGGGTTTTTTTTTACTTAGGATAATCAAGGATTGATTTTGGGAAACCCCAGAAATTAGAAATTTTTAAGCAGTTTTGGAGGAGATCTGACTGGAATCAGAAGCACAATACCGTTTTTAGAATGGAGTAGATAACAAAAATAGTGGGAAACTGAGTATCTGTTAGTTCAAAATATAAACTTACTAAAATACCAAGAAAGGAGTTTTGGGAATATTCATGTGAGAAGACTTCAGTTTGAAGGCAAGATCTGGGAAAAATCAGTTGAGTCAAACTTAAAGAATTGAGGGATAACCTCTTTGGATTTGATGCTGTAAAGTAATGCTGCTGGATGTTAGATGAAAACTTTGTATATTTTAAGATCTTTCAGACTGTTCTATATTTGGTTTGGTTTATTATTGATTTCCTTTTAAGTAATAAATCATTAGGCTGCAGATTTTCTTTAACAATAATGTGCTCCACAAATATCCCCATCCTCCATGACGTAATAGCCCAGCACATCAATGCAAAAGATGAGGCTGAAGTGTTCACAACAACCTTAAGCCTGAAGCACTGAGTGATCCATCTTGGCCTCCACCAGTGGTCCCCAGCATTGTGGATAATAGGCATCAGCCAATTCAATCCACATAATATCAAGAAACAGTTGGAGACACTTCATACTGCAGAGGCGATGGGCCCTGACAACATTCCGACAATAGTACTGAAGGCTTGTGCTCCAGAACTTGCCACTTCCCTAGCCAGTACAGTTACAACACCAACATCTGCTCAACAATGGGGAAAATTGGCCAGATAATTCCTGAACATAGACATCTGGACAAATTGAACCCGGCCAGTTAGACCCAATCAGTCTACTTTTGATCATCAGTAAAATGATGGAAGGTGTCATCAACATTGCTTTCATGAAAGTAACCAGTCATATGCCAGAGTGACACAAAGTTTGCCTTCCGCAGGGCCACTTGGCTCCTGACCTCATCACAGCCTTGGTTCAAACTTGGACAAAAGGGCTGAATTCCAGAAGTGAGGTGGGAGTTACATCCTATGACATAGACCCTGCAAGTACATCATCCATGAGCCCTAGCAAAACTGGAATCGTTGGGTACTGGGGGCAAACTCTCCACTGACCAGTCAAACCTGGTGCACAGCAAAATCATCGTGATTGTTCATCAGTCATCTCGGCTCCAGGACATGTCTACAGGAGTTCCTCAGTGTAGTGTCCTAGGCTCAGCCGTCTTCAGCTGCTTCATCAACGACCTTCCTTCCATCATAAAGTCAGATGTGGGGATGTCTGCTGCTGATTGCGCAATAATCAGTGCCATTCACGGTTCCCAGATACTGAAGCAATCCATCCTCCAATCCAAGAAAATCTGGACAATATGCAGGCTTGGGCTGACAAGTGGCAAGTAATGCAAATGCCAAACAATGACCATCACCAGTAAGAGACTATTTAACCACTACCCCTTGATATTCAAAGGTGTTACCATTACTGAATCCTCCATTATCAATATTCTTGGGATTAGTGTTGACCAGAAGGTCAACTGGACTTGTAACATAAATGCAGAGGCTACTTGAGCAGGTAAAAGGCTAGGAGCACTGTGGTGAGTGATTCATCTTCTGACTCCCCAAAGCCTTTCTATCATCTACAAGGCAGTGTGATGAAATACTCCCAGTTGTCAGGATGGGTGCAGTTTCAACAACACTCGAGAAGCTTGACATCCTCCAGGATAAAGCAGCCTGCTTGATTGACACCACATCCACTTCCTCCACCGATGCTCAGTAGCAGCAGTGTGTGCTATCTACAAGAAGTATTGCAGAAATTCACCAAAGATCCTCTGACCGCACCTTCCAAACCCACGACCACTTATATTAAGAAGGACAAAGGCAGCAGATACGTGAGAATGCCAACACCTGCAAGTTCCCCTCCAAATTCCCTCTCTAAGGGCAGAGGGTCACCTACTGCACATGGACTTCAGTGATTCAAGAAGGTAGTTCACCATCACTTTCTCAAGGGCAACACTGGATGACAAGAAATGCTGGCCAGCCAGTGATGCCCAGGTCCCATGAGTGAATGAAAAAAAAAAGTGTTAAAACAGCCAATTTTAAAAGTATTACTTTTACTTGACCCTTTTCTGCATGTAAAAAAAGTTATATTTCCATTCAAATCTTCTACTTTTTTTTGTTTGCTAGCATCTAATTGCTTTTTATGAAGACTTGTTTTGACATTAATTTCTTCCACTGTAGTGTCTTTAGTGTCAGCACCGAGTCTATCTTTCAGTGAAAGATCACTGCATTAAAGTTTTAAGAAATGAACTATCAAACTGAGTTTCATTGTGGGGCCTGATTTGTTCACTAATAACTTTGTCTGGGATCATGACATGGTGAGCTGTCAACACATTTTCTCTCCAGCTAAGTCAGACTAAAGACAGACAAACATGGGTGTTGATAGGCTGGTGACATTCCTGATTTATAATCAAATGACTTGCTGAAGTGTATGATTTGAGATTGCCGTCATGGATCATCAATAGCAGAATAGACCATTTGGGCTGAATGGCCTGTGTCTGTGCTATACATTCTATACGATTAACATTCTGGCGTTCACTGATAATGGCCACTTGGGTTTTAAAAATCTGGGGGACTGCTGGCACCTATAGAAGTTAATGTTAAATCGCTTATAATAGGGAGAGAAAAGGGGGAAAGTAAAGAAATGTAATAACTTTTAACATTTGTTTCTTTGTCCAGCTCAACATGAATTCTGCTCCAACGTTCATGCATTTTCCTGCTAAAGGGAAACCGAAGCGAGCAGACACTTATGAGCTTCAAGTTCGGGGATTTGCAGCTGAGCAGATTGCACGATGGATTGCTGATAGGACAGAAATAAATGTAAGTTGCTGTGTGTGAATTTAACGTGTTAAATTCTATATCAGTTGTATACAGGGAATTGTGTAAACTGGAAATTGACTTGAGTCCCTACAAATAATAATAGTGATTTGCTTAAGCTCAGGTACTTGACTCATTTCTATACTTTCTTGAGCTTCCCTCTCCAGTTGATTTGAACAGCCTTTCATTTTTAATTTCAATGAGCACAACAATTTACAACAGAAAAAGTGCATGAGCTGGTTTCCTGTTGATTTCCTTGTGTACTTAAAAGAAATACAAGTCCTCTTCCCAAAGGAGACTCCACTGATAAGCCACTGTCCCTCAGGTTCTAACTTTTCAATAATCACAATGGACATTTCACTGTTTATGCCATTGGCCCTGGTCATGATGTTCGGTATAGAACTCCTGCTTGGCCCTGAAGTGTTTAACAAAAGTGCATGTCCACTCTTGAGGTCTCTTAACCCTGCTACCTCATATTTATAAATAGGTACTGGTTGTTGGACTGGGGTGTGCATACTTGTATTCTTTAACTCTGCAAATAAATGCTTATGAAAGTGTAGAAAAATTGGCTTCTGTTCTGTTGTTCATCGACTTTTATTGTGGAATATTACGGTAGCAGAAGATGGCTGCCTAAAAGTTGGAAACTAATGAAGAAATTCTGTTTGAAAACTGAAATCCTTGTGAATGTTGTGCAGGAGAAATGGTGGGCAACAGCTGTCAGGATATGGTTATTTTCTGTTTTTAGAATCTGAAATGTGATCAGAAGTGGCATTAGGGGTACACGGAAACAATGGTTTTTGTGCCAGTCGAAGAAGTCGGTGTGCCTTAAAGTTGTAAATTCAAAAGTGAAATATTTTGAGAGACGTATTCTGATCTCTTGGATAGTAATGCAGGACTTTCTGTGAGTTCTTCCGTGAAATTTACGAGAAGTAAAATCTGGTAGATACTTATGAGGTATGGTCAGGCATTGATACATTTCTGAAACAGTCGGTCTTTCTACAAAATGTACTTTGACAGATCGTACAATGAATGAACTTAAGTTTAATTGAAATTCTTGCTGCTTCAGTGAAATATGTACATGACACCTACTATTTCTTGTGCCTCTTTTTAAACTTTTGTTCATAAATTTGTAAGTCATTGGCAAGGCTGGCATTTATTGCCCTTGGGAAAGTGGTAAAACAGCTGCAATTCTTATGGTGTAGATCCACCCATAGGATTCTGTCCCATGTTTTGATTATTAGTGTTCCTGTGCGTATGCTACCCTTGTTCCTCCAAATAGTCAAGTTTGTTTGCAAGTAGCTTTTGAAGGAACCTTGGTGAGTTGTTGCAAACCAATTTACTCATGGTACATAATCCTCCCTCAATGCCAGTGGTAGAGAGACTGAATGTTTAAAATAGTGGATGGGGTACTGGTCAAGTTGCATTATCCTGGAAGATGTTAAGCTTCTTGTGTTATTGGAGTTGCATTCACCAAGGTTAGTGAACATATCCCTGACTTGTATCTAATACAAGGTAACCTGCTTTGGGAATTCAGGAAATGAGTCAGTCACTGTAGAATTCCTAAACACTCTCTTACTCTTGTAGGCACAGTATTTGGATGGCTAATCAATGGTAACTTCAAGCATGTTGGTTGGAGATTCAGCAATGATAATACTTTGGAATATCAAGTGGAACTCATTTGATTGTGCCTTGTTGAAAATAATCGTTGTTTGGCACTTGTCATGTGTATCTACAATCTATCTACCACCACCAGAATATGGTCCAGGTCTTGCTGCGTGTGGATGCTGGTATTTGTCCAACAAACACATTGAACAGTACAATTCTCATCAAGATTCACACTTTGAGATCTGTGTTGCACGAAAGGTCATTGATAAAGCAGCTGAAGATAGTTCAAGGGCATTACCTTGAGGAATTCTTGCAGTACTGTCTTGGGGCTAGGATGATTGCCATCACAACCGTTTTCCTTTTTTGCTTTGCATGAGTCCAAGCAGCAAAGAGTTTTATTTTGCTTCTGGATGCCACACTGTGTGTGTCTTGCTGCCAAGGGTGCATTCTAGCTTGTGTTGGTTTCTCAGAAAGCGTGAACATTTTCGATCAGACATCTGCTTTTGAAGTCTGGAGGACTGATTTCGGAATGTTACTGACACTGGTGTCACTAAACTGGAAGGACTAAAGGCAGATGACTGAAAATGAAAATATTGTTAGCAAGGTCTGCTATTAGAAGAGCTATTTGGAACAGTTAAAATTGGCAAATGAATTCCAAGAATGTCCAAGGATTAGTTAACAGGTACTTGAGGTGTTACTTGAAGTGTCATTATCCTGTGAACAACAAAGGGGAATGGCGGGGTGCTTAAGACACCAAGTGCTGAAAAGGATTAAATAATAACTCAGAACAGCTTATACTGGTAACAAATGTTAGCCTTAAAATGTTAATTTTAGACTCCCTTAACTGTGTGATACTGGGCATTGCTCATACTTCAGTATAAAGAACAGATAAATTAAGATGATACTTAATTCATTAAACAGCACAAGTTTAAGCAATATAAAAGGGCTACTTGTTTAATCTTGGTGCTGATGACATATTGAAGTCACTATCGCAAATTATAAGTCCAGTAAAATAACTGGAGTACGTCTTGGGTGACAATTGAGTATGCTTCTATGAAAAGGGAACCAATTACTTGATGGCAAATAAGGCAATTTTGGAAAGCCAATGGATCTGGAGTTCACCCCCTCAGGACATTATTATATCCCCCAATAAAAGTTGGGGCAAGATATTATGGTCCCCACCAACCGGTTTGCAGGCAGTGTGGAGGGTAGCTTTAGTGACTCCTAATTGGCTGTTTCTGTCTGACCTCCATTTTCAGGGTGGTTGGTGAAGATCTGGGACAAGGGATGTCAGCAGAAATGATCACTTTTTTTTTGTTTGTTTGTGGGAAGTGCACTCCATCAGTGATCGCATTTCAACATCCCCACCCACACTCCCAGACAAGATCTACCCCCACTGGGTGTTCCTACTCCCTTAAAGGCCTCTTGGTGAACACCCCCATATTTCATGTCCCTGTATTGGTGTCTTGGGACCAAAGATCTGTGATCAATCCCAAGGGAGGGGAGAAAGGTCCATTTCAAAGCAGTTTAACACTCCTTTCAGCATTAAGTGGCTGTGTAATAACCTGCATTAGTGGGAACTCATTCCCTGCTGACTTCGGGTGGTAGGATGGGAAACTGTACCATTCTTAAAAATGCCATTGGTATTATACAGTAGTAATGGCATCAGGTGATAAGAATTAGAAGTGGGGGAGGAAGTATCTAAAGTTGCATAAATAGTTACTTTTCAGCAAATGATAAGTCAATGATAAAAATCCTGCTGAAAGATGGAGGTGAGGTTGATGGAGAGTATTTAATACTTGTAGAGATCAGAATGAGAAGTGAAATCTGATTATTTTTTTTTTTTTTTTTTTTTAAAATGGTATTGGAGAAAGTCACCGCATTCTATTTATAAGCTTGCCATTGGCTTGTGATTTTAACAAAGTAATTGCTTTGGATCTCACAATTTGGGACCGAGACAGAGATTTTAATTCTGTGTTTTGTAAATCTGGTGGCTTGGTCTTTCTGCCATAACACTTAAGATAAAAATATTGTTTTTCTTCTAAGAAGTTATATAGGGCTTAGGGATCAAAGGGTACCAGGAGTTGGGGGTGTGGGAGATGGTGGAGAAGCAGAACAGGATACTGAGTTAGATGAAAATCCATGATCATAATGAATGGTGGGGCAGCCTCGAAAGGCCAAATTGCCTACTCTTCCTGTTTACTGTGTTTCTTTCAGAAGATGGTATTTGGCAAATCAGCAATAAAACTTTTCAGGCTTCTTCCTTACGAATCCAAATTAATTGAAAAATCCCTGACCATCAGCAGCTGACATGTACTTGACACCTCAGATGTGTCTCTGTTTGTGATGGAGGTCCTGAGGAACGGTATGGTGGATTAAAGGCTGGGAATGAGATGGGTCCTCGCACACGAGATGGACCTATTACATCTATAACTTAATTGCCCACTATGGGAACTCTCATGCAGTAAATTATGAATGTGACAAATGAGGATGTTAGGAAATGCTAGTGATAAGTGTTGAATATTGGTTGTGTGATCAGGATGATGGCCAAGAAGGCCAGCAGGGTGAAAAGTAAGTACTGATGGGGGTCCAAAGCTGACTCCTGTGTCAGACAGCATCTACCCCTAGAGGTGGAGCCTCCAGTAGTGTGAAAGGAGTACTCCATAGTAGTTTCAATAGATTTGAAGTCAACAGACAGGCAATTGCTTAAGTGGATTATGCAATGAAATTAGGACCGCCACATAATCTTATATCTGAACTAGAAAGCAGAAGTCCTGATGAACGTGGAGTTTTGGTAGCTGTCAATAAATAGAGAATAAATTAATGAGGAGAAACAAAATAGATTAAAGTTCAGAGTTGGTGTTCATTGTGAGGTGCCAGACAAAGGGCAGCCAGCTTTGTCATTTCCATGGCCCAGTCCTGCAAAGGTGCCCAGGATTTTGAAAAGTGACAGTGATACACGTGGTAGAGGGGACTTTCTTATAGGTGGAAAAGTGATTTTGAAAATCATCTTGGCTATTTTATCCACTTTCATGGAAGCGCTGATCAGTTGACATGCACATTTTTGCAGGCTTATACTTTTGAGAGAATTGTTACTGGTCAAAGTGGTAACAGATGCAGAAGGCAAACAACAGAAATTAAGCAATTATATCTGTGGCCTGCGTGATGCTTCAAAATTATGGTTTCTTTCTGGTGAAATCTGTTTTTCATTAAATGGGTGATCTTCAACTAAAAGAAGATTCTGCATTGCTTTATTGGTATTGGAAAGGAAAAATCATGGGCACCTTCATGGTGATTATTGATTTCTTATGAAGTGGTGCTATCATATTTGACAAATGTGTTGTAGGATTATGTTAAAATTTAAAATTCCATATCAGCTATATGTTGAAAAATCAGGGACAAAAGCCAGAAAAACGCCAAGAGGTTTGCAAAGGGAGAGATGGCGAAAATACAACTTTGAATAAAGACAAATATTGCAGGTGTTGAGAATCTGAAACAAACCATGCTGGAGAAACTCGGCAGATACAGCAGCATCTGTGGAGGGAGAAGCAGAATTAACGTTTCGAGTCTGATGACAAAAATATACCTTGTTCTTTTTGAGGACTTCCACTGACTACTGCTCTGAGATTATTCTTTATTTGTTTTAAAGGTGTACCTAGCCTCTCTTTGCCGCATCTATTATTCAGCAAGATTGCAAAGTAGCTGCACAAAAACAACTGGGGTGAATTTGTATCCTAGCATTATAATGCAGTGCCCATTATGTTCCCTGACTCTCGTACTATTTACAACTTGTATAAGTTTCCGATTCTAAATAGTTTAAACTGAAATATGAAAATTGAAACTGAGACAGTAACTTCAGAACTATTTCAATGCACTTAGAATTTTTAAAATTATTTCAGTGCACTCATTGATCTCTTTTTAATAATTCAATGACTTAGCCTCCATGACTTTCGGTCATTAAGAATTTCAAAAATTCTCCCTCTGAGTGATATTTCTTCCCATCTCTAGACTAAATAGCTGACCCCATATTCTAAGACTGCATCTACACCAACTAATTACAAGGGTGAGACATTTCTGCCCTTTCACAAATATATGACTTTTCTTTGTCTCAAATCTGCCTTTTTAAATGCTTGTTCTGACCAAGGTTATACTCCAATCACAGCTTCTGTCTGATCCACCAGGCTGTGTCTCTCTTGATTTTGCTGCTCCTTCAGGGGGGGAAAAAAATCTGGAGGGTCAGTCGAGGGTGTGAGAGAAGAGCAGCCTGATGCAGAGACTATAGTGAAAAAGAGGGGAGAGAAAAGGAAAAAAAAACAACCAAAATTCTCTGATTTTTTTGAGCACAAGACTTGGTACATTTGTATATGACATTCATATTTGAATGATATCTCAGCATTTTGCAGCCAGTGAATAGTTTTTCAAAAGCAGTCACTTATGTGGGAAAATGGTGTAGCAAATTGGAGCAGAATAAAGTTCCATAGATCTGTTTTGGTGACGTTATTTGAGGGAGAAATTGGCCAGGATACTAGTAGGACTTTCCTGCTATCAAAATAGATGTCTTATCCACATCAGCATGGCAGACTTCATCTGCCATGTAATGTCAAATTGATAAAATGTTTATGGCTGTACTGAACAGGTCATTAGCCTTTTTTGTTTTTATTCAGTACAAAATGAAAGTGTAATTTTACATGTGATACTAAGGAATATTATCTGTGTATAACTAAAATATCAACAGTTGTCAAAACAAAACTTTGGTGACTTTGGTTTTATTTTATTTTATAAACCAGATCAGAGTGATTAGGCCTCCAAACTACGCTGGTCCCTTGATGCTGGGATTTTTACTTGCTATAATTGGTGGACTTGTGTATCTTAGACGGAATAATCTTGACTTCCTATATAACAAAAATGGCTGGGCATTTGTTGCTTTGGTAAGTGAAAATGAAATTAATTTATTCCAAATTTCTTTTTTGTGAATTCCTTTTGTTGGGATTATTGCAATTGTGCTGAAAATTGTTTATCAAAAATAATTAATTGTCAATCTATAATATTTTGAAGTAGTGAGAATTGGAGTGTTCTGGGATCTTTTTTACAATTGTTCTACATGATGGGGTTGATGTCATCTTCTAGAGAAAATCCCTTAAGGATCACACTTGGAGAATAAGCCTGCAGTTTAAAATAAAATTTGGCACCAATTAAAAATGTCATTTAATGACCAAAAATGTCTGCTGTTGCAAATGTTATGGGTACAGTTGATATTGGGGTGGTGATGCCAGATATTAAAGGAAGATGATAGGACCTGTGGTGAGATAACCATTTACAATATCAGTTGGAAAAGGGACAGGGTCTATGTCAACTTGGAGAGGGCATGAGGGGAGATAAAGAAACTAGCAAATAAATTAGATCTGGTCTAGGGGAAATGGAAACGCTAGAAATTTGCCCTGGTGAACGAGTAGGGAGGAAGACCAAGGCAGTTTGGACGATGGCTGCAATCTCCTTGCTAAAGGAGGCTATGAATTCTTATGTTGATGCTAACTGGACAAGAAAGGAGACCAGAAGTTTAGCGTTCTTTCTGGGTAAAATACATTTTGAAGCATGCAGGAACAAATCTAACTAACGCATTGTAATTTGTTTCAAAACATGGTCTATTAATTTTCTGTTACATTTTCTCAGTGTTTTGTACTTGCTATGACCTCTGGCCAGATGTGGAACCATATCCGGGGTCCCCCATATGCACACAAGAACCCTCATACTGGTCAAGTGGTGAGTAATTCAATCACCTTTGATTTTCTATATATTGTGTCCTTGCTTTAGAGAATTTTGCTGTGCTGAATAAATTTAATTGTATGTATGAACTTAAAAATGATTTAATGTTTGTTGCTGTTGGGGTTGTAGGATATGATCTTCTAGTGAGCAAGTTTTTTTTAAATACCATATTCTTCAATAGAATCTGCATGGGTGCTCTTGTCTTCCACACATCCTCGCATTTCAGTGTGAGAAGAGTATGGTGCCGTAATGTTCAGAGCTGTGTCCCGGATTTAAAAGAAAAAAAATCACTTTTTAATTGCTATAAAACAAACTTTTACCATTTCATATGGACGTTATTCACCACCAGATGGTAATTGGAGATAACTCCCACTACCACTGCCTTTTCAGAGTTTAGCAACAAACATTGGAAATAAAGCTGTCCAATGGAATTTTATAGAGCTATCAAGATTCGTTAAGAAGGAGTCTTCAATAAGCGACTTACAGTAGATTTTAAATATTGATTTCTGTGCATGGTCTTACTGCTTTTTTTTGTGTCTGTGTATATAAAATCTTCTATATAGAACATAGAACTAACCCTTAACCAACCTCAACACCTTAACAGAGAGTCAGAGTCTTACAGCATGGTCCTACCAGTCCACACCAACCATGCTCCCACTTGCCAGTGTTTGACCCATATCCCTCCAAATCTTTCTATTCATGTACTTATCCAAATGTTGTCCTAAATGTTGTAGCTGTAGAACTCTGTGGATGTGGTGGTGGTTTAGAGTGGGGAGGAATATCGTTTCATTTTAAGGGAAAGTGGAGGAGTCCAGTTTTCCACCATCCTGTCATGTATCTCAAATGACAGTAGGCAGAATAGCCAAAGAATAGACTATGCCCCTCTTCAGTAGGAATTTCAAGGAGCAGTATTGAACACCTACATAAATATATAGACTGGGATAACAATTTTGAGGGCTATTTAGAATTAAAGATCAGTTTTTTTAAGTTATCTTTGTAAAGTAATGTTACTAAAGTTTGTGACCTAGTTTTAGCGTTCCTTTTTAGTTCCTAGAATGCCATTTTAGAAATTTGGTGATTGATGGAAATTCAGCAATAATAGTTATGCATTTTGACACATTTTAGATTAAAATAAACATTAAAGCATTACTACAGCAAGTGTTTTGAGATTTGATCAAATTTCCATCCTGATTGCTATTGATCTGCATATGCTCAAATTCTGTACCATTGATTTACAAAAACAAGATTGGTTGAGTGCTGACCAAATGCTGCTCTTGAGAGGGTTTGAGTGTCCCTTCTGGAGCAGTATCAACAGAAAAAGAGGTGAGTAACATACCCAAGTCAAAATTAAAATCTTTGAAGCTATTTTGGCCAATCCTACTGAGCATTTATACAAGACTGGATGCATTTACTTCCCATAATAATGTCACATTTTTCAATTTACATATTGTCAGGTTGCAGGAAGAATCATGAATTATTTTCATTTGAGGGTCTGAGTATGCTACAATTTGAGAATATGCTAACTTAAGCTATTGTAAGACAGACTGTCTTTGGAAACAAACTAAAGTGTGCACTTCTGTCACGGATTGTCAGTTGACTCGGTTAA
>NC_063345.1:20674509-20703754 GCF_021869965.1 Rhincodon typus | reverse complement strand
ACGGAAACATGTGCAACTTTTAATGTAAAACATAAACAGCTCATACCCTACAAATGAGAACTTTCAATGCCGGATGCCGCTGGACTGAATCCTTGTGAAAATGGTTTACTTGCTGTCCACAAGCAGTACAGCTGACTATTCCATGTAGATTCTCATCTAACAAAATAAAAAGTGCAATTTTATTTTTAAGTTGGCTCATTGTTTTATACATTGATAAAATAAGATTTCAAGTACACTATTAAAATTTCAATGCAATCTAACTGGACACAATGCGTTCTTGATAAAAAAGTACAACAAAGCAATTCACTTCTTGTCTCACAGTAAGCATTTTACACCTTTGTCTTGGACAACCTCTACTCAAAAATTAAAAATAAATATCGTGAGGTCCTTTGGTTTCACACAATGCTCAAGCAACCCAAACTGTGCTGTTTATTACAATCCCTTTAGACTGGTAATGCTGTTTTAGATGAAGGGCATAACTCAGTAAGCCATTTTTCTCCTGAAATTTTCTAGACTGCTTTTATTTTGGAGGTGGACAAGAATTTGAGAATGCTATTTTAGTTTTAATTCAGAGTTTACTAAAATAGTGAGGGAGAACCTGCAAACCTGATCTGTCTATCATTGTGTGGTTTTTAATCATCATTGTGAATCCAAAAGGAGCTTATGAAAGGTATTTTTGTTTTTGGTCAGATTGATCTAGGCAGAAGATGTACAATTCTTCTACCATTTTGGGGCAAGTAGCATATCTGGCCTCAGGACACTTCAAAATTAAGTCAGTGTACAGTAAACAGCAGCAAGGCTGAACACTACAAGGTCCCATGTATAATCCCACCATAAAACTAGAGGCCTTGTTTTTCTGGCTTACAGATAAAAAGTTGGACAGAACATTGGGAGAATTCTCCTATTTTTCTTATGAGGCTACAAAGTATTTCAATGACTTAAAAAAGCAGGCACTGGTTTAATCTAAAACACCATATTTTCAACAGGGCAGTAGTGAGCACCATTTGAGATTGCATTCAAAAAAGTGGAGAGTTAACCTGCAATCCTGTGATTCAGATGTAAGAATGCTACTGCCAAGTCAAAACGCAAATAAAAAGAAAATGACTAAAATACTGAACTTGCAAACTATATTAAACTTTAATAGATAAAACCATTAATATCATAAGCAATATTTGAACCTCAATTGAATTTTAAAATCTTTGATGCAAAGGTATGTACAAGTTATCAATGATGGATAAAGAATATTTAAAAATTAGGAAGTGATAAGTCTGCCTTCTTTTACGTCCTCACTGTAGGCATTATCCTGAAGTCAAACAAAATGAAGTAGGTCTAAATTTCTTTAATGACTGCAGCAGATTGATTTCAATACAGAGAAGGGTGAAATCCTCATGGGTGGGTCTATCCTTATTTGGTCTTAATAGTATTTAAAATGGTGCAAGTCTAGGCACAATGGCAGTTCAAAAACATTTAGAGATCCATGTACACAAAGCATACAATCAGGTACAAAACTAAATCAAGGTAACTAATTAAATGTTAGCCTTATAACCAGAAAACTAGAATATAAGAGTGAGGGAAGTTTACAATATCAAGCAAAAGTTAAAGCATATCTGGATTCTATATGCCCCATTTGAGAAAGGGTAGACTTGCTCTTCGAAGATTGAGGGATTACATAGACCAGATTTGCACGGCTCAGAAAAAAGAATATACAGGCGGCTTGACTAAGGTTTTTGGAACTGGAAGAAAATAAAGAATCAAATCAGGGACTTTTCTCACTGACAGCACAGCCTAGAACAAGGACACAAAGACTTAAAATCTGTAGAGGCCTGTCAAAAGTTAGAACATATTTCTTCACACAGAAGGATCGTTGAGATATTGAAATCTCTCCCACAAAAACAAGAGCAGGAGCTAGCTCGATTAATAAATTTTAAATTTGAGGTTGATAGATTTTTGCTAGTTATTACAATGGAGGGAGGTAAAATATAGATCAACTCGTTGAACTGGCCCGAAAGGCTGACATTACAGTTCTCACATTCTTGCCCACATCAAAACCTATGGAATTTTCTTCTATTTATTTGCTATAGTACATTTTATAGGTGCACAATTAGGAAAAATAATTATCAACTAAAACCATGTCTCCTTCAGCACCACACCTGTAAGACTAGTAAATGAAACTAACTAACTGAGGAGAGAAATTTTACAATGCCATAAAGAGTTGGTCAGTTACAAAAGCTCAGCAATATGCCTACCTCCACGTTTCTTCACTGTTTCCATTTTGTTTTTAGGATTTCTGCTTCTAAATTCAGGGCCTCGAAAGTTATCTTTATCTTCATTCCATGCTGGTTCAGGCTGTACAACTATTGTGCCTAAAAGGTGAAAAAGAGTTTTTAAAATTATAGTGTATATACTAAAACGTTTATAAGAGGTGCAAACTCTACTGAAAACAGAGAAACAGTAAACTATAATGTAATCAAGCATAGCCAGCATGGCTTTGTTAAGGGGAAAGTCATGCCTGACAAACTTATTACAATTTTTTGATGGGGTAAAAAACAGGGTAGATAATGGGGAATCAGATGTAATACATTTGGATTTCCAAAAGGCACACAATAAAGGTATCATACATAAAGCTACTTAACATAAGAGCCCATGGTGTTGGAGGTATGTTAACACAGATATTAGATTAGCTAAGTAATAGAAAACAGTCGAGAGAAAAGGGGACATTTTCAGGCTAGCGACCTGTTACTCTTGGAATGCCATTGGGATCAGTGCTGGGACCACACTTAATGAGTTAGCACATTCACTTTCCTTATCTAACAAGTTTGAAGGTAACAAAAATAGATGCAAAGTGTTGAGAATGACGGTCTCTAGGGGTTACAGACAGGTTAAGCAAGTGGTCAAAAACTTGCCTGATGAAATGTGTGAGGTCATGCATTTTGTCACAAGGAATAGAAGAGGTTATTGTTATTTATATCAGGAAAGACAGCAGAAATTGGCAGCATATGGGAATTTGAGTGTCCTTGGCATGAAGCATTAAAAGCTAGCTTCCAAGTTCAGTGGATAATAGGGAAGGCAGATGTTGGCTTTTTATTTCAAAGGGAATGAATTCTAAAAATTGGAGAGCATTGCTAAAACTATACGAGGTACGGTCAGACCATAGTTAGAACAGTGTAATCAGTTCTGGTCCACTTATTTAAGATAGTCGCACAGGTGGCATTCCAAAAGAAGGTTCACGAGGTTGGTCCCAGGTACGGAGGAAAATTTTTGGACAGGTTAAGTAATTTGGGATTGTACTCTTGGGGTATAGGAGAATAAGAGGACACCTCACTGAAACATGAAAAGGTTCTTCAGGTGCTTAACAGGGTTGATATGGAGAGGTTATTTCCTTTTGTGGGAGATCTTAGGATCAAGAGGCATAATCTGAGAGTAAGGATTCACCAATTTCAGATAACGATGAGGAAGAATTTTTTTTCCCCCCAGAGGGTTGCAAACCTGTGGAATTCTTTACTGCAAAGCTATAGAGAATGGGTTATTAAGTATATTCAAAGTTGAGATAAACAAATTTATAATCAGTGAAGGAATCAGGGGTTCTGGGGAAAAGACAGGGAAGTGGAGTTCAAGATTACCATGATCTCACTGAACCATATGACCTTTGTCTGCTCCCAAATCTCAAGAAGGAGCCAATTACTTTGTTAAATATCTTCACTACACTGAACCAGCTCTGTAATGCCACAAAACAGGTACAAACAACAGACTACTTGTTTCACATTTCCCTTCTGGAAAAATATGGCTGGTTTTCATATGTCCATTCAGCCCTGATTCACCACATAGTGAAACTGTATTGCACTGCTCCAAAGCACATAATAATTCACACAAAACATGCTCACTAGACCAGAATAAGCGGTACATCAAACAAAACGTTTTTTGTGCGCACGTTATGAGTTTGTCTTCAGAGTAACTAATCATTCCAACATGATAGTTGCATTACAACTGGCATTACATGGTTTCTTACAGTAGCGTAAAATAGCAGATAATAACACACAGCAGTGTTCTACGACTATCAGAGCCAGCTATTATTCATTTATTGGATTAACATTTTATGAAGGTATATCTAACAAAATTATTTTTAAAATCAGGTCATGTTTATAGGCAATTACAAAAATGCAGATCTATATTTAGCAGCTTTGCCAAACGTTTAAAAGAAATTTGTGGAACTAAGTCTACTTAACCTACCTTTAGGCAGACTATTCACATCCAAGTCATTTGTATCCTCAGTTTTTGAAGTCAATTTTTCACAATCGGAGGTATTCTCATTTGAAGTTTCATCATCCGATACAACGTGTTTTGTCACAAAGGAGGGCTTCCTAATAAAACCCAAGTAAGTTGCATTCAAGATCTGTAAAACTTTTCAGTGTAATCAGCAACATAACAGCATCATGGGTCACATTACATTCTGGCAATACATTATTTTGTTTCATGAGTGTTCTAGCATTTACAAGCAAGTTGAACTACCAGTAACCTTAAATATTTTCTTTAGTAATTCCTCTCATCACCATCCAACATTTTTCTTTCCAACACCCTTGTCGATGCTAAACTGCTGGATCACGGCTTCACAGAGTTAAGTGTTCTTGCATCAACTCAGACAATGTGTCACTGAATGCATCACATTTAAGCTGAATGTCTTCATAGTGGAGATGAAAGTATTCAACAAACAATTTTCAGAGAGGCTGAGTGGTTGGTCCTGAACTCATTACAATTTACAAGAATGAGAGGCAATCTTACGTAAACACAAGCTTCTGGAGGGGAGGGGCTTGACAGGGTAAATGAGGGGAGACTGTTTCCCCTTGTGGGAGAGTCTATGGTCAAGGGGCATTAGCTTAGAATAAGGAGTGGTCAATATAAGGCAGAAATAAAAAAGGAATTTCTTCTGTCAGAGAGTATTGAATCGGTGGAATTCTTTACTACAGAAGGCTGTAGAGGTTAGATTGCTAAGTATATTCAAGGTTGAGATAGACAGATTTTTAATCAGTGAGGAAACCGAGGGTTATGGGGAAAAGGCATGAAACTGGAGTCAAGGATTATCAGATCAGCCATGATCTTATTGAATGGAGGAGTGGACTTGATAGGCTGAATGGTCTTAGGAGTAAAACCCTGGCTAATGTTTCCTTCCTTAACACAAGGGTTATAGCAATAAAGGAAGTCAAGAACAGTAATGCTGTTCAAGTCTGATGCCATAAGATCTAGGTGATCTGTGAACTGCATACATCCAGCTTTGCTACCAATCTCCTGATGCTTCATAAAAACAATGTCATTTTTAAATTTAACAATGCATCACACATCAATTGGTAATTACAGAAGAGTGTTCAAAAGTTCTACCACCCTCTGTATCTAGACGGTTTGCCAATTTCACATCAAAAATGTCCAGTACTGTTTTAGATTACTTTCTTCAGTCCCAGAATTCCCAACAAGCAAAAAGATTTCTCTACATCAACCATATTGGTGCCCTTTCATAGCTTAGAACTTCAATTAAGTCACATCACCTTAACTTTCTAAATTCCCAGGTAAGATCAACTGCAATTTGAGTAATGTCTCCTTTCAAATTAATCCAAGTGAAAATTGACATAGCATGGTTCAAAGACTGATGTGGGAGACATGGATTCTGATTTGTGGGGCACTGGTGACAATATTGGGGACAGAAGAATGTGTACTAATTGGACAGCCTAAACCTGAACAGCACTGGACTGGTATTTTTGCAAGCTGCAAAACTAGGAAAGTAAAAGGGCTTCAAAATTAAGGTGGGGGTGGTGGTGCTGAGTAGGGCATATTGGGGGGGTTGGGCTCTGAAATGTTGTGTTTACCTCAATATTAAGACGAATACAAAGCTAGGTAAAGGCAGAGGGGTAGGACTCCTAATCAACGTATTGTTGCATTGTTAGAGCTGACCTTGGTTCAGGAGATCAGGATGTAGAATATGTTTGAGGGAGATGAGGAATGGTAGATGAAAGAAGTCACTAGTGGGAATGATCTACAAAGTATCCTAACAGCAACTAGTAATGATACCCTACATCAACATTGGTAGTAGCAGCCGCCTCAATGAGGAGTTCATAGAATGCTTCCGAAATTGTTTCATAAAGCAACACATTCTGGAGCTAACCAGAGGGTTGATTAGTTATTGTCTGATGTGACAAGAATAATGAAGGATCTCAACAGCAAGAGACACCTCTAGGTAGCATGCAATTATAATATGATTATGTCTTATACTAAATTTGAAAGGGTGGGTCTAAAATTGACATCTTATAGGACAACTATGTGGACATGAAAGCCAAGTTAGCTGAAGTGCACTGGATATTATGTTATGAGATAGATCAGTAGAGAGGCAGTGACAGATATTTAAAGGGATATTTCAGAATATTCAGAACAAGTATATCTCAAATTATGAAGAAAATATTCTAAGGCCTGTGATCAGTGGTGTGCCGCAAGGATCAGTGCTGTGTCCACTGTTATTTTTGTCATTTATAGCAAATGATTTGGATGTGAATATAGGAGGTATAGTTAGTAAGTTTGCAGATGACACCAAAAATTGGTGAAGTGGACAGTGAAAGAGATTGTCTGAGAGTACAACAGGACCTTGATCAGATAGACCAATGGGCCAAGGAGTGGCAGATGTAGTTTAATTTAGATAAAAGCGAGATGTTGCATTTTGGAAAGGCAAATCAGGGCAGGACTTATACACTTAATGGTAGGGTCCTGGGGAGTGTTGCTGAACAAAGAGACCTTGGGGTGCAGGTTCATAGTTCTTGTGGTTGGTTGGCTCGCCAAGCTGGTTCGTTGTTCCTCAGATGTTTCATTACCCTGCTGGGTAACATCATCAGCGCAGCCTCTGATGAAACACTGTTGTGTTTTCCTGCCTGTCATCCGTTGAGCTGAATTACCTCACTTCTGGTTTTCCTTCACAATGGAGTGTACATGGGGTCTAGCTCAGTCTGTTCATTGCTGGCTTTCTTCGTGGAGAACCAGGCCTCTAAGAATTCCCGTGCTAGTCTCTGCTTCGCCTGTCCCAGGATCTTGGTGTTGTCCCAATCGAATTGGTGGTTTTCCTCATCCATGTGGATGGACAGGAGTGAGTATTGGTTGTGTCTTTTTGTTGCCAGTTGATTTTCGTGTACTCCTGTGGTTAATTTCCAATGCAATGTTTGTTGCAGTCTTTGCAGGGAATCTTGTATATGACGTTGGTCCTGTCCATAGCGGGTAGTGGGTCTTTGGTTTGGGTGAGCACTTGGCATAGGGTTGATGTGTGTTTGTGTGCCACTCTGATGCCCAGTGGTCATAGGAGTCTTGTGGTCAGTTCAGATGTGTTTTTGACGTAAGGTAGCATGATGAGTGTGTTGGGGCGTGCAATAGGCATCTTCTGACCCAGTTTTTCGGGTATCCATTGTCTCTGAATACTTGCAAGAGGTACTCTTCTTCTTTTTGGCGTAGTTCCGTGCTGCTGCAGTGTGTTGTTCCCAGTTTAAATATATGTTCTCATGCAACTTCGCTTGTGCCTATTAGGGTGGTTGCTGTTGACATTCAGTATTTGGTCAGTGCGTGTGACTTTCTTGTGTACCTGTGTTAGGAAGTTCCCCCATTGGTCCTGCGTAGAGTTGTTTTGGGAAAACTACGCCAAACGACAGAGCGCGACCTGGAAACAACTTTACTTCCTACATGGATGCCTCAAGGAACCAGGTATTCCCACGCAGTGTGAGATACATACCTCCCCATCAACAACCCATAAGCTCATAAGACAGCAGTATACAACAGCCACAGGACGATAAAGGTAATGAGCAGCGATGCACACAACTGGCTCCACTGATATGATAGAAATTAAGTGCCAAAAAACTTAGTTCCTAGAAGCTACCAACCAAGACTGGACAACGGATCGAGAATGAACCATCAACATCAGTCAACAGACCGCAAGAGCCAGGAAACGACAGATCCTTCAGGAAAAACTGGCCAAACTAACCCACTAAAATGACAACAGAGCAGACACCTGGATAAGAAACCTTTCAGACAGGAAACTGACAGACACAGAGAAAGCGGTCCTAACTCGCGGACTCAGCTACAACCACAGAGACACCAACAAGACAGAATTCCTAGCCACACTAAAGACCAACGGCATCAATGAAGAAACACAAGGCATAAGACAGACAGTGATTCTGACATTGACCAGAAAAAGCGAACTTAACACTCTCAACACAGCAGAAAGGAAGGCCTTAACAGGACTGAAAAAGGACAAAACATCACAATACTACCAGCATACAAAGGGCACATGATGGTAATACTAAACAAATGGGACTACCTCTCCAAGGCACAAACGCTACTAGCCGATGAGAACACATACCAGCAAGTGCAGATAGACCCGACACCACAACTGGGCAACACGATTCTCAACACATTAAAAGAGACTCAAACAGACCGAACAATTCAACAAAACAGACTACCTAACGTGAAACCTGGAGGAACTAACGCTCCCAGATTCTACAGCCTCCTGAAGGTACACAAACTGGAAGTACCCCTCAGAGCCATTGTCTCCCTGCCAGGCATGCCATCACATAGATTAGCCAAAGAGTTACAAAGGAAACTAAAGCAACTCGTCAGGAAGTCACCCCACTCAACCCAAGAGTTCCTCAATTCTATGAAGGCCATAAGAATAGACGATGACGAGATCATGGTATCATTCGACGTTACCGCCCTCTTCACATTGATATACATACCAGTAGCAAGAGAAACACTGGCAACAATAATAAAACAAGAACAAGACCCCAGTGACATTATCTCCACAGACAACATGAAGCAGCTACTGGACCTATGCCTCACCACCTACTTCACCTTTAACAGCCAAATATATTAAGAAATCAACAAGACACCCGTGGGATCACCTATCTCCGGACTAATAGCTGAAGCTGTGATGCAGAGACTTGAAAGCATGGCCTTTCCGCTAATCCAACCAAAACTATGGATATGCTACACGTGGGCAACACCTTCATCATTATTAAACAGACCAAACTAGAGGAGATACACTAACTAATAAACAACACCCTGTCTGGGATCAGATTCACCAAAGAGGAAAAGAACAAGGAGCTCCCATTCCTGGACGTCATGGTGGAACGCAGGAACAATAGGGAATTCTAACAAAGCCACACAGGACAGCCATACACACTGACCAAGTACTGAATTTCAACAGCAACCACCCTAACACACACAAACGAAGTTGCGTGAGAACATTATTTAAACAGGCAACAACACACTACAGCAGCACAGAACTACGCCAAAAAGAAGAAAAGTATTCAAAGACAACAGATACCGGAAAAACTGGGTCAGAAGATGCCTATTACACAAACGACACCAGGAAGATATTACACGTCCCGACACACTCATCACGCTACCTTACATCAAAAACAAATCTGAACTGACCACAAGACTCCTACGACCACTGGGCATCAGAGTGGCACACAAATCCACATCAAACCTACGCCAAGTGCTCACCCAAACCAAAGACCCACTACCCACTATGGACAGGACCAACGTCAAGATTCCCTGCAAAGACTGCGACAAACATTACATTGGACAAACTGGAAGGAAATTAACCACAGGAGTACACGAACATCAACTGGCAACAAAAAGACACAACCAATACTCATTCCTCTCCATCCACATAAGGAAAACCACCAATTCAACTGGGACAAAACCAAGGTCCTGGGACAGGCAAAGCAGAGACAAGCACAGGAGGCCTGATTCTCCACGAAGAAAGCCATCAATAAACACACAGAGCTAGACCCCATGTACACTCCATTGCAAAGGAAAACCAGAAGTGAGGTAATCCAGCTCAACGGACGCCAGTGTTTAAATGACAGGCAGGAAAACACAACAGTGTTTCATCAGAGGCTGCACTGATGATGTTACCCAGCAGGGTAATGAAACATCTGAGGAACAACAAACCAGCTCGGCAAGCCAACCAACCAGAACATCCACAACCCAAGCTACAAATCTAACTTAAAACTTTAGAGGTTCATAGTTCTTTGAAGGTGGTGTAGCAGGTAGACAGAGTAGTGAAGGCGATGTTTGGTACGCTTACCTTTATTGGTCAGTACATTGAGTATGGTAGTTGGGAGGTCATGTTGCAGCTGTGCAGGACATTGGTTGGGCCACTTTTGGAATACTTCCCTTAATTTCGGTTGTCCTGCTACAGGAAAGCTGTTGTTAAGCTTGAAAGGGTTCAGGGAAGATTTACAAGGATGTTGCCAGGGTGGCAGGGTTTGAGTTATAGGGAGAGGCTAAATAGGCTGGTGCTATTTTCCCTGGAGCATCAGAGGCCAAGGGGTGACCTTAAGAGATTTATAAAATCCGAGGAGCACGAGTATGAGGAATAGCCAAGGACTTCCACCCGCACCCCACCCCCTCCCCCCCAGGGTAGGGGAGTCCAAAATCAGAGGGCATAGGTTTAAGGTGAGAGGGGAAAGATTTAACAGGGCCCTAAGTGAGCAACATTTTCATACAGAGAGTGATGCATGTATGGAGTGAGCTGTCAGAGGAAGTGATGGAGGCTGGTACAATTACAACATTTAAAAGGCATCTGGATGGGTATATGAATAGGAAGGGTTTAGAGGGATATGGGCCAAATGCTGGCAAATGGGAGTAGCTTAATTTAGCATATCTGGTCAGCATGGCGAGTAGGACCAAAGTGTCTGGTTCCATGCTGTATAACTCCATGACTAAGTTAAGGAGAACATCAAATTAAAATTTCCAGAAGGCATTTCACGAGGTTTCACGTAAGAAGTTATTGTGCAAAGTAGAAGTTCATGGTATGGGGGATAACATCCTAGCATGGTGGAAGATTGGCAGGCTATCAGAAAACAAAATTAGGCTTCTTCAGATTAGCAGCATGTGATGCATCCACAGGAGTCTGTGCTAGGCCCTCTAACATTTCAAAATTTAAAATCAATGATCTGACTGCAGGCAAAGTCATTGCATCACCTGCAAATTTTGCTTCTTAGATAGGTAAGAAGATATGTTCTGAAAATGACAAGAATGCAAAGTCATAGATAGATGGAGCGTGTAGACAAAAATCCGGCAGATGGAGTATAACGCGTGAGAATGTGAAACTATCCACTACAGTTGGAAGAATTAAGCAGAAGCAAAGCATTACTGAGAGAACAATTGCAGAATTCAAGGTGCAGAGGGGAGAGGAGTATGGGTGTTCTAGTGCCCAAGTCACAAAGGTTGAGTATGCAAATACAGCGTGTAATCAAGGTGGCTTATGAGACACTACCCTTTATTACAAGAGGAATGAAACATTAAAAAAAAAAGTTATGCTTCAGTAATTACATTCAAATAAGGAAATCAAGCCTGTACACAGTATTCAGGGAAGATGTAAAATCACTTGAGGTGCAGTGACCCTCACATTAAACCACCACCAGGCCTCCCTCTAATGACAGCACATCTCTATAATCCTCTGGGACTATGGCAGCTTACTTAACACTGTAATCCATTTGCCACTAAACCTATTAATATCCTTTTATAAGTTGATCCTGTCAACTCAATTTACAGTACTTATCTTCCCACCATTTGGATATGTAACTTTCTACCCAACACAGATTGCATGGGACACCATTATAGTATTATACCCTATTAAGAGTACCTGCCTATACTATATTGTCTCCTTGCCCTCAGTCAACTTCCTAAAAGGTCAATAATTTACCATCAATTCCAAGAGCTCCAATCTCAGATCAGTCGCTTACAACGAATTTTGTCAAATGCCTCCGAAAGCCCACACACGTAACACAAGTAGAAATCCTAGCCAACTACATTTGTCACCTCTTCAAAAAAAATGTAATCCTGCACTGAGCTCTTAGGCCCCCACAATGCTGTTGTTTAGTTCATCCTTTATTATTTTTAAAAGCAATAGTAAAATTAAAATTTTCATTCAACTCATGCCTGAACTTAATTTAAAAAAAACTGACTTAGAGTAACCCCACCTTGTATGAGGTGGGTAGATTGAAACGTTAGACCTCATCTTAAAGTCAATTAAAATGTACTGCCAAATACAGCACTAAATGCAAATAATAGTTTATTAAATGCCTCATCTTACAAGATAGAAGGCTGCCACAGTTTATTTCAATAAGATTGCATGAAAATTCCCTAATTATAGAGTCTTAACTCATCTAATTTTGAAGGCTGTGTAAATTGTCAGCAGAACTTCCAGCATTAGGAGTAGTTCACAACTCTCCATTCTAAGGACCGATGAAACATTTGCTTTTGTCTGTTACTGAAGTGTTCAAAAATGCAAGGGAGGAGTGTTTCTTCTCCGTGTAACTTTGTTATAAAACGAAAAACCCTGCATACAAAGCTAGTTCGTTATCGGTATGGTTGCCCTGATTGTGAACTAAAAGTGAAAATAAAGCACTTAAAGTGAAAAGGAATGATACGTTAATGGTTATATTATGTGGCTCTCAGACTAATTAGCATGGAGTTTAAATACCAGCCAATTTAAATTCAGTTTCTTTTCCCAAAAATCGGAAAATAAAAAGCAGGCATGAAGTTATTGCATCTAACAACCCATGACCCACTGGGTCAATAAAGTGAAGGAAATCTACTGTCCTTTAATTGAATATAGTTCCACGTCTGGTTGTCGTCTGGTTTTAAAATGAATACCCATTATCAAGTGAGTATATTACAGGATCATTAAAAAACATTTTAAAAGTGGATACCTAAAGCAAGGATATGGTCTATTAGGGTGCAAAAAAGGTAACTTTCAAATGGAGAGAGAGGTGGTGGATAAAATTCTTAAATACTTTGCAACTGTCATCAGGGGCTAATGACGACATAGCCAAGGAAGATGTGAGCTCGAAACAAATGGATGAGGTGAACATTTGAAATATGGTAGTACTCGCAGTTTTGTCTGTCTTTCAAACTTCATATAATCAGAATGCTCAGATGAAATATATCCATGGTTGTTTAAAGAAGCAAGAAATGAAACAACAGTTGCTCTGACCATACTGCAGAATGACTGCTCATCTACTGTTTAAGAAGGAATAATAAAGCCATGGGCTAGTTAATTTCATTTGCTCACACTGAAGTTATGTTTTACAGAAAAATATAAGTCTTCAATGGAAAGGCATAGGCTAAATCAAGAGAAGTTGTCAGCATAAATTGAGGGAAAAACATGGGTCAACTGTTATGTTGGTGCGTCCTTTAGAACAAGGAATTACACACATAGTAGATGAATGATAAATCTGCACAGGAATATTTTACTGACCATGCTCTCACATCTGCAGCCGGTTCTAGACTGCCATCAAGCTCTTCTCCGCTGGGGTACTTGACCAGCTCTTCTAAAGAGCAGCACCTCCAACTACATAAGTAACACCCGTCCCTCTTTATTTTTGAAAGCTCCCATTAATGAACATACATATACAAAATCATGGAAAACTTGGAAGAATGACCACCAACTCCCACAGTATCAAGAATTTCATCTAGTATCGTCGCCCAGACTTCTAAAAGCTCCTGCTGCCCAGCAGATATGCCCCTCTCTGATTCACTCTCGTTCCCCTGTGATGCTGCTATAATATCTCCTCCCTGGTTATGACCAACTCTGGCTCAGAGACACATGGCTCAGATAACACCCCTGGTTCCAACTGAACCAGTTCAGTATTCGAAGGGACATCCGCCTGTTGGCGAGGTAGGGCAACCAGCTTGTCCGCATGTCTCCCCTCCAGATTAGCTCATCCCTCGTCTGTATCGTATGTGACACAGGTCCTATCTTGAGTCACCACCAGCACAGGGATCCATTTCTCCCCAAATGTACAATTCCGGGCTACAAGTCTCCACTCTTTGGAATACCCTCAACCTTGCAATTCTCGCCTTTCTGACCATTTTGTCTTTCTTCATTTCACTCTATCACCTCTTTGGGCTCTTCCAGCCACAGAAAGTCAAACATGGTTCTCAAGTGGTAGTTGAACATCAACTACACCAGCGATCACTGGATTATTGCATGTGGCGTGTTCCTGTACATACTGAGGAACGTGTTGATTGACTGTCCTAGTGACTGCTCCTCTTCAGAAGCCTTTAAGGTCTGCTTCAAAGTTTGAACAAATCTCTCTGCCTGGCCCTTTGCCATATGTTGATCGCACACTTTTGACAAATGATTTTCCAGGCACTCCTCAAACTATTGCACTACAAAATGTGGGCCATTGACACTCACTACTTGTTTGGGTTTCCAAAGCCTGGCAAATATTTCATCCAGCCAGTCTATCACTGTTTCTGCTGATATCGACTTAATAACCATTACCTTGGGCCACTTGGAACGGGCATCCCAAGATCAGTTGTAGTTTCTGTCCCTCTACCAGTCCCGTGAAATAGGTGTGAATCTGCTACCACTGCTATTCCCGTGAGTAACAGAACAACAAGTGGCATCTTTCTTACCACTGTGCATGATTCACATGAACCCACTTTCTCCTCAATCTGGAAGTCCACATTCAGCCACCAAAAATAGCTCCTGGCTATTTCCTTCATTCCAGCAAATTTCCTCTTAGCGGGGGAGGAAATAACGATGCTCATTCCCCACATTAAACACCCGTCCAATATGGGCAATTCCCACCTCCTGGACAGGTAATGATGTAATTCTGGGTAGTTTCCATTACTGGTTCTTCCTCTCAGGACTAAGTCCACCATTCGGCTCAAAGCTGGGTAGTTCAGAGCAGCACCAAAAACAGAACTTGCTGGGAAAGCTCAGCGGGTCTGGCAGCATCTGTGAAGAGAAATCAGAGTTAACCTTTCAGGTCTGGTGACCCTTCCTGAGAACGGTTCTGGGTTCTGAGGAAGGGTCACTGGAACCAAAACGTTAAGTCTGATTTCTCTTCACAGGTGCTGCCAGAGCTGTTGAGCTTTTCCAGCAACTTCTGGTTTTTTGTTTTACAGCATCGGTAGTTCTTTCGGTTTTTATTTAATCCTGAGCAGCATTTTGCACCTGATTCACTGACACCAGCTTCTTGTCATCCTGGGCAAAATACACAAGTTTCAGGTTCTAGTCGGGAACAATTTTATTCCCCAGTAGTGGCAGCCTTGACTGGGCAGCTGCCTGTAGGTATTTGATCTAATATGACTAGGTCAGCGCCTATCTCTGCAGGCATGCTGCCGCCATTGAAGGCATCCCCATATACGGGCCAAAGATGGAGGTGAGGGGTCTGCTCAATAGCAGTTCGATCAGGAGCATAATGGCTCCTGCAAAGGAAGTGGGTGAACTTCTTAATGCCAAATACTACGCTCAATCCTTCTTTTGACTTGTGCAGAATACTCCTCAGTCTTCATTGGTGACCTGGATACGAACTGTTTGGGCCTTTTTTCTCCATTAGAAAATTGGCACCTTTTTTGCACTTTACCAATTGACCACAAACAGCAGTCAAAGTCATCAAAATGCAGACAACTGAAATTGGTGATACAAGTTTAACTAGATTCACCATATGAAAGGGGAATGGACAGAATCGCTGAACATTTCATCTTACACACCAAGTAATCCAGTGCAAATGAAAGATGGCCTTCAGTTGGCATAATCCAAATGGCACAGTAAAATAAACTGTGCACAGAATGTGACGGTTATAGCGGTTAAATTCCCAGAATGTCAAAAACTGAATTTCATTATCTTAGTAAACAGTAGCCCAAAATATGAATGATCATATATTCCAAAATCAAACATAGCATACAGAAATATAAAGTTGCTGATCTGCAAATAGTGCTTTGTTCATATCATAAAAACAAAGCCAGAGAGTCTAGGAACACAATTCAATGTGTTTTTGTTTTCACATCAATGTATTCAGAAAAGAATAATGCATGCTTAAGACTTTTCTTCTTCTAGATGTAATATGCAGTCTTTCCAAATCATTCATCAAAAACTTCTGCTGGTGTCCTGAATTCTATCATTTCTGCAATCAATCGTAAAATTGATAACAAAAAAAGGGGATTAGGGAGAGGTCAGAAGATAGCATTGCTTTCTTTTCCTTTCTGTTCCCTAAGTATCAAAATAGCTGCTCAAACTGTGATCTAGGTTCATAAGTGGAAAGTTCCTGATGCAGTCTGCAGTAACAAACGACAGCAAGTGAATTAATTAGGAGGTAAAATTATTCCAAAGTCAAGCAACACAAGACAACTGCTACATAAAACAAAGTTACCTCAGAGTCCTAAAGGGAATAACATGAAAACACCAAACTGAATGTACAAGAAAGTAAAAGAAACATAAGATCATCAATAGGGTGAACTTCTCAACCAGTTTTTAAAACTGAGACAGGGCTCAACTTGAAGTGCAAAATGCCAGAAGAAGCAAGTATGCTCAAAAAGATCAAGTGATTAAATTGTAGGGAAATTCCCTTGAAAAGATGACCACCTTAATGCTGACAGATAAGCTCCAGTGCCCATATACTGATACTGGTAGGCTGTCCATATAGACATCACACCTGAGCTGGATCCCCTCCCCAACAGCTCATCTCCTCTACTTCTTCTGAGGAAGGGTCACCGGACCAGAAACGTTAACTGTTTTCTCCTTCACAGATGCTGCCAGACCTGCTGAGCTTCTCCAGCAACTTTGTTTTTGTTTCTTCTCCTCTATGCTCCATTCCTGATCAGTTTTAAAAACAGAAAAAGTTATGGACTACAACACCCAAATATGAACTCTCAACAACATACAATTTGCAATTACCCTTCTAGGGACATTCGTTGGAAGCACGTTAGGATTGATGGTCAGCCAAAAAATATTGAACTGAGGTAGTGATAGCAGCTACTCAGATCCCTTTTTAAGCAGCATGAGAGGTAAAGCAGAGGTTGATCTAGAAAATTTATTCTGTCAAGCATTAGTCCCTTTGCATGAACACCCTGAAACATCTCACCAGATCCGAAGTTATTTCTATGCCAAAAGAAAATCTGCAGATGCTTTCAATGGTTCAGCTGAATAAGACAATTATTAGCTAAAGTAGCCAAGGTCAAGAAACTGCCAGATTCAACCCTGGATCAGAAACATTAGCTTTGAGTACTTTCAGCAGTGCTACTCAATGCCATTCAGACTGTTCTTTAGCAGACTTGCCCAAATAAATTTGTACAATAGTATCAGATTTAGTCTTGATTCCTCTCACCCACTGTGAATACCAAATGTAGTTTTATTCTTTCCACTCCTGTGAGACCCAACTAATTCTAACAGCACAGGTACACAAAATTCAGGCTCTCCTGGACCTCAAAGTGACATTATTCATACATGAACCCGAGTAGCAAGTACTGGTAGAGAGAAGGCCAGAGGAACAATCTACACTAAACTAGATCTTATCCTCTAAATACATGCAGAAATCCTAAAAGATTTTCTCTTTATAATCAAAAAATTGTTCTAATTATCTCATCACCACCATGTCCACAATCAATGAACTCAACAGACAGAGCTGATGATTTACATCTTACTGGTCAATATAGTTCACTCAAGCAATCTTCCCTCCCTAGGCTCATACGGAAAATGGTCATCACCAGGTATCAAAAGACACCAAAATTCAGAGAAAGAATCAATGCCGTCAGAAATGATATTGAAAAGACTGGTGTAAAAATGTGAGAAAAAGGGAGAGAAAAATTCTGTCCCATCAATTGCCAGAAATTATGGAAGTTCACCAGCAATAAAAGCCTCCTGGGTCAAGATGCCTTCAGTGACTAACAGCAGCAAGGGCGTACAAGTGCTATGCAACCAAGCAACTGGTCAACATATATTTGAATCATTTGGGTAAAACAAACAAGGACAGGACTTACACAATTAATGGTAGGGCCTGGTAATGTTGTATAAGACAGACCTACGGGTTCAGGTACATAATTCTTTGAAATTTGCATCACAGGTAGACAATGATTAAGAAGATATTTAGCATGCTTCCCTTCATTGCTCAGACACAAATATAGGAGTTGGAACATAGTGTTGAGTTTGTACAAGACGGTGGTTAGGCCTCTTCTGGAGTACTGTGCACAGTTCTGGCTACCCTGCTATAGAAAAGATATTAGCAAATTGAATGGGGTTCAAAAGATTTATCAGGATGTTGCTGGGAATGTAAGGTTCGAGTTACAAAGATAGGCTGGAGTGCAGCAGGTTGAGGAGTTGACCTAATAGGAGGTTTATAAAATCATGAGGTGCATAGATAAGGTGAATAGCAACGGTCTTTTCCCTAGGGTGGGGGAGTTCAAAACTAGGGGGCATATTTTAAAGGGGAGGACAAAGTTTTAAAAAGGATAGGAGGGGCAACCTTTTTTTTTTAAAAATACTGTGGTTCGTGTGTGGAATGAACTGTCAGAGGAAGTGATGGATGCAGGTACGGTGACAATGTTTGCAAAAAACATTGGAATAAATACATGAATAGGAAATGTTTAGAGATATGGGCCAAACGCAGGCAAGTGAAACTAGTTTAGTTTAGGAACATGGTCAGCATGGACTGGTTGGACCAAAGGGTCCATTTCCATGCTTTATGACTCTACGAATGCATCTGGTAAAATGACTTATCAGCAAGGAATCTTAGAAAGTATTAAAGTGACTGACCATTGATGTAGGCATTCACCATTTTGAATTGAACTACCATAGACACCAAACAGCTTGACCTTTGACTCACATTTTAATTACCAACCCTGTCACATATTCACCAATTCAACATTGAACTGAATATTAAGATGAACGTCCATGAAAATTACAATACTAATGCTGGCAGGTTTTGGCCAGATCTAAATAACATGTCCACCGTCAGCACTACAAGAAACTAACGTTTCATTTTTTTAATGAAAGCCTGGGACTTTACTTTCTTGAGCAGTCTTGTCCAATAAACACCACTGACTTGAAACAAGTGTGGCTTTGGAGACAATATTAGCCACATGCACTAGTAGAAAACTGCTTTCATACACAATACTGTCAAATGTCCCTTAGATACATAATTTGGTATAAACACCTATCACCATTCAGTAACCAAGGCAGTCAAAAAAAACTTGCACTCTGTCTTCACCATTTAGCAAAAGGTAATATAATTAAAAATACCAAATCATGCAAAATATTTTCCATTTTACAGCTCTAGCAGGACCACACTCTACAACAGACCTGTCAAAATGCTGGTCTTAACCAAAGTCTAGGAGACGTGTAGCAGCAGATTGGTGATAAAACTATTCCATGATGAAAGCATCACTTCACAGTAGTACAGCAGTTGGGGGTTTGAGCTTGGGAGTTCACTGGAATGAAAGTATTCATCCTGGTGCCCAACACTATAATGGCAGCACACTGCCTTATGCACCATACTCAAAGTACTAACCTTCTTGAACGGGATGCTCCCGAAGACTTCGATTTTTGACTGGAGGCCTTTAAACAGAAAAGAACATCTAAATTTAGGTTTTCAAATGCTTAACCGCAAAGTAATTAATAAGAACCGATACAGGTTTTGAAAAGATTAAATCTGTTCGAATACCCATATTTAAAAACAAGTCTGCTTCTCTGAAGTCAATTTGGATCAATGATAGCTAAAGCACTATTCTGGCAAAACAATACTCCACATGAAGAATGCAAAGTAAAAGGCATTAATTCTAGACAACCTATCAAGAATGAGAAAATTTCACAGAACTTTCCAAACTAACAACACATCAGAAATCTTCTACTCTGCCCATTAAAGAAAAAAATCAAATTTTTGTAATATATAATTGAATCACAAAACATGAAAAGTTCCCAATCCTGACAGAGTAGGAAAGCTCATTACAGCTGGTGAGGATTGCTTAGTACAATGTGTTAGGGCTTTCAAGGGACAGAGATTCCAAAACTCTGGAAACAAAGTGAAGAATCTTTTTAGAATTCAGTCAAGGCAAGTATCAAAAGGTTTCCATTACAAAGGATAGAGACAAACATGATAGAGGTCAATGCTGTATTCATAGGAAATGTTTAGTTACTCAAACATTCTAGATTACAATATGGCATCCATCTTTTCTCCACAATGATATTATTTCCTCAAGTTTTTCTCTTCTAAGGCCATCTAAGCCAGCAGTTATTACTTATACATTTTCTCAAGCATTGAGTCTTGAAGAAAAATTGCAAGAATACTGATATACAAAAGCTACTTATGAATCAGGATTGCTCAAGTTCATTCAATAATCACCAATTTAAATTTCCCTTCTTGGAATTGAAAATATTACTCTTCCACTACAAAAAAAGTCTTTCAATTTTACCAAACACCTAACCCCAGCTAATACAAAAAACCAAGTGCATACAAACCAGCCAGGAAGTCCGTGACAGTTACTGCTTTGAAAAGGAAATGAATGGATGAGTCTCATTTGATCCCTCTAGTATTAAACAGACAATATGACTCTATCCACCGAAATAAACACACCATTAAGTTTTAACTTCAAACTGAAAACAAGGCACAGATAAAAATTGTAAACAGTCACTGCATCAGGATTCCATCAATTGTTAATATCAAAGCTACCAGAAATTCCAATAAACTCACATTGTATAGCAATGTTATAACTTGTCATCTATTTTTAAAAACAGGACCTATTTTAAACAGGAATGACTCTCCCAAAATACGCATTTCCTCCAACCAACAGTGGAAAGTAGCAGTGGTGGGAAGGTGGGATCACTGTTTCAAGCTTAGAATCATTTCAATTGTAATGTCTTAATCCTTATTACTAGACAGAACTCCTTTTTGCCAAAACATATGCAAAGGCAGCTTATTCAATTTTGCTTGCTAACAGGTCAGATTTTTTTTTTTTTAAAAAAGAAAAACAGAACTGTCAGAACCCAGCCTTACTGGATGTTTTTTCCTCGAACAGGTAGGGTGGGAAAGTCTGTTGCAAAACATTCATAAAATACCACAGCTGCATGCATTTGTGTAACTTTTCTGGATCTATCTTAATCTTTGCCACAAAGAATTATAATTCTACAAACCAGGGAAACCCTCTTTTTGTTTAGGACAAAATAGTATAAAGAAGGAATAACTGATCTCATCTTCTACTATTTATGATACCCTTGCTTTTCCTATTTAAGAAATAAAATAATGGGTCAACTAAATGGGCAATAACAATATATGCATTAAAACTTTAGTCTTATTCCCATAGATGTGGAGAAGCTGATACAATGCAAAAGAGCAAGAGGAAAGAAAAATAAATTGACACCCAGAGTTCTAAAGAAACAAAACATTAAATTCACAGGACCTGTCTGCAAAGAGAATACCTACAATGTGAAGTAATTACACTGTATTAAAAGCACACAAGAGACTACGCTAGAATTATCAGCCTGATGCAAACAGATAACTCACAACTTTGCAAACTCCCTAAAAAGTGCAGAAACAAGGAAAAGAAAAAATGTTCAATTACATCTATACAAATGAAACAAAAATCCTACAGAATAAAATTAAGTAACATTTTACGTTGGTATTCATTTGCAATCAGAATTATGGAATGAAGTTTCAGATTAAACAAACGTACCCAAGCTTTGTTAGGTTTAAGTAATCTGAAAACGATGAAACTGCAACTTAAATCCAAAACTCAACTAGAAGCTAGGGGATTTGCTCAATAAAGTTTTTACGTGCATTTCTTTGGCAGAGCAAAACTAGAACAAACCTCTTTATCCTCCATATGTGATGAAGCGGAAATTACAGTTATGTTCCCTTTACCTGAAAAACAACAAAAGCAATTTATATTCGGTCAGGTCGTTTGCTAAAACGTATACATTTGCTAAAATCAAAGCGTCTTGAAAAGATACTAGCTGATAAAGTTGTCCAACTCAAAATTTAATTTAAAAAAAATTAAATGCTTTGGGGAGATTATCAAGTCAATAAGAGTAACTGACTCCATGATTTAATCTGTACAGTTCATCTTAGCAACTGTGGTATTTCACTTGTCTTAAAAAGCCTTGTGTGCATGATTTGATGATAAAACTGCCACTTAACACAACAGATATGAGCAAGTTGATTGACTGAAAACATTCACTAAAAAGGGGATATAGTTTGTATGGAACGTGTGTGTTCTGGCCTAATAACTACTTGAAAACTTGTATGGACTTATAAAAAAGTTTGCCTTCTACATATAAAACGATGGCCTCATGTATACACACCCAACAACTTATTATGTCAGAATGACCGACTTAAAAATGGTATCTAAACATTTATAACACTTTTTATGCAATTGACAATGTAGTCCATTAAACCCACCAGAAATAAAGCCCAGTTTTGGTACAAGTGATAACCTCTTGTGCCCTCGGTTCCACTATCCCAACTACTCCTCTCCTGAGCCCTCAGAAACATACAAGAGAAGTGTCTGCCCATTTCTATCTAATGATGTTCAACATGACAAAAGATTAAGGATCTGGTAAAATACTGGAAAAACCTCCATCATCCTGTATCCTGTGATGGAGACTTATGGTACATTATTATTATTTGGAAATTTGGGTTCTAACACGGATGGAAGCGTGTGTTGCTTTGAATTTCATTTGTCTATCCATAATGCGTGGGTTAGGAAGTGAAAGATTTAGGTTCATTTAAGTTCTGAACATGGTACAAGGTTGTCTATATATTTGTTTATATGCATTAAAATAAGGTAACAGTGTAGAAGAAAAAGTAGGTTAAGGGTAAAAGCATTGAATCTATGTTTTAAAAGTTAATAAAAAACTGCTTCCAATAGCTCTTATACACTGCAAAATAAAACTTATTTTTTCCTCAATTGTAATAAACTTTGATGTTTTTTGGTTCAATATATACATGGACATATTCACAAGAGGCTGCCAATGACTGACCACCAAATTGCACAAGTACAATGTATAATCTATCATACCAGGTTTCATTCTGGAATCTGACTTAAGCAATACATGGAGAGCTGCATACTGATACTGCATTTAGAAATACATAATAATCAAGCAAAGTCAGCATGGTTTCAGTAGGGGATATCATGTTGAACAACTTTATGAGAACTGTGAAGAGAGAACAGGCAGGATATAAAGAAAAATTTGTGGATGTAATATATCTACATTTCCAACAGGGGATAAGATACCACACCTTGGGCTACTTACCAAAAACTCATGACTGGGGGAGGGAACGTTGTACTCTATTTGCAGGAATGGAGGAATGGTAAACCAATATAAAAAAGAAGTTGAGACGAAAGGAGCATTTTCAGGATGGCAACCTACAACTAGTGGAGTGCCACAAGAAGCATGTTGGGGTCACAATTATTTGCAGTATGTAATAATGATTTCAATTAATGTGGGAAGTGAATGCACCATGTTTGCAATGAAAATAAATAAACTAAAATCAGGGGATAGAAAAGGCATGCAAGAAAGTCACTATTACAATAACCATAGATTTGGAAAATCAAGCTTGTAGTAGATTCCATGAAATATCTATAAGGTAGTTTCTATGGAGCAGCTCGTAGTGGGGGATAGGGGAAGAGAAGAAGGTGAAATATCAGGGTAAGCTTGTTCATAATGTAAAAGAAGATTGCAAGAACTTTTATTAGATATACAAAAGGTAAAAAAGAGACAAGAGTGGGCACTGGGCTGCCAGAAAACAAGGCTGAAAATTAGTAATGGGAAAGAAATAAATGGTGGAGCAACTGTATAGATACTTTGCATCAGTCTTCATGGTGGAAGATACCAGTAGCATAACAAAACTTCAACACAGGCAGAGGACAGTATAGTGGTCTTCACGAAGAAGAAAAAATACTGGAAAAGCTGAAAGGTCTAAAGGTGGACAAATCCCTTGAACCAGATGGGCTATACCCCCAGAGTTCTGAAGGAGATACCTGAGGAGATTATGGAGGCATGGCTGCTGAATTTTCAGGAATCACTGGAGTCAGGCAGGGTCCCAGACTGGCAATAGCTAGTGTAACATCCCTGTTTGAGAGAGAGGGGCACAAGATGGGAAATTACAGCCCAGTTAGCCTGACCTCTGTCATTGATAAGATTTAAGTCCATTAGTAGGGATGAGATTGCGGAGTATTTGAAAGTGCATGGTAAAATAGGACAGAGTGAGCACGGCTTCATGAAGGTGAGGTCAAGCCTCATTGGGAGCAGCTTGAGGGTAAATCCACATTAGAAATGTGAGTGTCTTTTAAAGACCTGTTGATTAGAGTGCAGGATAGGTATATTCCTGTGAAAAACGAAACCAGGAATGGCAGAATTTGGGAACCTCGGATGACAGGGGAAATTATCAGCTTAACCCAAAAAAGAAAGCACACCTAAGGTCTAGGCAACTAAAAACAAATCCTTGAAAAATTTACAGAAAGTAAGGAGTTTGAATGGGGAGTTAGAAGAGTTAAAAGGGACTATGAAATGTCCTTGGCCAGCAGGGTTGAGGAGATTCTAAAGGTATTTTGCACATACATTAGGAGCAAGAAGATAGCAAAGGAAAGAGCAGGCCAACACATGGATAAAGGACGGAGGTTGTGTGCAGTGACAGAAGAAATGGGTGAGATCCTGAAATGAGTACTTCATATCAGCATTCACCAAAGAGAGCAACGCAAATGATATTGAAATTAGGGAAAGCTGCGTGAATACTCTCGGGCAGGTCAATACAATGAAGGAGGAAGTATTGGGTGTCTTGAAATACGTTAAAAGGTAGACAAGTTCCCAGGGTCAGACAGGATCTATCCCAGAATACTGTGGGAAGCAAAGGAGGAAGTAGCTGGGGCCTTAACAGGTATCTCTGCATTCTCTTTGACATCATGCAAGGTTCCAGAGGCCTGGAAATTGGCCAAGGCTGCTCCTTTGTTTAAGAAGGGAAAGAAAGACGATCTAAGTAATTACAGGACAGTGAGCTATTGGAGAATATAATGAGAGATAGGATTTACTCACATTTGGAAGCGATTGAACTGGTTAGTGATAGGCAGCATAGGTTTGTGCAGGGTAGGTCATGTCTCACCAATTTGATTGAAATTTTTGAGGAGGTGACAAGAATGATTGTTGAAGGAAAGGCAGTGGATGAACTTTAAGACATTTGATAAGGTACCTCATGGCAAGCTGGTTCAGAGACAGAGGCTCATGGGATCCGGGTTGAGCTGGCTAGACAGATACAATACTGACTTGGTCACAGAAGACAGTAACGATGGAAGGTGCTTTTCAGAATGGAGATCAGTAACTAGTGGTGCTCCCTAAGGATCACTACTGGGACCTTTATTGTTTGTAATAAGTGATCTGGAGGAAAAAGTAGGTAGTCTGTTTCCTAAGTTTGCAGATGACACCGAAATTGATGGAGTTGCAGATAGTGAGGAGGACTGTCAAAGGATATAGTGAGGTACAGACAGATTGCAGATTTGGACAGAAACAGCACATGGAGTTTAATCTGTAAAAATGCAAGGTGATGCATTTTGGCAGATCAAATTCAGGTGAGAATTATATAATAAAAGGCAGAATCCTTAGGAGCATGGAGATACAGAGGGATCTGGGGGTACAGGTCCACAGATCCCTAAAGTGGCAACACAGGTGGATAAGATGGTCAAGGTGGCATACAGCATGCTTGCCTTCATTGACCAGGGCATTGAATAAAGAAGATGGCAAGTTGGGTTACAGCTGTACAAAACTTTAGTTGGGCCACATTTAGAATATCGCATACAGTTTCGGTTGCCACACTACCAGAAGAATGTGGATGCTTCAGAGAGGATGCAGAGGTGGTTTACCAGGACACTGCCTGGTCTGGAGGGTTTTGGTTGAGGAGAGGCTGGATAAACTCAGATTGTCTTCACTGCAGAGATGGGGGCTAAAGAGCGACCTGATAGAGTTCTACAAAATTACAAGAGGCATAGATAGGGTGGTTAGTCAGAGGCTTTTTCTCAGGGTGGAAAGTTCAATTACAAGAGAGCATAGGTTCAAGATGAAAAGGGGAAACTTTTGGGAGAAACACGGAGAAAATTTTCAGAGGTTGGTCGGTGCCTGTAATGCACTGCCAGTGGAGGTGGTGGAAGCAGGCATGTTAGCAACATTAAAGGCTTTTCTTGATATGCACATGATGGGAGGTGAACAGACTATTAGAAACTGGGCGTGGGCCATAAGTAGGGGTCTAAATAAGGATTAGAATCGGCACAGACATGGGCGGAAGGGCCTGTTCGTGTGCTGCATTGTATTGCATAAATCTGTTGGAATTCTATGAGGAGGTAACGATCAAATTAGACAAAGGAGAGCCAGTGGGTATGATCTATTTAGATTTCTAGATGGCTTCTGACAAAGTACTGCACAGGAGGCTGTTAAGATAAGATTCCATGTTGTCAAGGGCAAGGCATGGCACGGATAGAGGATTGGCTGACCAGAAGACAGAGTTAGGATAAAATGGGCCTTTTAACAGCCAGTGACTATTCCAGCGGGGCAGTGTTGGGACTGTAACTATTTAGGTTATGTGGCAGCGATCTGGATAAAGGAACTGAGGGTATCATTGCCAAGTGTGCAGGTGACACAAAGATAGGTGGAGGGACAGATAGTGTTGAGGAGGTGGTGCAGAAAGACCTGGACAGGCGAGGAGACGGGTACAGAGATAACAGTGTGGAGCTGGACAAACACAGCAGGCCAGGAAGCAGAGGAGCAGGAAAGTTGACGTTTCGTGTCGGGACCCTACTTCAGAAATTGGGGAGGGGTAAGGGAGCTCAGCAGTAAATAGAGAGAGGAGGGATGGGGCTGGGGAAGGTAGGTAGGATGGTGATAGGTGAGTACAGGCAGGGATGGTGGGGATTGGTCAGTGAGGTGGGAGGAGCAGATAGGTGGGAAAGATGATGAACAGGTTGTCTGCATCTGCAGTTCTTACTATCTCTGAGATGGGTAAAGAAGTGTCAGGTGGAATACAATTTGGGAAAGTGTGGGCTTATGTACTTTGGTAGCAAGAATAGACATGCAGACTATTTTCTAAATGGAAAGGCTTCGCAAATCTGAAGCACAAAGGCTCTTGAGAGTCTTAGTTCAGGATTCTCTAGAAATTCACAGAATACTGAGGGGGCTACAAAGAACAGATGTTGCCAAGGTTTCAGCTAATAGAAGGGACTAGGAGCAAAGTGCACAGCCTCAGAGTGAAGGGACGATCTTTAGAACTGAGATGAGAAGAAATTTCTTCAGCCAAAGGGATGAATCTGTGGAACTCATTGCCGTAGAGGGCTGTGGAAGCCAAGTCACTGAACATATTTAAGAAAGAGATAGACAGGTTCTTGATTAGTAAAGAGATCAAGATTTACAGGGAGAAGGCAGGAGAATGGGGTTGAGAAACATATTTGCCATGACCAAATGGCAGAGCAGACTCGATGGGCCGAATGGCCTGCTCCCGCTACTACATCTCATCATCTTATGGAGAAAACAGCCAAACAGTGAGAATGAGGAGTCTGCAAAGGGATATAGACTGGTTAAATGAGTCAGCAGATGGAACGTAATGATAAAAAGTTTCAGGTTAACCACTTTGGCATGAAGAGGAACTGAATATTATTTAAATAGACAATGCACAACTTAAATGAAGTTGGAGCACAGAGGGATTTGGGAGTTTACATGCATAAATCACAAAAAGCTAACATCCAAGTACAGTAGGTAAAGGGAAGGCAAACAGAATATTGGCCTTTATTTGAAAGGAATTGGAGCATTAAAATAGAGAGGTCCAGCTAAAACTATACAAGGCAAGTTAGATAAGAGGACCAATACTGTTCACAGTATTCTAGATGTGGCCTAGGGCAAGACACACTGGTATTGGAGACAGTCAAGAGAAGGATCACTACGTTGATGACAGTTATGGAGTTTTCTTTAAATTAGGAGAAATTATCACCTGCCCCGTCCATTCAACTATGTCGTTTTTGATATTATCAGCTTGCTATGTGAATAGAGAATGATATTTCCCACTTTGGAAATCTGCCAATAAAGAGGTCATTAATTTAAAATTGTAACAAAGTTAGAAAGCGTAGGAGTAATTTTTCATTAGCTCTTATCAGAAATGTACTGTGTACGTACTAAACTTCCCAAAGCAGTTGTAGAACAAGAAAGCAAGACCCTAGCACTTAAAGAAAATACAAGCAACACATAAAATGAAATACCGCAGTCCTACTAATTTTCAAAGTGACCTGTGTTCTTGTTCACAAGTCATTAAGAACTTGCACGCAGGTGCAGCAAGTAATTAGGAAGGCAAATGTTATGCTGGCCTTCAAATCCTCTTGTTTTGAGTACAGAACACATCTTGCACCATTGTATAGAACTTGCTAGGACTACCCTCAAGCACTGTGCAGAGTTTTGGTCTAAGGAAGGACAAGTGATGCAGTACAAAAGGAGGTTCACTAGACCAGTTCCTAGAATGGGAGGATTGTCCTTTAAGGAGAGATTGAGAAAACTCAGTCTGTATTCTATAGTTTTGAAGAATAAAAGCAAGACAGATTGGATAGAATGTTTCTCCTGGCTAGTGAGTCTAGACAGGGACAGGCTATTTACAACCAGAAGGAAGAATTTTTTGACTCAGAAGGTGATGAATCTTTGAAATTACCTAGCACAGAACGCCGTGGAAAGTCAATCATTGATAACGTTCAAGACAGGAACCAATACATTTCTGAAGATTGATGGAGGTAATGCAAGATAAAATGGCACTGACGGGGATCAGCAATGATCCAAGAGAATGGTGAAGGGCAGTTAGGCTGAAAGGAACAGGAACAGACCAATGGTCCTGCACATTGCTTTGGCAGAACCAAATTTTGAAAAAAAATAACATTAACATGATATAACAGAAGATCTGCCAGGCCCAGGACAAGGCAATGCAATCGAGGAATAAGTTAGGCAGCTGGCAAAACAAAAGGCTTCAAAAAGACTATACAGCAACAGAACTGAAGAATCATAATGTACCCTTCATTTGCAAGGAATCATCTTCCCACTAAGAATTACAACAGATGCAGCTTTTAGATTATAAATCCTCTGATTTCAGTGACTGTTGATCATCTTTAACAATCTAATTTTTCCATTCACGTGGTACATTTTGGCTACTGTCCCAGATCCAGGATTTACCTTGCTTATTACTTATTAATTACTTTACATTATTTTCATGCACACTCCTTTCCCAAAAACTGTTCTCTCCTCCTCTGTTTCTCAATTTTGCACTTCTCCCCCTCATTCATCCTTATAGAAAAGGTTCTCAATTTGACATTTTCTGCCACCTACCCTGCTGAAACCAAAATCAGATTTTGATTCTGTTTAATCCTCCTACAATTTAAAAAAAAATCTTGTTTGCCATATTCCCAATTTACAACGGAGATCCCAAGA
>NC_063345.1:20632810-20674009 GCF_021869965.1 Rhincodon typus | reverse complement strand
GAAATCTATTCAGTTGGCTTCACAATGAACAATGCAAAATAATACCTACTACCATCGCAGCTTTCTACCCTGAAAATTCCCACCTCATTTTGCACAAAAACACTCCTGGCCCATACTCATGGTCATATATTCAAATTCATTAATGATAGCTTCGCCACTCTACAATCTCCAACCCCACTGTTTTCCCTTTTGGTCACATTCCATATCCTGTTTTAAATTTAATTCCTTCGAGTCTGTCCGTTGAAAGACTTCTCACTTACCATCACAATCAAACCGCTAAACTGTTGTCTATCCATTTGGCACAGCTGTAGATTTACTCATCCATTACTTCAGTCCCTTCTTTGATGCAATTCAGATCACTGCTTACTGGTGCAGCCACCACCTTCATATCACATTGCACACACCTGGCACACAACTGGCTTAGTCATCCATAGACAAATCTGTCTTGATCAATTTAGGTGTTACAGACAGAGAAAAGATAAATTGAAACCCCCATTCCCTTTTCCTTCTGTCTATAATCAGTGCAGCTTATTTTTGAAGAAACTGACATGTGTTCCCAAGTCACCAGTTAAACAGCACTGCAGCAGAATCTTATGGATATTAATGAAGAGGAATGTTTATTCACAGTCACCCTAAAAAGTTTAATGCTGCAGCAAATTGTACACCAGACACCCAAGGAAGATATAATTAATTAAAGTGGTGCCCTTCTACAAAACATTCAACCCAAACAGAATTGTTAGCAATTCACATGTCTTTGAGAGTCCAGCGAAAGAAGGAGATTTTCCCCACTCTGGGATTGTAGTCAGCTAAATTGGGATGGCTATGGTCACATCTAGATGTACTGGAGGGTTCCTTCAAAGTGAAGGCCATTTAGCAGAACAGATTCAGAGGCCCTAGCGGTTAACTTCCTTTCATTACAAACTCAATCTACACCCAAATACTCATGCCATTCCATTCTTGACCAAATTTATTTGGTTTCTTCCTCGATCCTTAGGCAGAAATTCATTTGCTTCCTCAATCCCTTCCCAACTTAATTCCTAGGCATACTACATCTCTGTGAGCTCCCACTTAACCAGGCTTATGAACTGTTTCTCACCTACCTAGCCCTTACTTTGCAAAGCAACTCTCTCCATACTTTCTAAATATTCAACCGTTCCGTCCTCATTGATAGATAGCAGAGACCCTTTGAAAGGGAGATTAACTGACTTCAGATCTTCCTTGTAATTCAGTACTCATGCCCCTCCAATCAGTTCCGACAATGCCAAAATCTCCTGACCAAGTTAGGCCACATTTGAAAGTCTTGCATCAAGGAAGCCAAGCAAAACTAGAGTCAATGGGAATCCGGGAATACTCTCCGCTGGTACAAAGATCATGGTGTTGGAGATCAGTCATCTGAACTCCAGGACATCTCTGCGGGAGCTCCTCAGGGGGAGTATACTAGGCCGAACCATTTTCGGCTGCTTCAACAAAGATTTTCTGTCCATCCTAAGGTCAGAAGTGAGGATGCACAACCAGTGAGAAATGTTCAGTATCATTCACGACTCCTCCAACAATGAAGCAGTTCATGGCCAATTACGACAAAACCTGGACAATATCCAGTTAGGGTTGACAAGTGGCAAAAAACATTGACTCCCCACAAATGCCAGGCATGTAATGACATAATCATCACTAAATCCCCTACTAACATTATCCTGGGAGTTACCCTTGAGCAGAAATTGAGATGGAATTGCCATATAATCACAGTAGCTTCAAGATCAGAGTCTAGAAATCCTGCAGTGTGTAAATCAACATTGCGATGGAATACTCTCCATTTGCCTGCAGGAGTACAGCTCCAACAAGACTCAAGCAGCATGACACCATGCAGGATGGAGCAGCCCACTTGATTGGCATCACATCCATAAATATTTACTCCCTCTACCACTGCAGTATACAGCCTGCAAAATGCACTGCAGAAATTCACTAAATCTCTTTAACCGGCACCTTCCACCCCACAGTCACTTCCATCTAGAAGGACAAAAGCAAAAAGGTACATGGGAGTACCACCATCTGCAAATTTCCTTCCAAGCTGTGCACTGTCCTAACTTAAATATATTGTTGCTCTTTCATTGTCACTGGGTCAAAATCCTGGAAATCTCTCTTAATGGGATTGTGGGTGCACCTGAATCAAAAGGGATTGCAGAGGTTCTAGGAGGCAGCTTACCACCTTCTCAAGGACGAGTAGGGATAGGCAGTAAATGCTGGCCCAGCCAGTGCCACCAATATCCATGAGTGAACAAAACAAAAGTTGTGAATGACAGTGCTTCCATGTATCCTTGGATCATTACTCTCCTTGACTTCTCTACAGTCTCTAACCATCAATTATATAGATTTACCTGCAATGCATCTCCCTAGCTTAGAGGGAATCATTAGTTGGTCCTCTCTACCTAGCCAACTATAACCAGAATTACTGCACTGTTTCTCTTCTCATCCATGCATCAACAAGCAGAAGCTGTTGATAGGATAAGGACCAATGTGATACACTAGTTAATTATAAGCTTTCCATATAATTTCATAGCCAAATCATTCAAGTAAACTTGATTCTGATAAGTAGAACTGGTATGGTCATAACCACCTCTATTGACACAACCATCCAGGTGACAGAATAAATGGGAATACTAACTCATGCTTAATTACCTCAGGTAAGGTATAGGAAATGCAGGCAACTGAGGTCAGCAATTTTCCCAGTCAGCAAATTCATTTCACAGTGAAGAGCAAGACGGAAAGGGTGCATAGCCTTGTGCTAATCTGAAAAGTAAGGTTCATAAATCACAAGATGTGAACCCCAAGTTTCAAAAGTTCATTCACGACTGCCCACCCACTATCAGTAGTGCCTGGAAACAAAAGGAGAGCTCAAAAGGGCACAAAGAACTCGGGACAGAAGTTGAAAACAGGTTAGTAAGTAAAAGAGAAATCAGAAAATCAAATTACCAAGGAACACAAGTGTTCTATCAACACAAATTCAACAAAAAAGGAAAACTAACTGGGGATTCAAACAAGCAAGAAAATCTCACAGGTATTACTGAAATGGCAAAGTACTGAACAGCTATTTCAAGTTTAAGTAAAAAATAGATAACAAGAGGGGCAATTACTAGAGGATGACCTTAAAATGATCTGAATTGGGGAGAAAGGTTAAAAACTAAAAGTGACAAAACTAAAAAGAAAGAAGCCCAGCTAATGCTGGTCCTGTGTACAAAATAATGTATATAGAACAAAGCGTGAATACTGCAAATCTGTCAGTGTTATAAAAAAAACAAAAAATTTATACTAAAAATTGAAGGAGAAGCATTCAAGGAAATCCACCAACCAGCTTAAGATAGTAATAAAATAACCACATCCCAAGAATGAATAAAATGTCTACACATCAGCCATTATTGCAACCAGTCTTGTGACCCCAACTTTTACCCCGACCTACTGCAGGCCAGCAAGTGGAACTGCCCTCCTAATTTGGTAGTGCACTGAGAAACTCAAGGAGGCTTTCACTGCAAATCTGTAAGCGAAATCTGTTCATTAAACACAAGTTCAGTTATTTTTCTCTTAAGCAGAACTTAGATGCAAATGCTATTTGTTCCACAAGCATCATCGTTTTGGTTCTGTGCAGCCAAAAACTCTAAGCTACTGTATTTCATGATTAAAGATTACACCGGTTTCATTACCTGAGCATAAAAAATTCAGTTTAAAATTAATCACCAGTCAACTAAGTGAGCTTAACAAAAAGTTTTTCTTAAGTCTTTGCTACACTATTCCGCAACTATAGTAAATTCATCAATATTCTCAATTGATTATACTATGATCCCATCTGATATAATGACTGGACAAGTCAGATTCCAGACTGAAGTTTGGCTTGAGAGATTTTATTTAAAATCTATTAAACAAGGTGGTTTTTCACTGAAACACAAGCACGCAATGCTGTAGATCTGGTTTTAAAGAACAAAACAGAAGCTTATCATACAAAGGAAATAAAAGAAACAAAATATAAAATATGTTTGACAGATTTCAAAAACAAGAAAAATAGATTACTGCATCTAACCGAACATATTATAATATTCAAACACCAGACAGATTTCCCTTTTCACCACATTTATAGGTCTGATTTAACTGTTGTTTTCAATTCCCAGTCTTGGCAGCTTGATAGTTCTTCCTTCTGCCATCTGGCCCTAGACTCTTCCATAAGGGAGAATAAAATCTTGCTGTTTCAGTAAGGTCTCCTTTCATGCTCCTAAACTCCAATGAGCATGAGCCCAAACTACTCAACCGCTACTCATAAGAAAACCATACCCATGAAATTCCTTGACTGCCTCCAATGCTAATTTATCTTTCCTTAGTTACATTCTGATTTATTCGCTGTCTGATCCTAAAATTCGCTCAATACAAATGCCCATTACCGCTTCGGGAACTCCCACATACTTGTTCAAAACAAAAAGCTTCAGAAATACTGATGAGTTCATCATTAAGTCCCCTCACAACAGACCAAAATCCACAAGCCATTAGTTCAAAATCTAAACTCTAAACTCTAAAATAAATGGCATTAAACATATATAAAACACATTTCATAGACCATGATTAGCAAAAAGGATCCACTGCATCTTATCGATTTATCAGGAAAAAATATTACCTGAAAACTGATTTAGACACAGCTTTGGAGAGGATACAGTTTCTTCACCTTGTTCTGTTGATTGAGCCAAATATTCATGAAGCTTCTGCACTAATGTATTCAGCTTGCTTTCACTGCAAAAGGAAGTGTTATATATTTTTATAAAAATTACTACGTTGTCCAATCTATTTGCATTTGTTCAGAGTGCAACTACAGACTCCCAAAATTAAGTAACTGCCAAGGAAAAAAAACCTATTTAAAAACAAACTATCCCGGCAGCCAGCATCGAAAAGGACCATCAGACTTTCAGAAAGACCATTTGACTGTCCACTTGGTCAGAAAATAGTGTATAATGTACACCCGTGATTTTCAATCGTAGTGCCATGAAAACCATCCAAGTCTGCCATGAAATTCTGCACAAAGCTCATGAAAATCAATGTAATACCAACATCTTAATAGTCTACTAAACAAAAAAACCAGCTTCCATGTCTTTCTCCATGACAAACAGTGATGCAAAACGTGTGTTTAGGATCGCACCCATCTCGTTTTTCCACACACAGACAACCATGTTGATCTTTAAGGGGGTCCTACTCTCTCCTTAGTTTTTTTTAATCCTTAATATCCTTTTAGAATCTCTTTGGATTCTCCTTAACTTAATCTGCCAAAGTGATCTCATGTCCCCTTTATGCCCTTCTGATTTCCCTCTTAAGTATACTCCTACTGCTGTTATACTCCTCAAGGGATTCACTTGATCCCAACTGTCTATATACGCCTCCTTTCTCTTGACCAGAGTCTCAATATCTCTAGTCATCCTGCCAGCAGTGCCCTTCACAACAACAGGAACCTGCTGGCCCTAAATTTGTTATCTCGCTTTTGAAAGCTTCCCACCTGACAGACATCCTTTTACGTGTGAACAGCCTCCTCTGTCAACTTTTGGAACTTTCTGTCTAACCCCATCAAAATTTGCCTAGCCTCAATTTAGAACTTTAACTTGTGGACCAGGCCTATGCTTTTCCATAACTAATTTAAAACTAACAGAATTATGGTCACTGATCTCAATACCACAGTCACTTGTCCGGTCTTGTTTCCCCAAGAGGAGATCGAGTTTTGACCCTTCTCTAGTTGCAGTAAGGCTTCTACTCACATAATCCAAACCCCTTGAAATAACAGACAACATTCCATTAGCCTTCCTGATTACCTGCTGCACCTGCATATCAGGTTTGTGTTTCTGTACAAGCATCACTATGCCCCTTCTATTGCAGCTTTCTGCAGTTTTTCTCCTCATTTAAATAATATCATTGTTTTCCGTTCTCTCTTTTGAAGTGTACAGCTTCACATTCTCCCCCACTGAACTCCATGTGGCAACATTTTGTGCACATACTTATCAATATTGCTCTGTAAACTGTTTGTATCCCTCTCAAAACTGCTTTTCTACCGATTTTTCTATCGTCTGCAAGTTTGACAACGCATTCACTTCTTTCCAAGTCATTCATATTGTAAATAGTTGTGGTCTTAGCACTGATCCCTGTGAATCGCCACTGGTCACGGGTCACTAACCTGAAAAACAGAAACTCCTTATCCCCACTTGCTGTTTCCTGACCATGAGCCAATTCTCTATTTATGACAACATAATATCATAGGCTCTTCTGACGTAATCTCTTGTGAAGTACCTTGTCAAACACCTTCTCAAAGTCCGAATCCAATACATCTACTGGTTCCCCTCTATCCACTTCAGTTGAGACATCCTTGAAAAACTCCAAAAAAATTAGCCAGATACGAGTTCCCTTTCACGAAGCCAGACTGCTAGGTTAGATTATGACTTTCTAGATTTGATCTTACTTCCTTCGTAATTTATTCCAATACTTTTCTAACAATAGTCATTAGGCTAATCACCCTACATTTAGCCACTTTTTGCCTCCTTTCCTTTGTGAATGGGGTGTCACATGAGCAGTTTTCCCAACGCTCTGGTACTTTTCCAGAATCAAAGGATTTTTGGAAAATTAAACCAATGCGTCCACTATTTCTGTAGATACCTCCTTTCAGATCCTAGGACACAAGCCATCAGGGTCAAGGGACTTATCTGCCTTTAGTCCCATTAGTTTATCTAATAGTACTTCTTTAGAAATGGTGACGGCAATTAATTTCTCCCCCATATTCTGTAGTATTAATGGGATGTTTGAAGTATTTTCCATGTAAAGATTGACGCAACATCCCTGCTTAACTCCTCTGTCATTTTCTTGCTCCCCAAAACCACTTCGCCAGATTCATTTTCTAAGGAACCTATGTTCACTTTGACCCCCTCTTTCTTTTTGTATTTAAAGGATCTCACTGTCAGTTTGTATATTCCTCACTAATTTGCCTTCCGTTTATTTTTTATGTCTTTATTATCTTTTTAGACCTCCTTTTCTGAAATTATCCCAGTCTTCAGGGCTATCACTGACTTTGGCCTCCTTACATGCTTTTTCTTTCAACTTTATACTCAACTTCCTTCATTAGCCATGGTTAGTTAGAATCTTTCCTCCCTTCTGTATTATTGCCCACAGTCATGAATTAACTCCTTAAAAGTCAACTAATGCTTGATTACTGTCATTCCCGCTAATCTAATTGTCCAGTTCACTTTAACTACCTATCTTCATTTCATTATAATTCCCTTAAGTTAAACAGTTGTTTGAGCCAGGTTTCTCACTCTCAAACTAAATATTAAATTCTACTATGTTACAATCACTGCTTCCGAGGAAATCTTTTACTCAGAAGTAATTTATCAAACCTGCCTCATTAGCCATTACCAGATCCAAGGTAGCCTGCTCCCTGGTTGACTCCATGACGGTTTTCTAGAAACCTATCCTTAATGTACTCTTTGAATTTATTGTCGTAGCTACCCTTTCCAATTTGATTATCCCAATCAAATGAAGCTTAAAGTCAACCACAATTATTCTACTCTTTTTACATGCTCCTATCAATAGTTGATCCATAGCCTTTCCTCGAAGTGGCTACCTGTTTGGGGATCTGTACATTACTCATTCAAATGTCTTCATTCTTTTGCTGATTTTTACTTCCACCCCAATGGACCCTTCATCATCCAAGCTCATATCTCTCACAACTGTCCTCATTTCATTCCTTATTAACAGTGCTACCATTTCCCCACCATCATTTCCATCCCACCTGTCTCTCCAAAATGTCAGATATCCCTGAACATGAAGTTCCCAGTTTTTGATCTCCTTGTAACTATGTTTCTGTAATGGCTGAAATCATATTCATTTGCCTCAATTTGTGGCATCCATTCATCTACCATATTTCACATGCTTTGCACATTATAAGATACAAAGACTTTAAGTTTATTCTATTAGTGGATTTCCCTACAGTTTTATGGTTCCTTGGTATAAATGACATTCACACATTCGGTCTTGTCCTTTTAATTTTTGGTAACAATCAGCCTCATCATCTACTTTCTCCTTTACCTTGGATTTTATATATTTTCCATGAAATGAAGCTCCCCTATCCCCAACAATTCAGTTTAAAGTCCTAACTACAGCCCTTGTCATGCAATGCACCCGGACTCTGGTCCCAGAATGATTCAGGTAGAGCCCATCCCATCAGAACAGCTCCCTCCTTCCCCAGTACTGGCACCAACAGTGCATGAATCTGAACTGATATCTCCCACACCAATCTTTCAGCCACACATTTACCTCTTTAATCTCGTTGATCCTGTGCCAATTAGCTTGTGGCTTAGATAGTAATCAGGAGATCACTACCTTTTGAGTGCACTTTCTAATTTAGCCCCTAGCTGCTCACATTCCCTCTTTCTCCCTAAGTCATTGGTACCTACATGGACCGCAACAAATGAATCTTTTTGCTCCCGCTACAAGTTCCTCTGCAGCCCAGGTGAGATATTCAGAACCTGGGTACCAAACTGGCCACATAACCTGCAGAACTCTCTCCTGGCCAGAGACTAGGGTCTATTCTCCTGACTGTACTATTCCCAAATACAATTACATTTCTATTTTCCCTCCCACCTCCTGAATGGCTCCCTGTATCATGGTGTTATGGACAGTTTGTTCATCCTCCCTACACCAGCGCCCTATTCTAATTCACACAAGGAACAAGAATCTCAAACAATTAGATAAACTCAAGGATTCAGGTTCCTGCAACACTACTTCCTAGATGCCTGTAGATGCCTCTAGCTGCCTCGCTCATAGCTACACGTTCCTGTCCTAACTACATGACTGAATACTTAGTAGTTAATCTAAGGGGAATGGCCCCTCCTGAAACAGTGTCCAGGTAACTCTCCCACTCCCTGATGTATCACAGTGCTCTAAGCTCAGGCTCGAGCTCATCAAAAGCGCACTCAACAACCCTTCTTTAGAAATCTGCATTGTCATTCTTCCTCAGCGGAATCCACAAAAACTCTCTCAAATGCACATCTGTCAAACTCAAAGTTTCAATATTTTTCCCCCAATAATGGTAAACTTATGAGCAAACACTTACGTGACCAGTTCAAAATGTTATACCAGAATATTCACAAGATAATGCTAACTCTATGTTAAACTATTACTTTAATCATCACAGCACCTGGACATAATGCATCAACTTCCCACAACAGTTAAACTAGTGGATCTGTAGCTACTTGGTTTCTCCCTCCTTTCCTTTAGAAAGGAAGTGAAATCTGCAATTTTCCAATACAACCGCACAATTCCAATATCTGGAGAGCACTACAAAATTATACCCAGTGCTTATACAATTTACTCACTGACTTCTTTTAACATTGACATGAAATTAATTTAGGTCTTGAAGACTTACCCACTGAAAGTACTATTATTTTCTCCAATACTATTTTCTTACACATTAAAGACTCAAATACCCTTCCCTGGACACAATTTTAGGTTTATGACTGTGACTCAATATTTTGTCCCTTGACATGAAATGCATACAAAGTATTAATTTATAAAGTTATAAATGAAGCAGCCAATACAGCTCTTTAATAAACCCACATTCTCTACTACAAAGTTAAGAAAATAAATATTTTAACAGCCTCCCTTCTACTGAAGCTACTTCAAACCAAACTTATTCTGAAAACACTGCTCACGTTTTAATACTGCAATTTGCACCAGAACAATTGAGACACGCCACAGTCTGAAACAGTCAATTCATCACGTCCCATAATGTTAACATGTCTTTTGAAAATGGTACAGAATCTAAATTTACATCTCCACCAAAAACTACATCAGTTGTTCTTCTAAGTCATGTCCAGCATACCAAGTTCCATTGAGATCTGTTAAGTAGTTTTGACTTATTTTCACAAAATGGCAAAAACATTACGCGCACCCACATTTAGTACTGCAGGGAATGTGAAAAGCATATTTTGATGTTTAGTCTAACCTCGCTGTAGTAAAGGCCAAGAGCAAAAGCAAAAGCAAAAAATATTTTGAAAGGAATTTAAGGCTACATCCTGGAATATTACCCCAACCTCAATGTCTCCTTACCAAGAAAGGATATTTCCAAATTAAAACGGGAATGTAAAGGTTCACAAGAATGATGCCTGGGACGAGGGTGTTTTTTTTTAAATATAAGAATTTGAGTAGATGTTAGAAGAAACATCTCCACTAGCTGATGTGTCTAGAACTGGGGCTCATAAATCTTCAAATATGGGCTCAGATATTTAGGACTGTGAACCAGAAATTTCTTTGCTCACATAACTGAATCTTTGGACTGTTGTACTAAGAAGCTATGGATTCTCTAAAGTATACTCAAGACAAAGACTGATTGACTGTTACATCCTTCGGAAATCAAGGGATTTGGTCATTGCACACGCAAAGTTGAGGTTGCTCAAACATGAACTTACTGAAGGTGGTACTAGCATAAAGTGCAGAATGACCTATTCTTATTCCTGGTGCTATTTCTCTTAAATGGAGTCACTGAATTATAGAGATAATCAGGAAGATATTTGATAAGCTGCCACGGATATTATTGCAAAAAAGCAGTCATGGCAAAAAACAGCCTGAAAAGATGGGCTAGCTGATGAGAAACACAGGAGGCATAAATGAGTTATTTTCTAATTGACAAAGGTGTAACAAGTGGTGTGCTACAGTGATCAGTACTGGAGCCAAAAGTTTTTTTAAAACAAGTTATAATGTACAATGACATGAATTGACAGAAAGCTATGGTTGCTGTATTTGCTGATAATGCAACAAGTGGGATCAGTTGTGAACAGAACAAAAAGGTGGCTGCAAAGGGACATAAGTTAAGTGGGTGAGGAAAGATCTAGCAATAATTTTTTTTATTCATTCATGGGATAGAGCGTCACTGGTCAAAAAGCATTTATTGCCCATTCTTAATTGCCCAGAGGTCAGTTAAGAGTCAACTACATTGCCGTGGGTCTGGAGTCACATGTAGGCCTGACCAGGTAAGGATGGCAGTTTCCTTCTTTCAAGGATGTTAGCGAGCCAGATGGGTTTTTCCAACAATTGACAATGGATTCATGGTCATCAGTAGACTCTTAATTCCAGATATTTACTGAATTCAAACTCCACATTCTGCCGTGGCGGGATTCGAACCCAGGTCCCCAGAATGTTATCTGGGTCTCTGGATTAACAGTCCAGCAATAATACCAATAGGCCATTGCCTCCCCCAATGGAGTATAATGTGGCAAACTGTGAAATTGTATTTTTTGGCAGGTAGAATAAAAAAATTAAATGGAGAGACCATACACCAAAAGATGTAAAAGCAGAAGCAGGCTAGCAGCCAACCAAGTCAGCTTCATCATTCAATGAGATCAGAGTTGATATGAGAATCTTCAATTCCATGTTCCTGCCTTCTGCCCATAATTCTCAATTCCCTTATTGATTAAACACCTGTATCTCAGTCCTGATATACTCTACACCTCCGCTTATATAGTAAATAATTTCACAGATTCACTATTCTCCAGAAGAAATTCCTCCTCATTTCTACTTTAAAAAAAATGACTCTTTATTCTAAGATTATGCTCTCTGGGCTTAGACTCCACACCTAACCCTGTCTCAAGTCCCTAAGTATCTCATGTTTTAATAAGATCACCTCTCATTCTTCTAAATTCCAATGAGTAGAGATCCTACCTACTCAACCTCTCCTCATAAGACAGTTCTTCCATACCTGGTATCAGCCTTGTGAACTTTCTCTGGGCTGCCTCAAATACCAGTATATCGTAACTTAGATAAGGGAACCACAACTGTTCCAAGTATTCCAACTGTAGTCTAGTTTTAATAAGACTCCCAAAACCAACATGATCCTGGCCTTCTCTACGTATTAGCTGAAGATTCATGCCCAATGACTCCCAAATATTTCTGTGCTGTAGTTTTTCCTCATTTCTCCATTTAAAAAACATTCAGCTCCTTTATTCTTCTTGTTAAAAGTGCATTAGCTCACATCTTCACATATTATGTTCAATCTGCCAAGTTTCTGACCACTTGCTTAACTTGTCTATAAGCCTCGATAGACTTTATCATTCTCACTACAAGCCTTCCCACCTACTTGTGTCATCCACAAACTTTGCTTTTGCATTCAATTTCCTCATCCAAGACATTAAGGCAGAGCTCAGGTGCAGAGGTAACTATGTGTCCGAGAGCATGAATCTCAAAGGTTTAGGTACAATAAGTAATTAAGCTAATATTCCGTTTTTGTTCTGAAGAGTCATTCTGGATTCAATGTTAATGTTACTCTCTCCACAGGTGCTCCCAGACTTGCTCAGTTTCTCCACTGTGTTTGTTTCAGATTTCCAACATACACAGTATTTTGCTTTTCTCTAATCAAATGTTAATAATTAAGAAGGGAACTAAACACAAGTAGGTTATACAAGCCACTCGTGAAACCAAATCTGGAATACTAGGTACAGTATTAGTCTTCTCAAAAGAGCAGGTAACTATTTTGAAATTTACCAGACTATTACCTAGAATGACTGGATTGTCTGAGGAAAGATTGCACAGACTAGGTTCGTATCCACTTGAGTTTAGAAGAACAAGAGGCAACTTGATTGAAATATACAAGATCGTGAGAGATCTTTATTCGGTAGACGTGAAAAGGTGGCTTCTTTTTCAGACAAAATCTGAAACTCGGGATCGCTGCTTAAAAAGGGCGGCCAATTTAAGACAGATGAGAAATTTTGAGGGTACTGCGAATTTGGCATCCTGCAACCTCCTTCCTTGGCCCCATAGATCATAACTGCTTTCATTCCTTCAACTGGACAGGACAAACTTCTGCAGTCACGCTTTCCTACTAACTGTCAAAGTTTCTCATCTTTCTTCCTATACATGCTTTTGTCAGTGTGATGTGGCTGTATGCTGGCTGAACTGTTGGGTCATTCCTCACTCTCATTACTGCATCACATTCAGGTAAGGTGCTGCATCTGTATCCAGGTAGATCAAGGAAGTGAACAAAATCCACACAAGATTCTGTAAAGCAGTACATATTTTCCAGTGGTTTCACATGACTTGGGCATCTTACATCAACAGTTTCACTAATTGTTTACATAAGACCTGAGTCATCACAGAGGCGCAGCATCACTAAAATGTTGAGGATTGCTCGCAGCACCTATGGTACATCATGACGGAGGGAGAAAGGACTGAGACAGGGAGGACACATTTCTTCTTCCAGATGTATACCTCACCAGAGTGGCAGAATGACAATGTGGCGATAGCCAAACAAGGGACCAGACAAGAAAAAAGCTTGACAAGTTACATCTAAGGAGAGCCTTCAAGATCACGACACAAACTGGGTTAAGCCAAATAAAATGACAATGGACTGGGACCAGAGATTTGCTGCCCATTATCCCACAAAGGACAAAAGAAATTAAGTCCAAGTCTTCTGCATTGCAGTGTTTTTAAAGTTGTATTCTACTGTAATAATTCCAAATCAACACTTGTCTTTCAGAACTCTTCATAATACAACAATGGAAAAATACAGGAGAGAAGAGACACTTAAGGGAGAAGATCTCAGGTTAGTTTCAAGTTTCTTTTATAAATTATAGGGAAAAATGCTTCCTAAAAACCACCACACAGTTTGATCTTGGCGACAGTGAAAGGCAGTGCTGACGCAGAAAGCTGTTAAAAGAAATTAAAACAATTGGCAACAATTGAAACATATACTAAACACAATTAACACCAAGACCTGAAATTCAGTAAATTATGTACTCCTACAGGAACTTGATGATTCTAACAAAAACCGCTACAGATAACCAGCAAGGGTACTGAAATGAAATACACCAACAATAAATGGCAACAACCTCTCAAAATTTAGTTAAGAGACCAAGAATGTTGAACAAAAGTTTATAAAATAATTCCAAGAATTCGTAACACATTGAAGGCAAAATCTCTCCTTTTCTGCTCAAAGTATTTTCTTCCAAAACAACAAATCTTGTTGTATCAAGTAACTGGATTTCACAAATGGTACTTTTTGATTCAACTTAACCGTACACTGAAATTGATGAAAATAAAAACATGCTTTCTGCCAAGCAATGCATTTTGCTTAATGCAAACATGAAATACTACAAGTCCTTACTACAATTACAAAATAAAAGGAATGTCCAAGCAACAAACAGGAATGCCTGATTTTATGCCAAATCTATGCAACTGTATGCAGCAGCCAAAAATCCAATACGAGCTAAGTTAGTGATCAACTGGCACATCTGTTAGTTCCACAGGTGCATTAGTTCCAAAAGTATAAAAACACAACAACCAAAGTCCATACAGTGAAAATGTACTGATGGTCATCTCTGGTAAAGCCGAACTGGCACTGGGGGAAAAAAATTTAATTAATGTACTACAGTTATTTTCCCCCATGGAGTTTGATCATATGCTGGGTCAAGATTCCATAACAGGGAAGGATCAATATTTATCATTCATCTCACTGACAGTCTCCCACACTTTTTGGGATTTTGAGCACGACTTTGATGCATTTAAGGCCATTTCCAACAGCCTGCCCTCTGCAGACGATCTGTGGCATTTACAGGCACAGAAAGCAAACACGGCAGTTCAATCAGATGACAAAAAATCCTGCTTGAAACATGCAGTCTATACCAGAAACTATGAATAAGATTTTATTCCATGTCAAATCAAATGTACATAAAGCAAGAGAGAACAGGACTCAAGTTTAAAAGAAATTGAATCTCAAAGGCAGTTAATATTATGAAGAAATTGAGACTCCAAACTAAACTTGAATTTTCAGTTACCTGAATTTCAAAGCAAGATCTTTATGCCATGAATACAGCAGCCATACGCTTGAGTCTTTAATGGGCAAATACGACAAACTGTGAGTTAATCAGCATCTTATGAACCGGCACTCTGGATAAACCGACAAAAATTATGCACCTAAAATACCAGACGTTTACTGTATTATAGTGATCTGCAAGATGCCTAAGTTATCAGTTGAAGGTGCGAATGAGAGGGCTCTCTGCCTATAATTTTATTTAAGGACAGGTTGCATTTATTATTTAAGTGATTTATGCTGTAATCAAGTATGACAGTGAGGTGCATATCTCCTCCATTGTGTTAATTACCTAGTGTGTGGTTTTAAATTGATTGTGTGTGGACCTCTTGATCAACCAGTACACTCCTAGTGCCATAGGTGCCAGTTAATAAAAGGTTTGTCATACATCAACTTCATCTGCTAATATAGATTTCAGTTGAGTCTATTGGCAAGGTACTATTACTGCATAGCCCGTGAAGGCACAAGTTAACTTAAATAAATTTTAACTTGTTTTAAGAAGTTTCTTAGTTCACACAGAGTCATAGAGTAATACAGCACAGTATTAGGCCCTTCAGCCCAAACTGGTCCATGCTGACCATGGTGCCCACTTAGCTAGTTCCAATTGCCCGCATTTGGTCCATATCCCTCTAAACCCTTCCCATCCAACAATCTATCCAAATGTTTTTTTTTTAAAACGTTGCTATTGTACCTGCCTCAACCACTTTCTCTGGCAGCCCATTCTATATATGACCACTCTCTGTGTGAAGAGGTTGCCCCTTAGGTCCTTCTTAAATCTTTGCCCTCTCACCTTAAACCTATGCCCTCTAGTTTTCAATTCCCCATCACTGGGAAAAAGACTATATTCATTCATCCTATCAATGCCCTTCATGATTTTATATATCTCAACAAGGTCACCCCTCATTCTCCAACGTTCCAAGAAATAAAGTCCTATTCTGGCCAAACTCCCCCTATAACTCAGGCCTACTGGTCCTGGCAACATTCTTGTAAATCTTCTTTGGACATTTCCAGTTTAAATATGTCTTTCCTATAACAGGGTGACCAAAACTGTACACAATACGCCCAGTGCAGCCTCACCAATGACTTATACAACTGTGACATAACGTCCCAATTCCTACACTCAATGCCTCGATCAATGAAGGCTAGCATCCTAAATGTCTTCGTCACCACCCTGTCCACTTGCGACACTGCTTTCAACGAACTATGTACTTATACTGCTAGGTCCCTCTGTTCCACAGCACTCCTCAGGACCTTACCATTTACTGTATAAACCCCACCTTGGTTTGACTTTCCAAAGTGCAACTCCTCACACTTATCTGTATTGAATGGCATTTGCCAATCTTCAGCCCACTTTCCCATCTGATCAAGATCCCTCAGTAAGTTACTAAAGTAAAGTAATTTACTGAAGTATTCCTGTAGGCATCTACAATCTCCTTACACATCTGCTCCTCTAGTACCTGCTGACTATTTGGGGAGTCTACAATACAGTCCCAACAGACTGACCAGCCCCATCTTGTTTCTAAGTTCTAACCATATGGCCTCATTTGATCACCCCTTAAGAATATCCTCTCTAAGCACAGTTGCAATGTCCTCCCTTATCAAAAGAGCAACTCCCCTTCCTTGCTTACTTGTACTTCTCTCACGTCTGTAGCTTTTGTATCCTGGAACATTGAGCTGCCAGTCCTCCCCTTCTCTCAGCCATGTTTCTGTTATGGCTATAATATCCCATTCCCCAAAGACAATCAATCAATGCTCTTAGCTAATCTGCCTTCCCAGTCAGGCCTCGTGCATTGAAATAAATGCAGTTTAAACCAGAAGTCTTTTCTGTCCCTTTACTATGCCCCTGGCTAACCCGAATAGACATTGAGACTCAAAACAATGAAGGATGACGGTTTTACAATTGTTCTCAATGCAAAATCCAGACTGGTGCATTATGTTAATCTGAATTATGAAAAACAAACAACATTCAATTACAATGATTTTATTTACTCCTTTACCACTGCTGAAGGCATGTTAGTGATTAGAAAAGGGCTAAGAATGGAAGATAGCAAAGTACATAAGGGAGCATTTGGATATTGTTAAGAAGACAGATGCAACTTAGTGAAGGTCTCCTAATGTTTTGTTTGGCATTTGTCAGGGCAAGTCACAGAATATAACCTGTATTTTAAATATATGCGCTCAGTATGCATTCATCCTGATGTATGCATACACTTTCCTTGGTCATTTTGCCCTGTATTGCTCTTTCCTGGAACTGTAGATAGCTAGTGGAGGAATTATCCAAAATCATAGGAGATTTACAGATGCTGGCTGGGACAAGGACAGCTTTGTAATGAGGCCTGGGAACTCAAGGTGATAAATGAAACACAATGAAAAACAGATAGACAATTTGGAGCATGCACTATGTTTCATAGTGTTGGTCTTATTTCATGCCTCTCCCTTCTTCTCCTTACTAAATGCAAGGATTAATCACTATTGTTTAGTATCTCTTCACATTTTATCAGTGTCTTCTCTCATTTCCCCACATATTTTCCTTTTAACCAGATGCAACATTTTTGACCCAATGTTAATCCACATTTCCTGTACACTGCCAAATCTCTTACTTATTCTCTCAAATTCATTTCTCACAGTAACCTCTACTTTAGCAGTGTCTCTCAACCAACACTCTTAGCGAAACCTGCACCCTACCATCTTGCCTTGCTCCGTTATAGTGTAAAACAAAGTAGCAGGCTTGCAACTATTCACCAGAGTCAAATTAATCATCAAACATTCGTGTTAATAACTGTGACAGCAAGTCCATGACCAAAACTTTCCATACAAAATCACACTGTTTTCTGATTTTTCTCTACAATAAAGTATCAGTAACTATGCATTAAATCATCACAATTACTTGCTCACATACAGCACGGAATAATTTTGCACGACACCAAGGTCTAACTACAGTTTTCACACACTAAAAGGCAAAATGGAAGTGAACAGAAAACAAAACTTGCATTTTCTGGTCTCTGCAGGGGGCATTACAGCTGTTTCACGCACATTAAGCAGCCTTCAATGCCAGGATTCTCAGTGTAGAGGGCACATGTACGAGTTCAGTATAATAGTGCTCTTTTGATATTCACCATGGTTGTTCAGAAGCATAAATTCACTTCCTACGCTCATGAAAATGGGCACCTAGATGATGACACAAAGGGAACAGGCATCCACAGAAATGTAGGATAAGGGATAACAAGGTGTACAGCTAATTGAACACAGCAGGCCAAGCAGCATCATAGGAGCAGGAAGGCTGACGTTTCAGGCAAGCCTGGTTTAAAAAAAAACTTCACAAAATGAGTGAAGAATAAGAGTTATCTTTTCACTCTTTAGCCATGAAACCCAAGGACTGGAAACATTGAAGATGAAGAATTCAATTAAGCTGCTTGCAGATGTAATCTTAACACACTGGGTGGTGCTGTGTAGCAATTTTTGTTTTCTTTCACAAAACACCACTCTGTGGGTGAAATGTGTACTGCAGAGGATATTCCTGTTAAACAAAGGTAGACCTCATAGCTCAAATGAAGTTACTATTGGAACTTTTAACTTCTGATACATAGAGAAATATATTAACAGGTCAGGCAGCAGAGGAGCAGGAAAGTTGCCGTTTCGTTTCGGGATCCTTCTTCAGGAATGGGGAGGGGCAAGGGAGCTCAGAAATAAATAGAGCGGAGGGGTGGGGCTGGGGAAGCTAGGTGGGACGGTGATAGGCGAGTACACGTAGGGAGTGGTGGGGATTGGTCTGGTGAGGTGGGAGAGAAGATGGACAGGTTGTGTCAGGTCAAGGAGGCGGGGATGAAAGGGAGGGTTGGGCATGGGTGAAGGCCAGGGTGTGGAGATTTTAAAACTAGTGAATACCATGTTCAGTCCATTGGGCTGTAGGCTCCCCAGGCAGAATATGAGGTGCTGCTCCTCCAGTTTGCGGGTGGTGTCATTGTGACACTGGAGGCGGCCCAGGATGGCCATGTCACCCAGGAAGTGGGAGGGAAAGTTGAAATGGTTGGCAACTGGAAGGTGTTGTCATTTGTAGTGTACAGAGCGCAGACACTCTACAAAACAGTCTCAGAGTCTATACTTGGTCTCACCGATGTAGACGAGGCCACATCGGGAGCAGCAGATACAGTAGACCAAGGCCCGGGGATGCGGACAAGGACAAGGGGGAATTCTGTCTTTATTTTTGTTGGAGGAGGGGACATGATAGCATAAGTGCAGGAAACGCAAAAGATGTGGCATTTTCAATCACGGGGCGGGTGGGAGTTACAGTTCTTGAAATATTTCTCTCTCAACTGCATCACTCGCATTTCCTGCACTTCTGCCCTCATCCCCTCCCCCCAAAAATAAAGACAGAATCCCCCTTGTCCTCAGATCACCCCACCAACCTCCGCATCTAACGTATCATTCTCCGCCACTTACACCACCTACAATCCGACCCCACAACCAAAGAGATATTTCCCTCCCCACCCCTACCTGCCTTTCATAGGGACAATTCTCTCCGCAACTCCCTCGTCCACTCCGCACTCCACACTAAACCCACCACCCCCAGCACCTTTCCCTGCAATCGCAGGAAGTGCTACACCTGCCCCTTCACCTCCCCTCTCACTTCCATTCAAGGGGTCAGCTAACTCAGCTGACTGGACGGCTAGTTTGCAGAGTGACGCCAATTTCTGAGGTTACTGTGAAAGAATTCCTTCTCAACTTCTCCCCTTGCTGAGGCATGGTGACCCTTAAGTTAAACCACCACCAGTCGCCTCTCTCATCTCTAATGGGACAGCAGCCCGAGCTAAGGTTGAGGGGGTGGACAGCGTCAAGTTACTAGGAGGAGCAATAATCAACATGTCCTGGACTTCCCACGTAGATGCAACAGTCAAGAAGGCATAACAACACCTCTTCTTCCTCAGGTGGCTCAGGAAATTTGGCAAGTCCACAAGGACCTTCACTGACTTTTACACATGCACCACTGAAAGCATACTATCCTGGTGCATAACAGCTTGGTATGGCAATTGTTCTGTCCAGGGCCATAAAAAAAACTACACAGACCAGACTATCACGGAAGCCAACCTTCTATCCATGGACTCCACTTACAGGGCTCGTTGCCATGGAAAGGCTGCCAAAGACCCACTGCATCCCAGTAATGCTCTCCTACAACCTCTTCCATCAGGCAGAAGATATAGAAGATTGAACACATGCACCAGCAGGTTCAGGAAGAGCTTTTACACAGCCATTACTAGACTGATGAATGGACTCTCCAAATCAAATAATGCTGATCTTGCCTAGCACACGCCCTATGCAACATAACCTGTATGTCTCTAAGTTTTTTTTTCACCCTTGGATCTGCTCACGAACAAAGCTTTTCACCGTACTTATATACAAGTGACAACAAATCAAATCAGACTATATTTATTTTACCTTCATAACCATATTTGCAACAATTAGTCCAGCGAAAGACAAAGCAGCACAAACAAAATGCAGAATGAGAAATTAACTTGTTTGCATCCACTAGCTGTAAAAAACAAGAACTTCTGTAGTTCAGTACAAGGTAACAAATAGTTCTAATTTGAATCTGTATCCAAGGAACTATAGAAAAATTGGCTTAATGTCAGTGGCAAAACAAGTTACTAACACCTTTGCAAAAAGTTCAGATAACAAAACATCTGAAAACAATGTAATGGTCACTGGGAGTTTCTGAAATATGATTAAACAACCTTGTGGAATTATTTAAAGCAGCAACACAGAGTAGTTAGATGCAATGGAATAGATGCTACACACTGACTTCAGAAAATATTTGATAAGATATCACAAAAATTTATGACATCAGTCAGAGGATACAGGGTCTGGGACCATGAAGTACTATGGACTGAAAGATGGTTACAAAATACAGAAAATTTAATCGAAGCTTTTTCGACTGGCAGAAAGTGGGAAGTGATGCCCTAAATGCATTTGCCCTGCTACCTTATACATACATAATTTAGAGTCAAACTGGGAGGAGCATGCAATAGGTCAGTATCACTGTGAAGCAGACCTGAGATAAAAGAACAACTTCTATCTGTGTGAGCTAAAGCACGACATCACAGGAGAAGAGGTAAGTGATTGACATAGGGTATTTCTTCCACCCCTCTTTTGATGGGCCAAGTGATTTAAATCAGGTGACTTGATTACAGTTGACGAGTACTGTTAGGAAATTCGTAAAATATTTAACACCCTAATTAGTTAATTAATTTACTAGAAATGACTAGGCAGACGGTGCATTGCAGCTGTGGTATGTTGCAACTGCTGAACGCTACTGTGATCCACGGTGATACCTTCCAATGCTGGCTGCTTGAGGAACTTTGGCTCAGTTGATTAATTGGACTCAGAGCTGCCGAGACCACAACTCATGGAGAGGGACAGTTAGCTGGACACCAGTGCAGGAGAGTCACACTCCTCAGATTAATTACATCAAATCTGGCTATGATCAGGGTCAGAAAGGTGAAATTGAATGAAGCAGGTAATGGGATCCAGAATTTAGATTGGCAGGAGCCTCAGCCAGCGCTGTTGTCCTAGAGGTGCAAGATTCATGCCTCTAATATGGACAAAGGGACAAAATGCAGGCAGTATGGACAAAGTGCCATTCAAGTAGGGGGCAGAAAAGAGATATGTAGTAATCGGGGATAGCACAAGCAAGGGAATGGATACTATCCGTTAGCAAAGAAGAATCTGGATGGCTATGTTACCTACCTAATGCCAAAGTCAAGAATATCTCTTCATGGTGGAATTAGCTTGAAGTGGAAGGGGAAGGATCCAATTCTCAGTCCACAACGTACGAACATAGGTAGGACTAGGAAGGAGGTTCTACTGAGGAATTGTAAGCAGCTTGGATCCAAATTAAACAGCAGAAACAAAAAAAAAGGTACTAATCCTCAGATTATTACCAAGCATATGCAAAGTGGCATTCGGTAAACAAGATTAGGGAGGTACATGCATAGTTCAAAGATGGTGGGAGAAAAGAATTCCCATTCGTAGGCCACTGGCACTTGTACTGGGAAAGAACTGTTCCATTAGGACATTTGAACCATGCTGTGAGCACTGACCTGGCAAATTGTATGACAAGGGTTGTAGATAGTACTTTAAGCTTCAATTGAAAGGAAGTTCAAAAACAAAATCAAAAAGAAACAAGAGAACGAGGACGTGTGGTAGTGAACAAGTAATTGATAATCATGAAGGGGCAGATAATCTAAGAGTGCAGCAGAAATTAGAACCAAAACAGGTAATGCTAATTTTAAAAAAGTCAAAGCTCAGGCTTCTTATTGGAATGCACACGGCACTTCTAATGATAGATGAATTGGCATCACAAATAGAAATAACTGAATAGGGCATAAATAATTATTACATAGTTGCAGGACTTGGAATTCTATATTCAAGGCTATTCAACGTCCCAGAAGAGAAGGCAAAAAGGAAATGGAGCTTTGTTAATAAAACAAGGTATTAAGTGCAGTATAATACAGTAATGTAGGTGTATTAGAACATGTTGAGGAATCAGTTTGGGTGGAAATAAGGAAAAGCAAGAAAATGAAGTTGTGGTTGGGAGTCATCTACAGTCAGAGATCTACAACACAGGAAAAGGCCCTTTGGCCCAGTGCATCGACACCAGTCAAAAAACCACCACCTAATTATTCTAATCCCATTTATCAGCACTCGTACCATAGCTTTGCATGCCCTGGCATCATAACTGCATATCTAAATACTTAAATGTTATGAGGGTTTCTGCTCCTCCCACCCTTACTGGTAGCGAGTTCCAGATTTCCACAACATTTGGTGTGAAACAGTTTTCCTCACATCTGAATCTTCAGCTCTTACATTAGAGGCTCCTAAAGAGTTGTTTCATTGCAAGATAAAATATAAATCATTAAATAATAGAAGCATGCAGAAAGGGCACTACAACTGCTGAGAGATTTTAATTGGCATATTGACTGGTCAAAATCAGGTGGGCAACGGCAACAGCTAAGACTAGTTTGCCGACTGCATCAGGGATTGTTACAGCAGTACACTGTACAACCTCCTTTGGGAATAGGTTATTTTAGATCTAGGAATGTGTAATGAGCAAGGATGAATAAGAGATCTCATAGTCAAGGGTCCTCTATGGAGTGGTGGTCACAGCAGAATTTCAAGTTCAGTTTGAGGGAGAGCAACCTATGTCTCAAGTCAGTGTCCTCAACTTAAATAGGGCAATTACAGAGGTTTGAAGGAAAAGTTTAAATTGGGTTGGGAAAACAGACTAGGGGAAGGTCAATAAACGAGCAGAGGCAGACATTTGAACAAATATTTAGTAATGTGCCACCAAAATTTATTCTGGTCAAAAAGGACAATGAGAAGGATGAACTTGGTTAACAAAGGCAGTCAATGAATTGAGGCCTGGGACAGAACGGCCATGGTCTTACCGAATGGTAAGCCAGACTTGAGGGACCGAATGGCCTCGTGTTTATCTTCATTGTTGTTTCCAACCATTCTCTGACCTTCATTTCCCATATTATTATATTGTTCTGCAACCCTGCTTGTACATGTATGTTTTTCTACATATGCCAAAGTTTGATCACTTCCCCAATGTTAGGTTAAACCCATCTCAACTTCACTAGGTACACACTTATCTAGAACACTAGTCCCAGCACGGTTCAAGTGCAGACCATCCCAACGGCATCGCATCCAACTTCCTCCAGTACTGCAAGTACCAGAATCTACTTCACTTACACGAGACTTTGGGAAGTGTTAATTTCGTTAATCTTGCGCTCTGTCAATGGCTCAAGTAATATTATTACTGAGGATCTGTTCTTCATTATGATGCCTATCTCCTTATACCAAGCAGAATCTCTTTCTTTGTCATACCTATGTCACTGGTACGGACATAAAATCATGACAACTGGATCGGCTTCTACCCACTTCAAGTTTCTGTTCAGTTCTGGCACTCTCACAGCAGCACAGAAGTATCCATTCCCCTCACTATACTATCCCCAACTACCAATACATTCATTTCTCCTCTCGCTATATTCTCCTGACCCAAAAAAACATGAAAAACCTCCCAATCCAAGGAACCTAGTCAACCTGCTCTTCCATCCGACAGACCTTGCTTTCATCTACACAGGCCAACATCTCAAACTCCTTAGACACTTGCAAATGCTGAGGCTCCTACACTACAGCATTCTCCAACACCTTACCTCCCTTAACAGTGCTCATTCCCTTTTGTATCTCATGAACCATATAAACCAGAAGCTACAGAAGCACAAAAAGAAGCCTTTCAGTCACCATATCTTCACCATAAATAAACTAGCTGCCCATTCTAATCCCACTCAGTATCTGGCCCAAAGCCTTGCAGGTTACAAAGCTTCAGATATACATCCAGGTTCTTTTTTTAAAATGAGCTGCAGTTCCAGCTCAACCACCAAATCAGGCAGTGAATATCAGACACCCACTACCTCTGGGTGTGGAAAAGTTTTACATGTTCCCATCAATCCTTCTACAAATCACCTTAAATCTGTGGTCCCCGATAACTGACCTCACCACTCGGGAAAACGGATCTTCCTTGTCCACGCATCCAAGTCCCTCATTATCTTGTACAGATTAGTTACAATCACCCCTCAGCCTCTTCTGTTCTGAAGAAGGCTAGAAAGTTGTAGCTGTTCCAAACCTGCTGTGTATCTGCAATTTACAAGCAATGGCAATATTTTTGTAGATTTCCTCTGTACCCTCTCTATAGGGATTATATCTATCCTGTGATCCAGTGACCAGAACTGCACATAAAATTCCAGCCATGCCCTAACCAGTGTCTTAGATATTTCCAGCATTACATCCTTCTTTTGTATACAATACCTCATGCAATGAAGGAAAGCACTCCATACGCCTTCTTTATTATCTTATCTGTATGTCCTGCCACTTTTAGGGACCACTGGACACGTATTTCAGCTACCTCTCACAATGCTCTCCTGTTTATTGTATATTCTATTGCTTTGTGACCTCACATATATAAGCTTTGTGTGCAATCTTTAGAAGTATACTTATTACTTTCCATTCACTCAATCATTGATATTACCCTAGGATCATTCTTTTTACTGTCAAGTACCTAGCCAATTTTTGTGTTGTCTGCAAATTTCCCAATCATGCCGCCCACACTTAAGCCTAAAATTATTTACATGTACCACAAACTGCAAAAGACCCAATACTGAGCCCCTGTTGAACACCAATGAAAACCACTTCCCATTCTCAAAAATAACCAACGACTATTATCCTTTATTGTATTTTGACAATTCCTCTATCCGAAAGGATTTCATTTTTCTGACGTATTTGTCATACGGGACCTGGTCAAATCCCTTACTAAGTAAAATCAGTCTTAAAACCCACTGCAAAACCTTCTATCCACCTTGTTATTTCTTCAACAAGTTCCATCAAGTTAGTGAGACATGCTATCCCTGAACAAAACTATGCTGACTCTCCAATTTACAGTCGATCCTACTTCTCAACATTTATTCCAGTAATACTGACCACCTAATTAAAGTGACAAATATTAAATATAAGCATAATGAGTAGGGAAATACTGAGGGGGACTGACCACCTCTAAAGTTGGATAAATCACTGTCAAATGTATTGCAGGTATTTTTAATCAACCTCTTAACACACCCTTGGAACGGGTGGGACTTGAACCCAAGCCTCCTAGCTGAGAGGCAACCAGATGGATTGTATCCTAGGCTGTTAAAGGAAGCTAGGTGCATAAGATAATGAGGGGAATGCTCAGGGTGAATAGAAAGTAGCTATTTCCCTTAGCTGAAGGGTCAATAATAATTTTAAGCTGAAAGGCAGGAAGTTTAGAGGGGAAAAGTATTTTCACCCAGAGGATGTTGAGCATCTGGAATGCACTGCTTGGGAAAGTATTTGAGGCAAGAAACCTCACAATGACATGAATGAGCACTCAAAATGTCATACCATTCAAGGCTACGAGCCAAGTGCCAGATCATAGGACTATGCAGATTTGCAGTAGTGTATTTTTTGTCAATGCAGACACAATGGGCTCCTTCTGTACTGTATGATTCCAATTATTTGGCCTATCTCTTGTACCATTATTCATGAATAGTGCAATGTTCAAAGACGTTCAAAGACGTCCAATCCTCTCATACCTCACCTATAGGATAAGAATTAGAAAATGATCCTCAGAGCATGTGCTATTTCCTCCCTGGCTTCCTTTTAATAGCCTAGGATACAACACATCTGGCTTGGTGATTTATACACCTTAGATTTAGTCTGCTCCTTCAGTATTTTCCTTTTCATTGTGCTTACATTATCTAATTTCTCAACTAGAATGTGTGCATCATCCCCTTTCTTTGTGAACAAATGCAAAGCATTCAAAGAATCGTGTGCCCATTTTAGGCACCAACAAGTTAACCTGTACACCTGTTAGGCCTAACCTTTTCCTCAGTCATCTCTTGCTCTTAATGTACTGGTAAAACATTTGGATTTCCTAAAATTTATCACCAATAGTTTTCTTCATATCCTCTTTTCTTCCCTAATTCCCTTTCTATATTCCTCCAGGCTTCATAACACTTTCTAAGACTGTCATAAGCCTTACTTTGCTGCTTTTTAACCCTGTAAGCTTCTGAATAACCAGAACAGTACCACCCTTATTTTGCAGGGACATGTCTACATGACACCTGCAGAATCTCACATTCAAACACCTCCCACTGATTGCTACCCACTTTCCTTCAATTAGTTGTAACCAGTCCACTTTTGCCTGATCGTCATAATGCAATTAGATTTAGCATCATTATCTCCTAAAATGGTCACCCACTGTTACTGCATCCACTTGGTCAACTTCACATCCTAAGATCAAATCAAGAATTAAGCCCTGTCCTATTGGACTGGTGTTGCCCAAAATAAAAAAATTCTACAATGCAGTTAAGAATGTTATATTCTAATATGTAATAGTTATTATTTACCACAGCTTTATTGTATCTATTAAATGCTGATATCACTAAGAACTATTTGCATGCACTTGCTGGCCAATCACTTGTTTGTCAAACTGCCTGTGTGCTGGCTCCAAGCAGATGAAGTGATGCACTCCAAAAATATATATTAGGAATGGAAAAGCAAAAAGGTAAACTACCTTCCTCCACGTCGCCAAACTCCCAAGCCTTCCACTATGTGGTAGCCATACTCGTGGCAGGCTGTATTCTAAAGGGAACCAAAAGAACTGCGGGTGCTGTAAATCAGAAAGAAGAATAGAAATTGTGGGAAAAGCTCAGCAGGTCTGGCAGCATCTCTGGACAGAAACCAGAGTTAATGTGTTGGGTCAAGTGACCCTTCCTCAGAACCTTTTTAGGTTAACTCTGCTTTCTGTCCAGAGACGCTGCCAGACCTGCTGAGCTTTTCCAGCAATTTCTATTTTTGTTTCTGTATTCTAAAAAGGTATTTATATTACTTGTGACAAGTTCTTTAACTACACTACAAGCTACTCTCAGTAGAACGCTTCCTTGTTTAACCCTGAAACACAACTTCAGATCTCATGTTTAAGTAAAACAGTAAATCTTAAATGCTAAAGACAAAACAGATTTTTAAAAAGGGAGATTAATCCTCAAAAGTCCCCAAGACTTCCACTGAACGTGTGCCTAAATCAATAAACAGGCTACTTCAAGGTCAAGGCTGCAAATTGAAAGAAACATTAAAGTTAAACCTGTAAATGTGACAGAGATGCAAACTCTGGAGTTTGAGTATTGTAAAGGGAGCAAGGTAAAGAACAGAGGGGAATGTCCTTTTACTGTATTTACAAATCTTTTAAATTGTGATATATGCAAATAGTTTGGCTTATTCCATTTTACCTTTTCTACTGCGCAACAGACTTCTGTTTTGTTAAAAATGGATCTGTAGAATGGATGCTCGTATTTCAATAGGAGACTACCTCACTAAATTAGAAAAAAATCACCACAAAATATGATCGCTCAAGCCAGATTTTAGTCTGGAATCTCATTTGCCTAGTTATTAACATCACAATACCGTCCACATCAGTCTGAAGACTCTTTACCGCCTGCCAACAATTTACTTTCTTACTTATCTTGCTTTCACCTTCACAATCTAGCTACCATACATTTCATCCTCTCACCCAAATCATCCATACAGGTTTTAAAAAAAGTGAAGACTCGGCACTGATCCTTGTCATACTCCAATAACCATCCAAAAAATTCCTCTTTATGCCTTTCTTCCAGTTACTTTACAGATTCTTTATCCACACTAATGTGTTAACTGCCAAAACCATGGGCTCTTATTTTGTACATTAACCTTTCATGCAGTAATTTAGTCAGAAACAGACCCTTTGGTCCAACTCATTCATGCTGTCCAGATATCCTAAATTAATCTAGTCCCATTTGCCAACATTTGGGCCATATCCCTCTAAACCCTTCCTGTTCATATACCCATCCAGGTGCCTTTTAAATGTTGTCATGGTACCAGCTTCCACCCTTACATCTTTATCGTCTCGCATTAAACCTATGCCCTCTGGCTTTGGACTCCCCTACCCTGGGAAAAGCACCTTGGCTATTCACCCTATCCATGCCCCCCATGATTTTATAAACCTCTATAAAAGGTCTCCCCTCGGCCTCCAATGCTCCAGGCAAATTAGGGTCAGCCTCTTCAGCCGCTCCATCCCTTTACAATCAAAGTACACCACATCTACCAATTCCCTTCTACCTACTATGAATGATACTGCATGAAAAAAGCTTAATTGACAAGGGAAACAAATATTGGTTCTATCTTACCACATTTTCCAAGCATCCTGCCATAACCTCTTAATGAGTTCTAGAACCTTCCTTATGACAGACTTATATCAAACTGGCCTGGCTCTTCCAGAATCTAAGGAATTTCGGAAGATTATAATGAATGCATCTAAAATCTGTACGACTACTTCTTAAAATCCTAGGCTGCAGGCCTTCTTGACCTGGGGGCTTATCAGCCTTTAGTCTAACAGTTTTCCTTGCACCTTTCCCAAGTGATGGTAATTATTTTAAAGTTTATCCTATCAGCTCAATTGTCAATTATCCTTGGGAAGTTTTCCAGATCTACTATCGTGAAAGAAATACAAAATGTTATGATCTCAGCTGATGTTGGTACTGAACAACTCCAATTCCATTCAGGAATCTGGTTTGAAATATCATATTTTGTTTCTTTTCTGTTTGAATGAGGTGGTATCTCATTGGTAACGTTGTGTGCTTGCGTTTCAATTTGGTTTTGACAAAACTAACAAGTTTATTATGCAAAATAAATTAAGATAAAATAGAATAAACCAAACTATTTGAGACAAGCTTAAAGATTTTGAAACACAGGGTAAACTGCAATCCCATTTTATCCTAGCAGCACTTCTTTGCATTGTCAAACACCAGAGAGAATTCCCTTCCTTTCACAAAGTGTCTGACTTATGGCTGGAAGTTTCAATCACCTTTTTCTTAAGCCCTCGTGCAACTGAGCGTAGACCTGCTCAGCTCCAAACAACCCCAAATGCTGCTGGTCTGGAATGTTAAAATCCTTACAGTGAGGTAACCCATTTCTTAACTTTAAGAAATCTCCCTTCTTGAGGTGCAATCGTATTACACATCTAGCTCTAGCCAAGACTTCTGCAAAGACAAACTAAAAGCTTTTCCGAGCTATGGGTGTTTCTCTGAAACAAAAGCAAAAATCAATCAATCAATCAATCAATCTGACCATCTAAACTGAAAGCCCTATGCATACCTATTAACTTTGCTCGCTGGCAACTACTAATGTAGACAGATTCCCATTAACCTCCATGAGCTACACTCACTTTCCGAAATAATTCACCATGGCTATAAAAATATCAAATTAATCATTAAACCTCTTCAGATACACACCAAAACTCACATGCCACAGCTCAAATCCAAGCTGTAAAATGATAATACAATATAGATAAAAATCACACTTCGCATGAAACTGTTCAATGCCACAGCTCTTTTCTCATTTCTAACTATCCATTTCTCAGACGTTCTATTAAAGGATCAACACTAGCTTTAGTGACTCTTTTCCTATTCAAATACTTGTACATTACATAAAGTACTCCAGAAAGATGGCAATCAATCAGAACCTTTGCAATTCAGTGTGGAGCTGGAGGAACACAGCAGGCCAGGCAGCTCAGAGTAGCAGGAAAGTTGACGTTTTGGGTTGGGACCTTTCTTCAGAAAGGCTCTTCTGAAGGAGGGTCCCAACCCAAAACGTCAACTTTCCTGTTCCTCTGACGCTGCCTGGCCTGCTGTGTTCCTTCAGCTCCGCACTGTGTTGTCTCTAACTCCAGCATCTGCAGTTCTTGCTATCTCCCTTTGCAATTCACTTTCTTTTTACAGCCTGTGATATACTTCATCCGTGTCACTATGTTTACTTTCAAAGAGATCAAACCCTTAATGCTTGATTACAGTATTCATTCCAACCATATTAGACATTTCTCTGCCTTAACCACCGCATATCGTCATTGGCCTCCTTTTTTGTCAAGCAGCCAAAGTATTTAAAAACTTATCTAAAAGAAGAAAACCTTTTTGATCCCTAACAGGCCATCCACCTGTAAGTAACCAAGAGGATAGATGAGGGTAGGGTGGTGGATGTTGTTTATATAGACTTTACTAAGGCCTTTGACAAGGTCCAACACAGTAGGCTAGTCATGAAGGTTAGGTCACTCGGGATCCAGGAAGAGCTAGCTAATTGGATTCAAATTTGGCTTGATGATAGGAAGCAGAGGGTGATGGCTGAAGGTTGTTTCTTGGACTGGAGGCTTGTGACTAGTAGAGTGCCACAAGGGCCGGTGCTGGGACCTTTGTTATTCGTTGCTTACATAAATGATCTGGATGTGAATGTAAAAGGAATGATTAGTAAGTTTGCAGATGATAAAAAATTAGGAGGTATCCTTGACAGTAATGAAAGTTATCAGAAATTACAGAAGGATCTTGATCAGATGGGGAAGTGGGCTGAGGACTGGCAAATTCCATTCAATACAGATAAGTGTGAGGAGTTACACCTCGGAAAATCAAACCAAGGTAGGGTTTATACAGTAAATGGCAAGGTCCTGAGGAGAGCTGTGGAACAGAGGGACCTAGCAGCATAAGTACATAGTTCGTTGAAAGCAGCGTCACAAGTGGACAGGGTGGTGAAGAAGACCTTTTGCATGCTTGCCTTCATCGGTCAATGCACCGAGTATAGGAGTTGGGACGTTATGTTACAGTTGTATAAGTCATTAGTGAGGCTGCACATGGAAGTATTATGTACAGTTTTGGTCACCCTGTTATAGGAAAGACATAGTTAAACTGGAAAGTGTGCAAAAAAGATTTACGGGGATGTTGAGATAACACAGTGTGGAGCTGGAGGAACATGGCAGGCCAGGCAGCATCACAGGAGTAGGAAAGTTGACATTTCGGGTAGGGACGAAAAGCTTTCCTACTCCTCTGATACTGCCTGGCCTGCCATGTTCCTCCAGCTTCACACGTATCTCTGACTCCAGCATTGGCAGTTCTTACCATCTCTTTACGAGAACATTGCCTGGACTAATTGGCCTGAGTTATAGGGGGAGTTTAGCCAGGATAGGACTTCATTCCTTGCAACATAGGGGAATGAGGGGATGACCTTATTGAGGTGTACAATATCATGAGGGGCATTGATAGGATGAATGAATTTAGTCTTCTCCCCAGGGATAGGGAATTAAAAACTAGAGGGGCACAGGTTTAAGGTGAGAGGGCAAAGATTTAAGAAGGATCTGGAGGGCAACTTCTTCCTAACTCCTATACTCCCAACTTCTTCACGCAGAGAGTGGTGCGTATATGGAACGAGCTACCAGAGAAAGTAGTTGAGGCAGGTAAAAAAGCAATATTTAAAAAACATTTGGATAGATTCGTGGATGGGAATGGTTTACGGGGATATGGACCAAATGCGGGCAATTAGAACTAGCTAAGTGGGCAACATGGTTAGCGTGGACCAGTTTGGGCTGAAGGGCCTGTTTCAATGCTATATTACTCTAGGACTCTATCACTGATGTCTGATGTTATCTGCATATCAAAGAATCATGAAACCAATCCATCTAGTCGTGAGATAGTAGGAACTGCAGATGCTGGAGAATCTGAGATAACACGGTGTAGAGCTGGATGAACACAGCAGGCCAAGCAGCAGAGGAGCAGGAAGGCTGACCTAGACGGGTCTAGGCCTGAAACGTCAGCCTTCCTGCTCCTCTGATGCTGCTTGGCCTGCTGTGTTCATCCAATGCTACACTGTGTTATCTAGTCATGATTTGGACTGGTGATACAGAACTGTGTACTACTTATGACTTTTTTCTCCCCTTCTATTCATAACATTTCTATGTGTGGGGGTTTATCTGTGTGCATACGTACACGAGAGAAATTGAGAGGGATTTTAAAAGGGGTAAAGTTTAAAGGTTCATAAGTTAAAAAGAATAGTCAAAAACTAGGATTTGTAAGTGAGTGTTACAGTGAGCTGTTTTTATTGTTACAAACCAAGTATGCTTTTCCTCCAGGTAACAATTAGTCAAAGGCAAATTTGGTATTTCAGTAGTTTCATTAAAATCTTTACATTTGCGGTTATCCTGGGAATATTGGGCTCGGATCTCCAGCACACTGTTCCAGTGAGTTACAACTCAGGCAAGCACTAGAGATCAAGCTATAGTGTAATTATCCAAAACATTCAAATTATCACTGCTACGTGTAACAAGAAGTTTTCACCAGGTTGTTTCAGTAAACTTAAAAATAAAATCAATCATTCATTAAAACCACAAACCTATGCTTTAAGCACTAGGCCAAACCACTTATCAACCAAGTTATCACGCAGGACTAAACCATACCTCTTCAATACCAATAACCGTGTCCCCCCGCCCAACACACACACACACACACATACAGGACAACAACAGTTCTGCAGAGCAATTATAAATGGAAATATAGGCATAAACCTTGCTGATCAGGGGTCCAAACTAAGAGTAAGAGTAAGAGAAAGAGGGATGACTTTCTCAGTTCCTTCAGTTTCTTGTTGACAGAAACATGAGCCTGTCAGCCAAAGACTCCATTAGTTCAGGTGGCAGGCCAACAGAAAACAGTTTTTTCGAATGAGTTAACAGTTCACCTTTTAAAGTGCACGAGATCAGGTATATTGATCCTCGAGCTCTGATTATCAGCTAATATTTAAAACAATATTTCTTCAACTAGCCTTTAGAAGATTATATTGTCACTCAGGGAGTGAAAGATAGCTATTTTACCCCTTACCAGCTTATTCCAAGTGTTCATAATTATTTCATGTATTCCAAAACACACAATGCCTCAGACCAGAGGCTGTTTCTAGACCATCTTCAACAGAGGATTTTGGAAGGGGTTAAATTTGTTTGCCTACCAATTTTAGGCCATTAAACATAGTCTAATCTCTCATATAAAGGCTCTTAGTCTTATTATTTAAGTTTATTAAAGTCATCCTGCTTTTTAATAATTCCATATTCTTTTAATTTTTTTCAGTAAGTCACATGGTAAATCTTTTACAACTTGGGAATGGTCTAAAGCTTCCATTTTCCAATTCTCTCAATCCAAAAATGCGTCATCCACCATCAAGCATTACACATATTATCCTTCAATACAGCGCACCCATCACATCACCTAAAGCAAGTGCATTACTTTCGCTTTCATAGGTAACTATATTAGATGATGAACTGGATCATACAAACTAATAATATTCAAAAATGCAAGAACATACAAGTACGACACATCAGTGACAACATTTCTGAATGACTAATAGATAAAAATAAACGTTAAGTTGACCCTTTAAATACAGCTTGTAAACAATTCCTCAAAGTCTGGAGTTCTTCTATCAGTACAGACTCAAAAAATCAGAAGCACATGATAACAAGGGAACTTTCATGGAATCTAATTGAAATTAAATGATTTTTTTAGGCGAAGATAAAAATAATAATTGAGGATCTTTAATATTGCATCTGAAAATACATTCAGTTGAAAAGTTACTAATTTAAATACCTTCTGCCTAAGTTGAAGGTTTCTCCTTTGTTTTTACAGTTGAATGCAATGAAAGTCTAACTGCAATTAAGTTTCGTTTGTTAATCTAACAGCAACGTTACATGGGTCTAACAACCCACTTGGCAAAAGCCAGTACTCGATTCAAAATGGAGAATCCAAACAAAAACTGTCCACAAAGTGACGTTTGGCCTTCGCATCACCACCTCGCTGCACTCACTGCTCCTCACTGAGTGAGGAAGCAACAGCGTCTGATGAACACCACACCCGCTATATACGAACGTACATATATGTGTGCGTGTGTGTGGTTATGATGCGAAGCTTCAAGGTTCAGCGCGCGGCCCTTGAAAGGAAACCCAACGTGCAATTGGGGATTTCCTTTTGGGAGAATAATCGGTTTCCTAAATGTGACCTCTCCATGCAGCAGCTTGGCAGAGAGAGAGAGAGAGAGAGAGAGTTAACGGAGGAGGCGGGGGTTTCCTACGTGCACCGGAGGCAACAAGGCCGCCATTTTTCTTAGGAAAGGGCCTTCTCTGGAGCCTCACTTAATGTGATCGGAGGAAAAAAAAACACAAGACAGAGCGCCTCGGGGATATGGGGTGGGGAGAGGAATTCTGATTGGGGGGGGGGGGGGGGGGTGGGGGAAGGGGGAGGGAATCTGGTTAAGCGGCCGGGGCGGTGATTAAATGTGGGAGGAGAAAAAGGAGAGAGACAGAGACATGCGGATGCACTTCGTCAGTCTCTGCACCAGGGCCGGCACCGCTTGCTTTCCCTCCTTCCCGCTCGGCAGTCTACCTGCGCGGCTCTGCTGTCATCTCTCCCGCGGCTCCTATGGAAGGTGCGGCTTTGCTCCTCTCATCGGCGGCGATGGCTGTCCCTCGTTTCTCCTCCTCCCGCCGCGTCACTCTTCAAGGCCTCCGGCCTGCGACACTCTCTCTCTCTCTCGTCCCCTCCCCTAGCTGTTTGTCCGCCTAAACCCCGAACAGACAATACCGCGCCATGGCGCGCTCTCTCTCTCTCAGTTCGCTTCACCGACGCACAACGCTTCACCCACCCCCTTCCTTCCCCACTTTCCAATTGGGCCCGACGCATCCAGTATCCTCGGCGCCCATTGGTTGCTACGGAGCCCCGGGCCTACCATTACACATGAGGAAAAACAGAGGAATAGAAAAACGCAATCAAATTCAAGAGAAACCTCGAGTCAACCACCACCTTCCTCCCATCCCATATCCTTTTCTCCTTCCCCTCAAAAAAGGGGCGCCCACCTGTCATTCACTCGCTGGCCCGACTACATCGCGAATCGGCCCGTCCTCCCACTTCGAGTTATCGCCATTGCTATCGAGAAAAGAAGGTTGTTCCTATGGTGACCAAGGCTGTCAGTCGTAAAGGTCATGTGCTGCGCCCGCGCCTCCAATAAGATCGCGAGCTCTGCACAAGACGTCATGGAAAGATCGCTCGGGGCAGTAAACGTTGATGTTATTGGCTGCTTTCGCAGCTTCATCGCATTGATTGGATGATGGTGACGTTGCTCTGGTAACTGTTGCTATGGCAACTGTTGCTATGGCTATTGGGATGTTCAGCGAGGTAGCCAACTAGAAAATATTATTTGGGGATTTTTAAAAAATAATTCGAAGATTTAATTGGATTTACGAAGGACAGACGTTGTGGTTGGAATATTCATCATTTTTCTTCGTGGTTATGATCTAATTAATGGTGCTGTGTAGGAGAGGCAAAGAAAGCAATTGAATTGTTGTAAAGAAATGGTGGCAATGATCTATGTAGGGGGTAGGTCTGCATCTCCTTTCTTCGCACCTCAAGTATAATACAAATAAGAGCAATTTTTTTCAAGTGTCAAAAATGTCATAAGATTACACTGTAACAGTTAATATTCAGCATTATTGCACTTGTCCATATTTCCACAACAATTAGCACTGCTATTGGTCTGCTTCTGCAGCAGTATAGTATTGTAGAGATAGAATTTATTCAATACGTCAGCTAGACTCTGAGATTATTCTGGCAGGGGAATTGAGTATAAGAGCCGGGAGGTTATGCTGCAGCTCTATAAAATCCTGGTTAGACCACACTTGGAATATTGTGTTCAGTTCTGGTCACCTCATTATAGGAAGGACATAGAAGCTTTAGAGAGGGGGCAGAGGAGGTTTACCAGGATGCTACCCGGACTGGAGGGCAGGTCTTATGCGTAAAGGTTGAGGGAGCTAGGGCTTTTTTCACGGGAGCAAAGGATGAAAGATGACTTGATAGAAGTGTACAAGATGACGAGAGACATAGATAGAGTGAATAGTCAGACACTTTTTCCCAGGGTGGAAATGACTATTACGAGGGGGCATAATTTTAAGGTGATTGGAGGAAGGTATAGGAGAGATGTCAGAGGTAGGTTCTTTACACGGAGAGTGGTGGGCATGTGGAATGTGCTGCCGACAGTGGTAGTGGAGTCAGATACTTTAGAGACTTTTAAGCAACTCTTGGATAGGCACATGGAGGATAGCAAAATGTAGGGTATGCAGGATAGTTTGATCTTAGTAGGATAATAGGTTGGCACAACATTGTGGGCCAAAGGGCCTGTACTGTGATGTACTGTTCTATGCTCTATGATGAGGAATTCGACTAGTCACAGGCTGCCATCCTGGAAAAGACCCTGTATCCCCACACTCTGCCTTGTACCAGTCAGCCAATCCTTTATCTGTGCCAGTACCTTGCCCCCTACACCATGGGCCCTTATCTTACTTAACAGGCTTCTGTGCAGCACCTTGTCAAAGGCCTCTAGAATTCCAAATAAATCACGTCTATTAAATAAGTAAGGCTATCAAATTGAAAGATAAGGCATACAGAGTGGGAAACTAGAAAATTGGGAAAACTTTAAACTTCAACAGAAAGCCACAAAAAAGGCTATAAAGAAAAGAAAGACATTACAAGAGTAAACTAGCTCAGAATATAAAGAGTGATAACAGAAGTTCCTACAACCATATAAAACAAAGAGTGGCTAAGGTAAACAGTGGGCCTTTAGAGGATAACAAGGGGGATTTAATAATGGGAAATGAGGAAATAGCCAAGGCATTGAACAGGTATTTTGTGTTGGTCTTCATAGTAGAGGACACGAATAACATGCCAGTACTTGATGACAAGGAGACGAAGAGGTAGGTAAGGACCTAGACAGGATCATTCTCATGAAAGAGGTAGTGTTGAGCAAGCTAATAGAGATAAAGTCAGACAAGTCTCCTGGCCCTGATGGAATGCATCTCAGGGTACTAAAAGAGACGACAGGAGACACAACAAATGCACTCATGGTAATTTTCCAAAAGTCGCTGGACTCTGGGGCAGTTCCAGCAGATGTGACACTACTGTTTAAAAAAGGAGGGAGACAAAAGATGGGGAATTGTAGGCGGGTTAGCTTAACTTCTGTAGTGGGGAAAATGCTTGAATCTAACATCAAGTAAGAAATAGCAAGACATCTAGATAGAAATTGTCCCCTTTGGGCAGACGCAGCATGGGTTTATGAAAGGCAGATCATGCTTAACTAACTTACTGGAATTCTATGAAGATTTTATGAACGTGGTGGATAACAAGAATCCAGTAGATGTGGTGTATCTAGATTTCCAGAAGACATTTGACAAATCACCTGGACCAGATGGACTGCACCCCAGAGTTCTGAAGGAGATAAATGAGATTGTAGAGGTATTTGTAGTAGTCTTTCGGAAATCACTGGAATCAAGGATGGACCCAGATGACTGGAAAATGGCTAATGTAACATCCCTGTTTTGATGAAAATTAAGACAGGCAGTAAGAGAATGTCTTCTGGAAATCTAGATACACCACATCTACTGTATTTTGCCACACAGAAGGCTGCTGCATAAGATAAATGTGCACGGTGTTATGGCAATATATTAGCATAGATGGAGGATTGGTTAACTAACAGGAAGCAAAAAGTGGGGATAAATAAATCCTTTTCTGGTTGGCAGTGACTAGTGGTGTGCCTCGGATCAGTGTTGAGACCATAATTATTTACAAGTTACACAGTTGATTTGGAGTTGGGGACCATATGTAGTGTGTCAAAATTTGCAGATGACACTAAGATGAGTGGTAGAGCAAAGTGTGCAGAAGACTCAAAGTTTGCAGAGGGATATAGATAGTTTAAGTAAGTGGGAAAAGGTCTGGCAGATAGAATACAATGTTGATAAATGTCAAGTCATCCATTTTGGTAGGAATAACAGTAAAAAGGCATATTATTTGAACGGTAAAAAATTGTAGCATGCTGCTGTGTAGAGGGACCTGGGTGTACTTGTACATGCATGAATCGCAGAATGTTGGTTTGCAGGTACACAGGTAATTAAGAAGGCAGATGGAATTTTTCCCTTCATTACTAGGGAGATTATGTTGCAGCTGTATAGGGTGTTGGTGAGGAGTATTGCACGCAGTTTTGGTCTCCGTACTTAAGAAAGGATGTACTCGCGCTGAAGGGGGTGTGGAGGAGATTCACTAGGTTGATTCCAGAGTTGAGAGGGTTGACTTTGAGGAGAGACCGAGTAGACTGGGATTGTATGCATTAGAATCGAGAAGAATGGGGGTGGGATCTTATAGAAACATATAAAATTATGAAGGGAATAGATAAGGTAGAAGCAGGGAGGTTGTTTCCACTAGCGGGTGAAACTAGAACAAGAGGGCATAGCCTCAGAAGTAGGGTGATCAGATTTAGGACTGAATTGAGGAGGAACGTTTTCACCCACAGGGTTGCGAATCTGCGGAATTCCCTGCCCAGTTAAGTAGTTGAGGCTTCCTCATTGAAGTGTTTTTAAAGCTAAGATAGATAAATTTTTGAACAATAAAAGGAATTAGGGGTTATGGTGAGAGGGTGGGTAAGTGGAACTGAGGTCATGAAAAGATCAGCCATGATCTTATTGAACGGCCTACTCCTGCTCCTGGTTCTTGTGTTCTTACTAGGTCTCCTTTGTCTAACTTTCTTGTTACCACCTCAAAGAATTCTAACAGATGACCTCCCCTGACAAAAACATGGTAACTTAGCACTATTTTACCATACACTTCAGAGTACTCCATAATCTCATCCTTAATAATAGACAGTAAAAATCTTATCAGTGACAAAAGGTCAGGCTTACTGGCACAGATTCCTATCTTCTGCCTGTCTCCCTTCTTAAAACAGGGATGTTACATTAGCCATTTGCCAGTCCTCGATTCCAGTGATTTCTGAAAGATTTCCACCAATACCTCTACAATCTCATTTATCTCCTTCAGAACTCTGGGGTGCAGTCCATCCGGTCCAGGTGATTTTAGCCACCGTTAGACCTTTCAGCTTCCCCACCAGCTTCTCCTTATTCATGGCCACTACACTCATCTCTGTCCCCTGATTCTTGACGTTCTGGTATGGTTCTCTAACCTGGTGGTTTGCCTTTCTTCTGCTCCCTCACCTTCTGTTGATGGAAGTGAGGGGAAAAAAAATGTTTAGTTTTATGGATCAGCGCATCCTTATAAGCCATATCATTATTGTCTACTTAGCTGTTGCAACTATCTTCAGTATAGGTGTAAAATTACTGGAAGAAGTCCATTTTTAAGTTCTTCCAAAATAATTTTCTTGAAAGCTACATGTGATGCACATACTCTTACTGCCTGTCTTAATTTTCATCAAAATTACTTTTATTTACCCCCCTCAAACTGTTTCCTGAAAATTCAAAACATTTGCCTGTGTACCTCAGGAACCAATCATGCAGAACAAGAATAGCCTTTTAAACTGCATTATAATCCATCAAAAAAATCTTCCTGTGGTGGTGATGAATAAATCCCATACGCTCTACCTTTCAACCTGCTCGGTAGCGTTCGGAATTCCTTCAGCCACCTAATTTCTTTTTGTTTAAATTTCAAATAACATAACAAATGCCTCCATATCTTTTTGCTCAAACTTAAATGCTTCCTCACTAGACTTTAGGCTGGGGTGTAAAGTGAATCCCTAGGTGACTATAAAAAGTGCAGGAGCACACTTAAGAGGCAATCAGAAGAGCAAAAAGACAGTATGAGATGGATCTGACATAACGTTAGAAGATAATTCCAAGAGGTTCGATAGCTACATTAAAAGTAAAAGGGTGGCCAGGGAGAGAATAGGTCGCTTTACAGATCAGCTTGGCCATCTATGTGTGGAGACACAAGAGATGGGGGAGATTTTTTAATGAATATTTCTCCTCAGTGTTTACTGAGGACAGAATCATGGATGCTAAGGAAATAAAGGAGACAATGGGGATGTTTTGAACCAGACATCACCAGGAGAGGAGGTGTTTTCAAACCTAAGATCGCATTAAGGTGGATAAATTTCCTAGGCCTGATCAAGTCCATCCTTGGATGTTGTGGGGAGCTAGGGAAGAAATTGAAGAGGCCCTTGCAGAGATTTTTGCTTTATCTTTAGCCACTGGTTCAGTTCCAGAAGACTGGAGGGTGGCTAACATTGCTGCCTTCCTTGGAACAACGACAAGCCAGGGATCTACAGGCCAGTGAGCCTGACATCAGTGGTACGTTATTGGGGAGGATACTGAGGGACAGGATCAGCCAACATTTGGTCTGATTAGAGATAGTCAGTGTGGATTTGTGCATGGGAAGTAATGTCTGACAAATCTTTGAGTTTTTCAAAGAGGTAACCACGAGGCTAGATGAGGGTAAGGCAGTGGATGTCGAAATGGACTTTAGTAAGGCCTTTGACAAGGTCCTGCATGGCAGGCTTTTCATTAAGGTTAGGTTCCATGGGATCCAGGGAGAGCTAGCTAATTGGGAGTCAAAATTGGCCTGATGATAGGAAGCAGAGGGTAATGGTTGAAGGTTGTTTTTCGGACCGGAGGCCTGTGACTAGTGGTGTGTCACAGAGTTCGGTGCTGGGACCTTTGTTATTTGTTATTTACATTAATGATCTGGATGCGAATGTACAAGGCATGATTAGCTAGTTTGCAGATGATACAAAATTAGGAGGTATCGTTTGATAGCAAGGAAGCGATCTTGATCAGATGGGGAAGTGGGCTGAGGATTGGCAAATGCCATTCAATACAGATAAATGTGAGGTGTTCCACTTTGGAAAGCCAAATGAAGGTAGGGCTTTAACATTTACTGTATAAGTCCTGAGGAATGTTGTGGAGCAGAGGGACCACAAGTACACGGTTCACTGAAAATGGAGTCACAGGTATGTACAGACAACAAGGTGCAGAGCTGGATGAACACAGCAGGCCAAGCAGCATCATAGGAGCAGAAAGGCTGACGTTTCGGGCCTAGACCCTTCATCAGAAAAAAAAT
>NC_063345.1:20603254-20627810 GCF_021869965.1 Rhincodon typus | reverse complement strand
TTCTGTTCCTATGATGCTGCTTGGCCTGCTGTGTTCATCCAGTTCTGCACCTTGCTGTGTCGGATTCTCCAGCATCTGCAGTTCCTACTATCACAGGTATGTAGGGTGGTGAAGAAGGTATTTAGGATGCTGGCCTTCATCGGTCAAAGCACTGAGTATACGAGTTGGGATGTTATGTTACAGTTGTACAAGTCATTGGTGAGGCTGCACTTGGAGTATTGTGTACAGTTTTGGTCACTATTATAGGAAAGACAGTTAAACTTGGAAGTGTGCAAAGAACATTTACGAGGACGTTGCCAGGACTAGTAGGCCCGAGTTATAGGGAGACTTGGGCCAGGATAGAACTTTATTCCTTGGAACATAGGAGATTGAGAGATGATCTTATTGAGATGTATAAAATCATGAGGGGCATTGATAGGATGAATGCCTATAGTCTTTTTCCCAGGGGATGGGGAATGGAAAACTAGAGGGCATAGATTTAAGGTGAGAGAGCATACATTTAAGGAGGACCTGAGGAGCAGCTTCTTCACACAGTGATGCGTTCGTGGAATGGGCTGCCACAGAAAATGGTTGAGGCAGGTACATTAGCAACATTTTAAAAATATTCGGATAGGTACATGGATGGGAAGGTTTTGAGGGATCTGGACCAAATGCAGGCAATTGGAACTAGCTGAGTGGGCACCATTGTCAGCATGGACCAGTTTGGGTAAAGGGTTACAAGCTTCAAAATCTCCCCTCCCCCTACCGCACCCCAAAACTAGCCCAGCTCATCCCTGCCCTCCTAACCTGTCCTTCCTCCCACTTCTACCTACTAACCTCATCCCGCCCCCTTGACCTGTCCATCCTCCCTACCTCCCCACCTACACTCACCTTTACTGGCTCCATCCCCGCCTCTTTGACCTGTCTGTCTCCTCTCCACCTATTTTCTCCTCTATCCATTTTCTATTCGCCTCCCCCTCTCTCCCTATTTATTTCAGAACCCCCTTCCCCTCCCCCATTTCTGAAGGAGGGTCTAGGCCCGAAACGTCAGCCTTCCTGCTCCTCTGATGCTGCTTGGCCTGCTGTGTTCATCCACCTTGTTATCTCAGTTTGGGGAAAGGGCCTGTTTCAATGCTGTATTACTCTATGGAGGTACAATTTTCCTCTTCAGAACTTTGCTCTGCAGCTGAGGTCTCTCTACTTACTGCCATCCTCCCAACTTGGTATTCTCTGTCTTTTCCCCCCGCCCACCTCTGCCCTTTATAATTCAAGTTGCAGATTCTTGAAACACACTCACATTTTCTTCCTCCACTAGTTCCAGTCGTTAATTTTCCGTTTCCACTTTCATCCATTTTGATTCCAAAGTTCTTTCTCTGCTCTTTAGAATTCTAAATGGTGTATTTCTTTGTGTTCAAGTTATTTTAACTGTAACTCAATCAATAACTAACCCAAATATGGCCCCCATCTATTTGTCACAAAAGTTCAACTTCATGAATATTTCATCAATTTACCTTAAGTTACCTGGAAGGTTGAAGACTAAAGTCACATACCTTAATGAAAATCATATTTGAATTTGCTGTTCAGACCTTTGGTAAAAGGAAACCTTCACAAAACCAAAAACTAACAGCAATTTTACCTTCACGTTAAAATCCTAATTCCCAAATGATAATTACAAACCTTTATCACAGTAGTCACATACTCTGCTAGAGCTGGGAACTTGTACACCTCAGAGCATGTTGCACTTTAGCCTCAGCGTGTACAAGTCGTTAATACCCAACAGGCTAGGGTTGGAGCACAGAATACATTTGGAAAGAAGGGCTTTTAGGGTTGAAGAAAGTCACAACAAAAGAGACCTTCCATTTCTTTTGTCTAAAGGTAGGCAATAAATCCTGGGCCGGCCAGCAAGACTGACATCCCATGAACGAACGGAAGAAAAAAATACTGCTGCATAAATGTTGTTAAAATAAGGATTACCCAAAACAATTCACAACAATTTCAGGTTCAGTAAATGAGATCTAACATTGATCACCAAGGACAAGAGTAGTAGCATGATTCATTTGGGTATAGGAAATGGACAACAGTATTAGTATCTGAAGCTTTAAATTTGGAAGAGAAATTTTTGAAGAACTTCATCTAAAATACTTAAAGGCATGGACGAGAGTTCCAACAGCAGAAAGGTTGACAGAGGGGCTAGTGATATTAAGACAATTCTTTGTCTTTAACCAAGAAAAATAGAACCAGAGGATCTGCTGCACAGTTTTGCAATTTTCTATAAGCTTTATGACAAACTGTCCCAATTGTCTTCAGGGACCTAGGCCAACAATGTTCTTTTAAATTGCACAGTCCCCTGCACCATTTTAAAAAAAGTTGCCATATCAGCAATGAAACTCATAATGACATAATTGTTATGTTAACTAAAGGCACCTTAACCTATCCAAACAATTTTGACAATCCTTTTGTACTAAGGAATGCTGTGAAATAAATATGATACAAGTAAACCCAATTACTTTTGGTCAGATTTACTTCTGCATTTGTGTGCTTACACACAAGAACATATATTCCAGTGATCAGGCAAGTAATAAGCAGGATTTCTTTCAGTGACGCGCTAGGTGATACAAAATGAAATCTGAGCTAATCTTTACTGACAGGAATCATGAAGCTGATAGGTCTGCAATACTCCGTTACACTGTGTTTCACTGATCAAATCAGCTTAGCTGTGATAAGCAGAGAATAACCTGTTACTTGGCTTCAGATAACTCCGTACCCCACTATTGTCACGACCAATGTAGTTCTGCTAGAGATGCTATGGATGGTTATCAAATTCTGCATTTGTAAACTACATGATCTTAAATGGTGAACCTCATGCACAAATGATGTTTAAAACTTTATCCTTTCTTCCATGTTAGATGCGTGCAGCATGAGTTTCAGGGTAATATGCGAGTTTAAATGAATGTTCTTATTAAGCTGCATACAGGTTAAGCTATAACAAATGTAATCATTCTGACTTGGCATAAATGTATCATTGATAGATAAATCCTAAGTACAGCTCTCTCTGCATCTTCTGGCTGACAAACATCAATGAGAATAAACTACAGAACAATAAATGCAACGTTCAAAAAGGTCAATGCATGGGACCTTTGAGGGCTGCATTGTCCGATTTCCTCTGTGGGGATGAGTTGACGATGGGAGTACATATTAGATACCACTACACCCACATGCATTTCGATTTTAATAGTTGTTTTTGCCATCTTTGACCTCTATTATTTTTAATGTGTCAGTTTTGGGAAGAGACTGTTCATTCCACAGGGAACAAAAGCTGTGATTTTCTCAATAGCTTGCTTTGGAGATCCTGGACCAGGCCAATAGGTTTTTGCTTTTTAATTAGATGCTTACTCAACAAAACAAAAATACAATATTCATCAGAGGTACTTTATTTATTAGAGTAGCAATTCTATATACAGTTTTTTAAAAAAAAAATCAGAATTACGTTACACTTATTTCAGGCTTTTTAACTCAAAGCCTGAGAGCCACTTTCATGGTTCAAGAATGTTACCCTTTGCAAATAGGACTTAATATTGTGATGAAATAAAGCATATATAACTGCATAAAGTAAATATAGATTCTACTGAAATATTCATTTAAAAAACAAATGTTGCAAATTTGGGTAGAGTACTTACGGATTGGAATGCAGGAAGTTAGAATTTGGTATTTGTAAAATGCTGGGCGGGGCAGGGGGAAGCATTGCATGGTCCCTTTAGAAGATCGTGTGTTTAGAGATTTAAAATGGGTGTCTGCAAGCAGCAGTTTCAAAGTTTGCAAGAACACAGAGCACCCGAATTGAAAAGTTTATATCGAAAGGCCGTACAGTTAGCAGGCCAAGCAGCAGTTTCTATCATGACAACAGGCTTTTGAATTTAGCCAAATTGAACCAGGTACTTTGATACCAAAAACTTATTAAATTTAAGTCTGATGGTTTTGACAATATAGGACCAATCCTATTGTTAGGTATATTTTATTAGTCTTGATGACAAATCAAATAAAGGGACAGTCGGACAAAGACCCCACAGCTAGCTACCAATCTGCCAGAGAGAACAGCACTCAGCTCTCAAGAGAATCGTTGGCTCTCAGAGCCTCATCCATGTCTTAGAGAAAGCACCATCTAAATAACAACGGTACCAACTAGCACACCTAGTTAATATTCCTGACAGAAGAATTGACACAGCAGGCACAGAACATTCCAGAAGACATGTAATCTGGCTGTGATCAAGAGACTAAAATTTTTTAGAAGTGGGACTTTTATTTATTGGAACAGCATACCATTAGAATCTTACTTTTTTCAGGAATAGTTAGTACTTAGAAGGGATTTATTCAGTTTGTTAATAGTTTAGTTAATTTGTTCACTGTTAGAGTTAGTGAAATAAATTGTTACTTATTGATTTTAAAGTGAGTGTCAGGGATTTATTTTATTTAACCACTAGAGGTTGCTGAAAAGCAGGTTACACCACTTTTTACACTCCTTTTACAGATTATAGGGTGAGATACTCCTTTTTGGGTGTTTCGGTTTTAATTCTCAGAAGGGGTCAACCTCCACTTCATAACACACAAGCCAATCTTATGCACCTCAAGTGGCACATGGAAGGGATGTTAAAACTTAAATGGAGAAATATTTCGACAATATGCTAGTGGTACTTCTCAGATTGATCTGAGGTAATAAATGAAATGCCTGGAGAACTACTTAGATCCATTACTGTTCCTCATTTGCAATGACTTTTATAAGATAATAAATAAAAAGTTAACTCCGCAGATGGTCTCCAAAATGTGAAAAAAAGTGAGCTGCCAAATTAATTATTAAGATATAGTTATTAGGGTAGACAAATGGAAAACGGTCTTTAATGCGAAGTGAGATATTGCAATATAGTACCCTATGAAGCAAACCATCGAAGTGTTGCATGTAGACAGTTTGGAAATGTCACTTCTTTAGTCAGTGAAGGTATTTTTGTAGCATAATTACAAAGCGAATATACACAAAATAAAATGTTGTCTATTTTAAGTTGAGAAAATATGGGCTATTGACAGCATATTGTTAAAACCACATATCACTTTGTGCTAGGTTTGCTTAGAAAGACTAAGACAGAGTTAAAATAATTCATGTGCTGAGACCAATGTTATATAGATAAGCTGAAAAACTATGCTGCTGACGAAAAAAGGAAGAAATAGAACAGAATACTAGAAAAATAATACATGATCTGATCCATAGCGCAAAAACAGTTTTCTGAAACGCAGAATACATTTTCCCCGAAACTGGAATCTCTCGATCAAGTGTGCATTTTGTGTACATGAACCTGGACAGTACTCAAAATGCAACAAATCTGAATTTGATCCTGTTACTTGTTTTATGAATATTTTACATTAGTGGGTACACTGGCTTACTTATCAGCATTTTAATGCATTGCAAGAAAGCTTCATATTTATTTCCCAGTACAATAGTATCACCATGACAAGAGATAGAGCTATGTGCCTGTAGTTTTCTGCCCCATACAAAACCAGACAGCATTGACTAAATTAAAGTGCTTTTAGTACAAAACATATCTAAATACGCACAAAATTGATAACAAGATACTGCTTATGGTGGATATTTAAGAAAATTGAAAAGTAGGCTTGTGCTATCCAGTTTAATTATAACAATTAGCAACTGGTAATTTCTCACACAAAACAGACCAATTCAAAATCTCACCATGACTGCATTCGTCCAACATTTAATATTTGGTTTATAGATAACTATTTATACAGTGTAATACTGCAGTATTATTTATAGTAATCAGAATGTGCCATTTAATAGAGTAAAAGAAATTTTGCCAAGTGAATTACATAATTTATATAATCCGTGATCATTACTGCATTGAAGATTGAATTCAATGACTGTCCATTTTGTCTTGAAAGCCGTAAGTGATAACTGAATCAAAAATAGAGATGGCTGGAAAAGCTCAGCAGGTCTGGCAACATCTGTGAAGAGAAATTAGAGTTAACGCTTTGTGTCTGGTGACCCTTCCTCAGAACCAGACCCGAAACGTTAATTCTGATTTCTCTTCACAGATGCTGTCAGACCTGCTGAGCTTTTCCAGCAATCTCTATTTTTGTTTCTGATTTACAGCATCCACTGTTCTGTTTTTATTTAGTGATAACTGAATGTCCATTTTAGCCTCAGATTGTTTTCATGAAAAAAAGGGACACCTGTGATTTCATGAGATAACACGGTGTAGAGCTGAATGAACACAGCAGGCCAAGCAGCAAGGCTGACGTTTCGGGCCTAGAGCCTTCTTGCTCCTATGATGCTGCTTGGCCTGCTGTGTTAATCCAGCTCTACAGAGTGTTATCTCAGATTCTCCAGCATCTGCAGTTCCTACTACCTGTGATTTCATAGTGGGTTTTGGAATGATGGGGACAGACAGTGTGCACATCTGCTTGCACGCGTGTTTGTGTACATTTCTATCCATGACAGAGCCATGTGGAGTGTGAACACAAGAGATAGTAACAGTGGAAAGAAATGTTACAACTGGAGGGAGGGTAGGTAGCACAATGTACTTTCTATAAGCATCATACTTACGTTCTGTAACACTTCCTAGTATTAAAACACTTTATTTAATAGAGGCATTACACATCAAGTGCATCTTCCAACACTGTGCATAATGCCATAGGTATCTACTCACAATGCACGGAATCTTGTCTACAGTGCATATTTCCTGCAAGTCTAACATTTACCTTTTTATAAGGTCATGAATGGCGCGACAAAAACAGACTGGAAATGATGGGCAGGATCGTACAAGTGTCCATAAAATTACCATTGAGAAGCCAGTAAGCATACATAAACCAAACTGTAACAACAAAAGCTTTTGATATATTAGGGTATTTTTAAAACCAGGCATCAAAATCTACAAAAGGAATTACATAGGGATAAAGCCCTTTATTGTCATCACTCTCCAATTCTAAACAAAATATTGTCATGTAATGATGCTGGTCTCCCAAATGCTCCTTTTGAACCCCTTTTGTACAAACCCATGTCAAAAAATATCTTTCAGCTTCTGAAGGTGTTGACTCATCCTTAAGTACCGTGCCCTCTGACTAAAGCCATTCTTTGAGAGAATGGGCTATTGTAAACACAAGATGCAGTACAACTCAACTCAATTGGGTCCTCACCCAATAGCTATACACACATTCTAGCCAATGCTACTGGGTATCAATCAGCTGGAATCCTAGCTACTTTTATTTCTTATGCCCGGGGAGCCAATAGCATTGATAATTTATTCGTTGCCAATTTAACTTGAGATCTGCAACAAAACAGAATCTCCTGTTCATTTTAACATTGGAATTAAAAAATAATTTGCAACCATTACTTATATCAGACATCTGCACTTCAGGAGACCGGTACAAAGGCAAGGCTGAAGTTTTTCAGACATAGATAAGGAACAACCAGTGTAATCAGCAGTCAGACCTTCTGGTTCAGGAAAATTCTCCAGGGTCTCCTTCCTGATCAGAATATAGTAAGCAAAGCTCCAAATGGAACAGCCTACTAAAACATGTGTGGAACTGTGCAAGAAGTTGATGGCTTCAAGAGAAAAATAATGAGGAATAAAGAAAGAAGACAAAAAAGTCAAACCTTTGAAGAGGAAGGAAAAAAAATCCTTATCAAGTTCTATACTCATCACATAGCTGCAATGTGCATATCCTTTGCTAAGGGAAACAAGTTGCAGTCAATTTGCTCAAATCATTGCTATGATATATAAATTACTTTCAAAAGAACCTAGGTACAGAAGTAGGCCATTCAGTCCCTTAAGCCTGTTCCACCATTCAATGAGATCATGACTGATCTATGGCCTAAGCCCATACGTCTGCTTTTGATCCTATCACTTAAATCTTTGCTGAACAAAAGTTTATCTCAAATTAACAACTGATCTAGCAAAGATAGTTCCAAATATTTACCATCCTTTGGGTGTAGAAGTAGTTCCTAACAGCTCTCCTGATTCATCTGGCCCTAATTTAGCCCTAAGTCTAGTTCTAGAGTCTCCAACCAATGAAATAGTTTATCTTTACCTACTCTGTCTTTTGTTAATAGCTTGAAGGCTTTGATCAACTGACCCTTTTTCTCTAGCATTTAGAAAGTTAAAGAGGCCTATTTTGAGTAGCCTCTCCTTAGAAGTTAACCTCTGAAGATTGGGTATTATTCTTATAAATCTATGATGTACTCCCTCCAAGGCTAATATATCCTTCCAGATCTGCTCACAGTACTCCATGCAAAATCTATCCATGGTTTTGTATGCCTGCAGCATATCTTCTGCAACCCAATACTCCAGTTCTCTGGATATAAAGGCTAGTATTCCATTAGCTTTGATTATTTTCTGCACCCGAACTTCCAAGTCTTTTTGGACATCCACTGTACTTAACTTCATCCCACCTACAAAGGATCCTGATGTATCCTTTTGTGGTCCAAAACAGATAACCTCACACAATTCTATTTTCATTGTGCCTGGAGAATTGAGATAATTAAAAGCTCACTTGAAGGAAAAGTCTGGTTACATATTTGTATTGACAAATTGAATGACTATAAACAAAAAATATTTGCCAAAATGTGTTATCAACACACTGGTTTTTCAAACACAATATAAATTGTCTTCAAAGAACCCAAGATAGAACTTTGAGGGAAGTGATAAGTTTAGTTATAAAAGGGAAAAGCAACTACAACTACACGTTGAACATACATCTTAAATACACCGGATGTCCTTCTTTACTCCCTGTTCAAAAGTTTGGTTACCCAATTTTCCTCAGTTGTTTATTCCTTTTTAATTCTCTCCTAATGGCATCAACATCTTGCTAGGGTATAGTTCCAAACATCTATTTGGAGGTTATTCCACAGAAGGCCTACATAGCTTAGTCAGACTCTTCACACACCCACTTGTAGCTGCACTCAATAAATTGTGATCAAAATTGGTCACTCTGGCAAAGTTTCCTCATCCAGGGGTTCTGACTAATGGTTCGTTGATCTATGACTGGAGCAGCTTTACCTCTGCAGTTTAACTAGGCTGTATCGGAAATGAAAATATTGGAAATGAATATTATTTAATTGGAGTAATATTTGTTTTCTTTATGGAGCACAAAATTACATTCAGAACATTTTTAAAACATATCAAATCTAACTGTGCAATTAGAGGCAATATTTAATTCAGTTATCATCCAATTTACATTTAATATAAAAATAAGGCATTGAAGCTAGCATTTTACAATGCATTTCAATCAACTTGCATCTTTCTGGTTTTGAACCTAGGTCCCAAGGCACCATGCACTCCCAGTTATTTAATTATTAGCTGCATTCATATTTTGCACCAAACTTTCTTCACTAACAGTTTGAATCAATAATCACATTGTAAAAGTTTTCTAGGTGATCAAACAAACATCATTGCACTTCAAAAGAATTTACTGCAGACTAATGTTTGCTCCCAGTTATTGATACCACAGACATCAAGTCATCTCTTTATTGTAAATGCAAAATGCAAACAGCCAGTTTCACAGTATCTGTTGAAGAAAATGACTCAATGTACAGAACAGAATGTGGCATTTTAGGTCAAGCTATTGAAAATGTTACTTCAATATCACATACCAACTAGTATAAATTTACAAGTATGCAAATCAGCCCTTCAGTTTTGATGTACAATTCAGGTTAAGGCACTTTAATCAATCAATCAACAGAAGTGGCATACTTCTTTGAAAATTGCAAACAATTTTAAATTATTTTCTATTTTTCCCAGGATACCTTGAAACCTTTCCAATTTTTAAAATATTTTTCTTGTCCGATAGTAAACTTAAAAATCTGCTAAGGCACTGTAGGCTCTCTTTGGTTTAAGTCTTCCTTTGAGAGACCTTGATTGCAATAACTTTGGAAAGTAATCTGAAACACAACCAAACTCTTCTTAACTTCAAGTGTTTTTTTGTGTATATTTCTCAAGCCATGGTGCCGTCCTTCTAGTTTGTGTGTGTGTCCAGGATCAACTAATAAGAAAGCTAAAAGGTAAAGATAAAATGGGCAGAACTTAAAATAGATTCAATTAGCAAACATTCTAGACAATAACTATATGATAACTTCACAAACACATTTTAGAAAGTTTAAAGCAAACAAAATATTCAAAGCAGCTCTTTAGTTCCACTTGTATGCAAGACTATGATCAAAGTGTTCCTTTGCTTTGCAGGGGTATTACAAGACGCACCTGAATTTTATGGACTTCCCAAGTTATAGTGTGGACTTGTAGAATTCCACAGCTCCAGTCTATGTCTCTGCCTCTGCCATTTCCTCACGCATCAAATTGCTCCAGCAGCAAGGAAAGTTCTCAACCCAAGAGTCTCCAAGTTGGATGTACCAAGGGATAAACTCAGTTACCCCAAGAAAAATGTATTTCCTTATGCAACACGAGGGAACACTTCAAACTGTGGATAAACACCCTAGAGTAGTTTTGCCATTTAATCAGAAGTACATATGCATAAATAAGTTACCATTTAAAAGAATATTATGAGGCTCCTCCACAGAACCAGCTGCATTTTTGTTCAGCTACATGTATGACAAGAACAGATGCCATCTTTTAAAAATCTCAAAGGAAATCTACACTGCGAGAAACCATGCTTAACTGGAGAACATCTACACACATCTCCACTCATCTAAACCTCCCAAAAGCTGAGGTTCAAACTGACAAAAGTTTTATATAATGGAGTGCTGTTGGAGGTGAGAGAGCGAAAACTGAGATGCAGCAGTGTAAGCTTCCCAATTCTCATTCAGATAAGACCACCTGACCTTTTAAGGTATTTATTTTCAAGAACGGAAAGGATTCCCAAAGACTTAACCTTCCAAATCACATTGACAAATAAACCATCTTCCCAATGAACAATAATGCCCCGCACAGCAGTCAGTTTAAAATCAGATTGTAGCATGACAAGTTCAAGGTACCTTAACTCCAGAGTTAACTAGTACACTTTAGGAGATGAGAAGCAGAGATAAATCTAAATAAAAAGTTTCTCATTTTTATCAGTTTGCAAACAGACTTGATGATAAATAGCGACGCAGCAGTTGGGAGGTGTCAGAAAGATAGTATCTTCTGATTTACCCTGTTGACAACAGGGTAACAAATTAAAAATTTGAAAGTAAACAGTAATCAAAAGGAGGAGGAGGAACAAAATCTACTTGAAACAGACCTCAAAAAAGCTCACCTATCATAACCTCCAATATTTGAATGTTTCCTAAGCAATAACCCCATTGCTAATCACAGCTGAGATAAATTACACCAAGCTACTGAAATTGATGAAATAAGACACTGAAAAAGAGGTAACCTTGCTAATAGAAATAAGAGTCACAATTGCTGTTTGATACAGAAAACGCCTGAATACACATCCAATACATAGTTTAAGTTTCAGTCATCATAACATAACTGCATATGCTATTAATAACTCACCGATATGGATATCCATGGTATTTTGCTCTGAAAATAGACAACATTAGGCTGAAGAAAAACCCAACTAGTCCTAGTCCTGCCACACACAAAACTGCAGAGTAAAAAGAAAACACAAAGGTGAATCACCAAGCCACTGCAGCATATTAGTCTACCACAATCACGTGTATGTTTAATTTTAAAAGTCCTTACTTCCTTTTTACAAAATCCATTTTAACATAATTTCCTCCTAAAATTATATCCAGTATTTATTATTCATCGGTTCCCTCAAGACCATTAGTTCAAAAAATTTCAGCAGAAATAATCCAGATCAATTTTTCTCAAAACGATACCATGCTAACATGAGCACACATTGTACTGAACTGCAGGATCTTGGACTGTAACAACGGCCAGCTGAATCTATAAAATTGATACCAAAAAATATTCAGGATTGTAAATGCTAGCAGCTTATCAGGGATGGAGTGAAAAGTGATGAACCAAGATGTAAAGGGGATTGAAACTAACATCAGCACAAAAAGTCAATAATCTAGGCATATCAGTGATCAGATAAATTGAATTGTGTAACATCTTCAAACTAGCTATCAATGATGCAATCAGGATAATAGAAGAGAAAAAAAGTGATACTTTAGTTAATTTACTGGAATCATCTGATCTTTAAAAGGGTAAGTGGTAGATGCTGACATCTATTCCTTAACAGTAATCATGCAATGCTGCACTACATTTAAATCACAATGCCACTTTACTTACACACTTAATCTCTACAAATACAAAATAATAGCCTTCTCACAATTATCGATGAAAGAAAGATTAATTTACAGAAATGCTCATCTTTACACACTTCCATTCAACATAAGAATGTAACAAGTTTATTTGTTTGACAAACTTGCTGTATTTTGTTACCATGGATTACCAAGAGGAAGGATGATAGTGTGATTAACACAAATGGAATAATTTATCCATAACACAACATAGCCACTGTCATATGCAGGGCTGGCCAAAGGATGCATCAGTGCACACACTGAAGATGCCACCATCTTCCGTGTGAGGAGGCAGCTAGGAGCAGAAGTGGACGTTGGATTTTATTTTGGGAGTGTTGGTGATATACGATGTTCATCTGACTTAAAGATACGATTAAGTAAATGAAACAGTCCTGTTGCTGCAACACAAATCAAAATTTGTTAAAGAGAGGAATAAATAACCAGCAGTTAAATAATTACACTCTGCTTTTGCAGAAGTTATTAACTTCATCATAGCCCAGTAAGATTCAAAGCCTTCAAGTAAGGAGGGAAAAATGGCTGAAATGTTTGGGTGGTTGCAAATGTGGGGAGTTTTTTGTGAAGTTCATTCAAAATCTAACATTAGCTTTTTCAAATAATGAAGTTCTGGCAAAATAAATGGAATGATCATAAAAACAAAATCATACCAATACTTCTCAATTAATCTAATTAAGATAACTAGTCGACACAGATGTATTTAGTACTTACTTCTTCTTTTGCCTATTTCCATATTAGACGTTGCTGCTTCGTGAAGAAGCACCATACCTAATGTTATTGCAGCATCTGCATTGGTAGTTAAGGCAAATCATATCAAATTCAAATGAATTACTGTCAGTCATACAGTACAGAAACAAACACTTCAGTTCAACTTGTCAGTGCCAACTAGACATCCCAATCCGACCCAGTCCCATTTGCCAGCATTTGGCCCATATCCCTCTAGACCCTTCCTGTTCTAACACTCATCCAGATGCCTTTTAAATGTTATTGTTGTACCCACTCCACTGCTTCCTTTGGCAGCTCATTCCATACATGCACCACCCTCTGAAAAGTTACCCCTCAGGCCCTTGTAAAATCTTTCCCCTCTCACATTGAACCTATGCCCTCTAGTTTTGGATTCCCCCACCCTAGGAAAAGACCTTGACTATTTACCCTATTCATGCCCCTCATGATCTCATAAACCTCTGTAAGGTCACCCCCAGCCCCCAATGCTCTAGGGAAAAAAAAAGCCTCAACCTATTCAGCCTTTCCCTATAACTCAAACCAGGGCCCCAGCATTAAGTGTACAAGTCCTGCCCTGGTTTGCCTTACCAAAATGCAACACCTCACATTTGTCTAAATTAAACTCCACCTGCTATTCCTCAGCCCATTGGCCCATCTCATCAAGGTCCTGTTGTACTCTGAGATGATCATCTTCACTATCCACTTCACCACCTATTTTGGTGTCATCAGCAAACTCACTAACCATACCTCCCATATTCACATCCAAATCATTTATAATCAATGACAAACAGCAGAGGACCCAGCAACAATCTGTGGGGCACACCACTGGTCACAGACCTCCAGTCCAAAAAGCAACCTTCTACCACCACCCTCTTTCTCCTACCTTCAAACCATATTTGTATCCAGTGACTTGGAGACAATAAGGACTGCAGATGCTGGAAGCCAGAGTCTATAGGTGAGAAGCTGGAAAAGCATAGCAGGTCAGACAGCATTTGAGGGGTAGGCAAGTCAACGTTTCGGGCGCTTGGACAAAAGAGAAGATATATGACAGGGAGAGATAAAGTAGCACGAGAGTAAAATAGTTTAGAAATAGGAGAGATCGGTCGAGGAAAATCCGAGGCAAACTTGGGTTTGGAGTGCGCATACAAAATGGCAAATAACGAAAATAAAAGGTTGGTGATGAGGCACAAGATGCCACATAGGACAATAACAATAAACAATATCTGAATCAAACAAGATGACCGGGAATGTAGGATTCCCGATTGCAAGGTGTTCTGGAAATACAGGTCAAGAAAATGAAGTAACAGAATTGATCACAAACTATAAAAGAACTGGAGAAGGATTTTGCAAACATTTAGGAACAACAGTTACAACACGAGGTGCATACACCAAGGTCACCAAATAATTCAAAGGCAGGAAATTTGGAGACATATTATAAAAAGGTTCAAGTAGAGCTCAGTAAAAATGATAGGAAACTAATTATCCTAATAAAGATTAAGAGAATAGGTGGTGATTTTCTTTTGGATTGGGTGGTTGGGGTTTAGGAAGGAAGATGAGAAGTTGTAAGAAATATTACCAGAATTAGATCCAACAAGGCTATCCTTGTTATTCTGTTGGAAACGCATTTCAAGCATGAGGTGAGGAACAAGTGGAAATTGTTTATTTAGTAGGAACATGGTAGAGTCATTATAACATCAAGTTTATGAAAGATTTGGAACAGGACAAGAATAAACAAGCATAAAAAAATTTAACTGGATAGTGGCTATCTTCGGTTAGGATACTACAATACAATTTAGACCAGGTGGATTGAAATTAAAGCAACGATAGGCTAAATAGTAATTCCACAACAGGAGATTGGTCAGAGACTGATAATTTGGAAGTTAAGACACTTAAAAGGTTTGTAGGTCAGACAAAATTACAGAATAGATTTAACAAGAAGTGTGCAGCAGTATATTTAGGTAGGGAGAATGGGTACCAGTAATACAAACTAAATGATATGATTTTAAAGAGAGGGCAGGAAAAGAGAGATGTGGGTGTACTTTTTAAAAAACTAATTTCTGGGATGTGAGCATCACTAAGTTGTTTGTTACCCATCCCTAATTGCCCAGAAGGCATTTAGGAGTTAAGCACATTGCTGTGGGGCTGGAGTTACATTCAGCCAGACCAGGTAAGGGTGGCAGATTTCCTTCCCTAGACGACATTAGTGAACCAAATGGATTTTACAACTGACAGTGATTACATGGTGACTTCTGGTCAACTTTGTTCCAGATCTTTATTAAATTCGACTGGGCAGAGAGAAGGGAGTCAGTAACAAGACAGGGGGCCCAACACTTCAGCTTTGACTGAGCAGAAAGAAGGGTGTCAGAAACAGGATAAACCATGGTCCAGAATCAGGGGCACAACACTTCATCTTCAATTCAGCAAAGAGAAGGGAGTCAGCAACAAGATGAGTCAGCAACAAGATAAATCAAGCCCCAGTATTTGGTGTGTGGATACGCAGGGGCAGACAGCACAGCTTAACAGCTGCAGCTGCGGCTTCAGGGGATTGCTGCTTGCGCACACAAATCAAAGAGTAACACAAGAAAGCATGCATTGGTGGGCTCAAGATTTTATTTGGAAGAAGGGATTAACTGAGAAACAACAGGAATAAGTGAGAGTAAGGGCCAATATAATGAAGTAATACAAGTAAGGAAAACTGGGACAAAGGAAGCAAGTTAGTTGTATGCTTACAAACTTTAAATAAAGCAAGTATCCAAGGGGTTTAGGGGAAGTTATAGCAGCAGAGCTCGCAGCTGCAATATGCGCCTGTGCTATGTAGCAAATCATGAAAGCTTGAATTGTCCCCGGTGCTGACATGTGCAGGAAGTGTGTCCAGCTGCAGCTACTGACTAATTGTATTTTGGAGCTGGAGCAACAGCTGAATTCACAGTGGAGCATCTGTGATGCTGGGTACATCATATGTCATGTTCAGCGAGGTAGTGACACTACAGGTTAAGAATGACAGGCAGAAAGGGCACGGGTGACCACCAGGCAGAGTTGAAGAAGGCAAGCAGTGCAGGAGTCCCATAGTCATCCCCTTTTGTAATGGATATATCATTTTGAATACCTTAAACCCATGTCCTTCTCTAGTTTTGGACTCCCCCACTCTACGTAAAAGACTTTGGCTATTTACTCTATCCAGGCCTCTCAATGATTTTATAAACATCTAAAAGGTAACCCCTCAGCCTTCGATGCTCCAGAGGAAAAAAGCCCCAGTCTATTCAACCTCTCCCTATAGCTCAAACCCTCCAGTCCAGTCCCTATCATTTACTGAAAAAGTTCTGCCCTGGTTTACTTTACCAAAATGCAACACCTCTTTTATCCAAATTAACTCCATCTACCGCTCCTCAGTCCATTAACCCATCTGATCGAAGTCCCATTGTACTCTGAGATAATAATCTTCACTGTCCATTACACCATCAATTTTGGTGTGATCTGCAAACTCTCTAACCATACCTCCAATATTTGCATGACGAAAAGCAGCGGACCCAGTTGATCCTCATGGCACACCACTGGTCACAAGTCTCTGAAAAACATCCCTTCACCACCACCCTCTGATGAATAGTAGGACGTCGTAAAGCACAGAGGATCAGAGGGACCATGGTGTGCACATCCACTGGTCACTTAAAGCAGCAGGATGGGTAGATACTTGCCTTTATTAGCTGAGGCACAGAGTTCAAGGACAGAAGGTTATGTTGGAACAGTAAGAGTGATGGTTAGGCCACAGCTAATTCTGGAATTCACATTATAGCAGGGATGTGATAGCACTAAGAGGGGTTGCAATGGAGATTTACTAGGATGTTGCCTGGGCTGGAGAGTATTAGTTATGAGGACACATCAGCTAGGCTAGGGTTGTTTTTTTTTGGAGCAGAGGAAACCGAGGAGGGACATAATTGAGATGTTTAAAATTATGAGGGGTATAGGCAGAGTAGACAGAAAGGAAGTTTTCCCCTTGATGCAGGGATAAATTACCAGGAGGATGTAATTTAGAGTAAGACGCAGGAAGTTTAGAGGGGAAAATAAAACAAAAAATTACCCAGAAGTAGGTGGGAACCTGGAACTCATTGCCTACAAAGGTTGGTAGAGGCAGAAAAGCTCATTAAATTTTAGTAGTATTTAGACGTACGCTTGCAATGTCAAGGCATACTCGGCTATGGGCCAGGTGCTAGAAAATAGGATTAGAATAGGCAGGTGTTTGTTTTTGACAGAAGCAGACTCAATGGGCCAAAGGGCCTTTTTCTGCGGTGCAGACCTCAATAACTCTATGAATTCAAATTTCACCATCTGCTATGGTGAGATTTGAACCAATATCCTTTCTGGATTGTTAGTCCTGTAACATTACCACAACATGTACACAAATTTTAAGAAACTGTCAGAACAAGTTAAGAAAATTGTTTAAATAAAAGCACGTAAGCTGCTTGGCTCTATTTAAAGGGTAAAACATGGAATTTATGCCAAGCCTTTCTACAACACTTCAGGTGAAGTTGTGTGTTCAGTTCTGGGCACTATACATTAATCAAGGTCTTACGGAGGATGCAGGAGAAAACTCCTAGAATGCTACCGGGAATGAAGGGCTTCAGTGGACAGACTAGGGAAGTTGAGCTTAATCGTCCTAGAGAAAGTATGAGGAGTTTTGATAAGAGCATTTTATGTGTAGTTTGAATCAAGCAATTAAGCAGAAACTACATCCCATTGTAAAACATTCAGCAACTGAATGCCATACATTTACAGAGCTTGGCAAAACACCCAAGGGAACAGGGAATTGGGTAAATACTCGAAAGGAAGAAAACAACAGATAAAGCAAGTGTACATTTACTAGGTAAATCTACAAGCACAGAAGTCACACGACACCATCTTCCAATCCAACAAGTTTATTTGAAATCACAAGCTTTTTCAGCACTGCTCCTTTGCCAAGCCTGATGAAGAGGCAACACTCCGAAAGCTTGTGATTTCAAATAAACTTCTTGGACTGTAACATAGTGTTATAGGACTTCCGACTTTGTCCACGCCAGTCCAACACCAGCACCTCTACATCAGGTCTACAAACAGGCAGCACAAACCTAGTCTGCTGAATGGCTTCCTTCTGTACTGAATTAGTATGATTTTGAAATCTGATTAGTTTTACTCAATTCTACAGAAAGCAATTTTAATTTTACTTTGTTCTCATTGACCTTTATATTTTGCACATGTCCCATTCTAATTACTTCTTCTTCAGCTTCAGTATTTCATACTGTTTCTTCCAGCTAAGTAATATTCAAGTTGCAAGTTTCTATACTAACAGTGTAAATATTTTTGATCAACCTGTAGGACATGATTAATTGAACCCAACCTCTCTCCTTGTGGTACCGCGCCTCAACTCTCCATCTGGTGATAAATCCAAGGTCATATTCAAATCACCAGCAACTGAGTCCATGTCAGCCAATGATCAAATCAAACTCAAAGTTTCAGACTGGCAACCTTGCAGGCAACTGGTAAAATGCGAGCTTTTGATCCTATATGTTCATAACAGGCTTGCAAACTGGAAGTAGAAGTGTACATAAAATATGCCTCACCAAAAATAATATCAAACTGTAGATAATTATGGTCATTACATTGAAGCTTTTTTTTTCAGTTCTTCAGTTTTTGAATATATAAACTATTGTGTCACAACAAAGGCCAAAGGATACTCAGCAAAATCACAATGTGCGTTTCAGCTACAAATTGTGCTTGACTGTTTCCATGAATGTAACTCTGAAAATGAGAAAAGTAACAATGATTAAAGGCTCATTAATTCAGGGTTTCAATTATAGCAATTTATAGCTTTAGCAGGTTACAAATTAGACAATCTAAATTGTGCAACGTACCTTTAGGCTTCAATTTCCCACGAATAGAAAATCAAAAAGCCAACAACACAGAAAAAAAACAAATTTGCTCTGACACAGACATGCCATTTGTCTACAATAATAAATGTGCAAATCACAGTCCCCAACTATTTCCTGTAGCCCCATAAATTTCTTCAGGTGCTTATGCAAATTACTTTCAAAAGCTATAATTGATTTTGACTCTATCCCACACAGGCTGTACGCTCCAAATCCTAACAACTCACTGCATAATATTTTCATGTCATTGATTCATATACATAAATAAAACATAAAACAAAGAGCAGCAGTCGATACATGGACCTCAGAGAAAGGACCACCACCACCTGGAAGTTTCCTCAAAGACACTCACCATCCTGACTTTTTGAAATATATCACCGTTCCCTCACGTTGCTTGGTCAAAATCGTGGAATTCCCTCCCTAAGGGCATTGTGGGTCTACCTATAGCACATAGCTTGCAGCAGTTCAAGATGGCAGCTTTACCTCACCTTCTCAAGGGCAAGTAAGTATGGGCAATAAATGCTGGTCAGCCAGTGCCCACACCCCACGAGAGAATAAAAAAAGCCACTCAGCCCTTTGATCCTGTTCTACCATCCAAGATGATCAAGGCCAAATTGAATACAACCTCAAATCTTAATTGCCATCTACCCATAATCTTTCACCATCCCACTAAACAAAAATCTACCTTGCCTGAAAAATACTCAAGAATTCTCTTCCTGAAAATGTAGTAGAAGCAGAGTTCCAAGGACACACAGACCTCAGAGAAAGAAGGCCTTATAAACTTTCTGCTGTTTAAATGTGCGGCCACTGATTTTTAAGCAGTGACCCCTAGTTCTACACTCTCGCGTAAGAGGAAATATCCTCTCCAAATGTATCTTACCAAGTTAATTTGTTGGACAACTCAAGTCAAGTTTTCTTATTTCTCAATTTGCTCGCTAGCAGGATCAGTTTCTCTCATTCCTCTGTCTCTGTTTCACGATTTTGAACATCACCATCAAAAATCCTCCAACGTTCTCCTCTCAATCCCAGCTACTTCAAACTATCCATGTAAGTGAAGTTTCTCATCCATGGAACCATTTGTGAAAATCTTTTCTGCATTCCTTTTAATGCCTCCAGGAGCCAAAAATTAAATGCAACACTCCAGTTGAGTCTGAACTAATCTTTTATAAAGAAGCATTATTTTACTTTACTCTTTTACAGGATGAGCGTGTCGCTGGCTAGGCGAGCATTTGCGTATCCCCAATTTCTCTTGTGAAGCTGATGAATACCCTTCTTGAACCGGTGCAGTCCATTAGGGCAAATATATCAAAGTGCTGACAGAAAGAAACTTTCAGGATTTTAACCCAGCAAGTGAAGAAACCATGATCAAGTTCCAAATCAGAGCAGTGTGCAATTTGGAGGGGATCTTCTAGGCAGTGTTCCCAGACATCCACTGCTCCTGTCCTTCTAGGTAGAAATCACAATTTAGAACATGCTATTCAAGCAAGACTGATGAGTTGTTGTAGTGCAACTAGCAGATGGTACACACCGCTGTCATTGTGCTTTAGTGATGAAGAGAAGAATATTCAAGCTGGTGGATGGGGTGCCAAACAAACAGTCTGCATGGTACTGGACAGTGTCAAGATCCTAGCATGTTATTGGAATTTAAGAATGGACAGAAACGGAGCTGAATGTTGGATGGTGATCATTAGAACGGATTTGATGAAAGGGCATCAACCAAAAACATTAACTGTTTTTCTCCTTTCCACAGGTGCTGTTGGACCCACCATGTATTTCTTTTAGATTTTGTTTTGTCAAAATCAGTTCTGAAAATTTTAACTGACCTAAACTGAATAGATATTTTTTATTTTGGGTGTTTGTGCAGGAAGTAATGAGGGGTGCACATGCAAAGGGGAGAACTCCGTATTTTATACAAGCTTGTGTGCAAAGTGCACTTTAACATCACCTTTGACTTATCTAGTTCTTAGCTGAAGATTACAAAGGATTCCTTCATCAGCGTTTCTGTCTACCATACCATATTGTATTATGGACCAGGCCAAACCCACTCAAAATATATTAAGATGATAGGGTCTAGGCTAACTTTTTCTTATTTTAAAAGTCAAGTGCAAGGTGTTGCATTCCAGATACAATTTGATTGGTCAAACTACTTGACTTTAAGCAAAGCACACTTTATTTTTACACGACAGTTAAGAGAGACAAATTAAAAGAATTAGCTTAACTGTAACTATCGAAATGCTTAACAAAATGATATATTAACTACTATTAATTAACTGTTCCAATATAGAAATATCCCATAAACACACCCTTGGCAAAGGCAAATTCAGTAAAATAGATTGTCTCACATGCAATTCTAGGAGCAGGAAGAGAACCCCAACTTTTGGCCGTAACACAGAGGAACAAGAATTTTCATATAAAGCTTCAAGGCCCCAGCAACTGTTGAAAACTAAAAGTAAAAATTCTGGTTCTGTGGGAGCTTGACCCCACCCATTCAGGCTGTTTCTATTGTTCCAACTTTTAAAAAATAAATCCCAAAGTGTCAACAAGCTGTTTACTTTATTGGCTTTGAGCAGACCACCCAGTGCCTCTATCTCAACCTTCCTTCATTAAGAAAAAAAAAGAACAAAATACATCTCTTAATGCCATAGTATCATCAATAGTCATTGAGTCATAAAGCACAAAACCAGGCCCTTCGCCAATTCGTCCATGCCAACCAGATGTCCCATTCTGACCTGGTCCCATTTGCCAGCATTTGGCCCATATCCCTCTAAATCCTTCCTATGCATAAATCCCTCCGGATGCTTTTTAAAGATGTTGTAATTGTACTTGCCTGCACCCTTCCTCTGGCAGTTTGCTCCATATATGCACCACCCTCTGCATAAAAAGCTACCCTTAGGTCCTTTTAAAAATCTTTCCCATGTCACAAACGTGTGCCCTCTAATTTTAGACCGGATAGGGTGGATAGCAAGAGTCTCATTCCTGGTGTGAAAATGTCAAATACTAGGGGCCATAGGTTTAAGATGGTGATATGGGAAAGGTTTAAAGGAGATGTGCAAGGCAAGTTGTTTTTCTTTGAGGGTAGGTGGTGTCCAGAACGCACTGCACGGGCAGTGGGAGGAGCAGATAATTTAGAATAGCTTCATGGTTGACACAGACATAGAACATAGAACATAACAGCGCAGTACAGGCCCTTCGGCCCTCGATGTTGTGCCGACCTGTGAAACCAATCTGAAGCCCATCTAACCTACACTATTCCATTATCATCCATGGTGGGCTGAAGGGCCTGTTCTTGTGGTATACTGATCTATGTTGTATGTTCTGTGAAAAAGAGTTAACATTCCACGCCCATCTCTATCATCAGAACTGAAGAGAAACAGAAACGTCAAAGTTTTAAATCAGTTAGCTGAGATCTCAAGGAGAACATATCTGTGACAGGGTAGAGGCTAGCGGAGATGAATTTTAAAATATTTCATGATTCAACAAGCAAAAATTGGTAATACTTATATTTAACAAACAAAAAAGGTTGTGTCCAGATAAGGCATGAATTACTATATAAAACCCATCTGAATGTGTCAGGAAGGGATAAAGAAAGGAATGACCATCAGCCTGTTGAAACAAACAGGGAAGAACTAGATGTAAGTTATGATCAAAATTGTTGAACCAAAAATTAACTCCAGTAGGCTGTAGTGTGCAGATTCGAAAGATAAAGTCTTCGTCCTCAAGCTTGCATTGGAGTTTAACTGGAACACTGTTGCAAATCATGGATAGAAAGGTCAACATGGGAACAAGCTGAAGAATTTACATAACAAGGAATCGGACCCTCAGAGTGTGACAGAGGTGATATACAAAGCAACCACCTATTGTGCATTTAGTCAGGAGTAGCAAATACAATATATTAAATTGAAATTAGCACAGGTAAATCACAGTGGCCCTTAAAAAAAGTGTGCTTAGAGCCTTGGATAGTGACCTGAAAGCTGGGGAGATGTGGGGGGGTTGGTGGTGATGGTGACAAGGCACTTGCATTTCTATGCTTGTACACCGGGGAGAAATAGGGAGAGGAGGGGGGTTAGGGTGACAAAGGCATAGACTAGGATCTGCAGAAGGAAAGAAAGTGTGTGTTTGGTCATAAGCAGACCTTTCCCCACAACCCCACCCCCAATTCATAAGCTTTAAAATACTTACATTTCTATTACTCTTCAGTTCTAGAGAAAGATCAATCATCACGTTAACTCTCTTTCTCTCCACAAATGTTGTCCAACCTTTATATTCTGAGCTATTTTGTCATTACAAATTCTGGTTGGATGTCTCTCTGATCAGTTCATACTTGCCAAAATGCTTAATTACTGTCTCTGATAACTGATTCTAATATCTTTATCCCCCCCCATAGCTAACATTAGATTAATAGATAGATAACTTCCATGGTTCTCTCTTACATCTTAGCTAGCAGGAGACTGACAATTTTCCAATCAAAAATGACAATTTGTGGAAGTGTTTTACAAGATCACAATTGGTGCATCAATCTTTTCACCAGTTTTACTGCTCTTCGTAAGAATCCATCAGTTCTTGGCAATTTCCTTTTTAAACTGCCAACACTGGTTCCAGCTATTTCCACCTCTTGAATTTTTTTTAAGTTTTTCATATATCTCTGGAATATTATCCACATTCTTTACCATGAAGACTAACGCATGTGAAACCCAGTTCAGAAATGCAGCTCCTTCCTGTTGCAGTACTAGAACCAGTGTTCCATAAAATTAGAAACCCTCATTCCCAAATAAGAGCTTCTAGTGAGCAGGTAATCTTCAATCTCACTTCCACTGCAAAGTGGGTTCACTGAAGAAGGGTCTAGGCCCTAAACATCAGCCTTCCTGCTCCTCTGATGCTGCTTGGCCTGCTGTGTTCATCCAGCTCTACACCTTATTATCACTAGAATGACCGCTGTTTTGAATACTAGGAAGATTTATGGTAAAATTACTCAAACATTTTTATAAAATGTATGTCACAAGGGAACAGAATACATCAGGAGATATTGTTTAAATACAGAAATAGTATTTTCAGGCTGAAAAAGTAGGACCAGCTAGAACATCAATCTAGGGAGTTTCTATCATAGCCGAAGAGGATATCTCAATTATAACTCTCAGCAATTCAATGGTATTTGAGCTTCCATATAAAAAAATTAAACATCAAGCTTGAAAGACAACTCAAAATACACCTCTTCAATTAAACTACATTCATTAAGAAATGTTAACATTTGAATTAAGTTGATATTATATCTCATTTGGACAGCAAGCTGGTGGCGCCATTAAAAAATGACTTGCTTTTACCTAGAGCTTTATAGCCACTGAAGTAATTTTTTGAGGTCTACACTGCCATACTGCAGCAAACATGACAGCCAATTTTAAAATAAGAAACTCCCACAATCAGCACTGTGATGATAATCAGATCATGTGTTTTGGTTATGTGAATTGAGGAATAAACATTGGCCAGACCCCAAAGCTAACTCTCATGCTCATCAAAATGATAGCAGGTAAACTTTGCATCTATTCGAACAGATGGACCAGACCTCAGTTTAACATCTTATCACATCAACAGGACACATCCAACAGTGCAGCACGTCCTTGGTACTGCACTAGAATGTCAGCCTTTCTGGGCTCAAATCTTTAAGGGCTTGAAACTAGAAACTTGTGATTCAGAAATTACAACGTTA
>NC_063345.1:20500687-20602754 GCF_021869965.1 Rhincodon typus | reverse complement strand
TGCAAGAGGACAATCTATTTATCCCATTATCCAGGGTAAAGATCTTGCCTGTAATACTACATAGATCAAAACTTTTGACTCTTTTTAATGGAAAGGAATTGCAAATGTTTGCAAAATTTTAGTTATTTCTGAAAGGTCTTTATTTATAGTGAAATAGAATTTTGAAATTTTGATTTTTTTTTCCTCTTTCACCGTGGATTTCTTGCCCTCCCGTCCACCTCTTCTTGCAACTCGAAGCATGCAATTGGTTAATTCATCTGTAGGAGATCATAGCTTTTAAGGGTTTGGGATTTGTAAAATATGCATGTTAACTGAAGTGAAAAAGCAAAATAATTTGATTTGAGAGCAAAGGTTAGCTGTGTTGTAAATTCAAGTTTGTCCTTTAAGATATATAACATTCTTTGAGTCCCAGCTATCTTCATGGCCTTAGAATTGTTGTAATACTTGGAAAGGTGAGCATCCAATTTGCATGCAGCAAGGTCCCATAAAAAGTATTGAGATGAAAGGTGAGGTAATAAACAACTTGTGTTGTTGATTAATAGTTACCTCAGTATTTAGAGGTATTTCTGCTATAGTTTGTGTTTCATGAACGTGCATTGGCTGTAACGCAGTTGATGAATTTGGGAAGCTGTTTTGATAATGTGAACTTTCTACTGTACAGTGTAGCGATTTTTTTTTTTTTTTTTTTTTTTTTTTTTTTTTTTTTTTCTCCCTGTAGCAATTTCCCTATAACCCGATTTTCTGTTGTGATTTTCTATAGCACAAGGTCGCACAAGAACGCAACTTCGTGTTATAGAAGAACTATAGTAGTTGAGTTAGTTTTCCTGGAGTAGTGCCATGAATCTTTTATATCAATCTAAGGCACAAGTGAATCCTCAGTTACTTAATGAAAGGCAGCACCCCCAAGAGTGCTCGAATTCCAAAGGAAACTCAGTGTTAACTCTTGTTTTTCTCTTCACGGATACTGTCATACCTACTGAGTTTCTCCAGCGCTTGTTTTTATTACCCCAAGAGTCGGTGATTAATCTGTCTAGATCACATGCTCATCCCTGGATGGGTTTTGGAATCCACAACCTACTGAATCAGAATGATATCACTGAACGGTTGTATGTCTGGGAAACGATACGACATGGGAGCATAAATAGGCCGTACGCCCATCGAGTCTGCTCAGTCATTGAGAAAGCATGGCTGTTATGATAATCCCCAACTCCACTTTCCTGCCTTTTTTCCTTAACTGTTCATTCCCTTACTGATTAAAAATCTATTTCGGCCTTGAATATGCTGAACAGCTCAGCCTTGACAATGCTCTGCAGTAAAGAATTCTTTAGGTGACGTGCCGAAGATTGGGAGGTGGTAAGGAAAAGCCAGGGGACTCTAGTTCTGTGAGCCTGAGACAAGTAGTGGGTAAATTGTTGGATGGGATTCTGAGGGCCAGGATTTACTTTTATTTGGAAAGGCAAGGGCTGATTAGGGATAGTCAACATGGTTTTGTGCGTGGGAAATCGTGTCTCACTAACTTGATGAAGTTTTTTAAAGACAGAGTGATAGATACCTATATGGACTTAAGTGAAACAATATTCTGCATGGTAGACTGTGTAGCAAAGTTGGATCACGTAATCCAGAGAGAGCTAGCTATTTAGATACAAAATTGGTTTGTGGGTAGGAGATAGAAGGTGGTGGTGGAGGGTTGTTTTTCAGACTGGAAGCCTATGACCAGCAGTGTGTCGCAAGGGTCGTTGCTGGGTCCACTACTTCTAGTCATTTATATAAATGATTTGGATGTGAATAAAGGAGGGAATGGTTTGTAAGTTTGCAGATGAGACCAAAATTGGTGTAGAGGGCAGTGAAGAAGGTTACCTTAGTACAACGGGAGCTTGATCCGATGAACAGAGGAGTGGCAGGTGGAGTTTAATTTGGAGAAATGTGGGGTGTTCCATTTTGATAAGGCAAATCAGGACAGGACTTATACACTTAATGGTAGGACCCTGCAGAGTATTGTTGAACAAACAGACCTTGGAGTGCAGGTTTATAGTTCCTTTAAAGGTTGAGTTACTCGTAAACAAGGGTAGTGAAGGTGGTGTTTGGTATGCTTGCCTTTGTTGGTCAGTGCATTGAATATAGGAGCTGGGATGGCATGTTGGCAGCTCCACAGTACATTGGTTACTACATTTTGGAATACTGCATTCAATTCTGGTCTCCCTTTTAGAGGAAAGATGTTGTTTAAACTTGAAAGGATTCAAAGAAGATTGACAAGGATGTTGCCCGGGTTGTAGTGTTTAAGCTATAGAGAGACGCTGAATAAGCTGGGGTTATTTTCTCTGGAGCTTTGGAGGCTGCAGGGTGACCTTATACAGTTTCATAAAATCACGAGGGGCATAGATAGGGTGAATAGCCAAGGTATTTTTTCCTGGGTAGGACTGCCCAGAGCTAGAAGGCATTGGTTTAACTTGAGGGGACAAAGATTTAAAAGGGACCTAAGGGGTAACTTTTTATGTGGAAGGTGATGCATGCATGGAATGAGCTGCCAGAGTAAGTGGTGGAGGCTGGTACAATTGCAACATTTAAAAGGCATCTGGATGGCTGCATGAATAGAAACGGTTTAGAGGGATTATGGGCCAAATGCTGGCAAATGAGACCAGATCAATTTAGGATGTCTGGTTGACATGGACGAGTTGGACCAAAGGGCCTATTTCTATGCCATACAATTTTATGACTCTATTTACTACATGCTGAGAGGAGAAATCCCTCCTTGTCTGTCTTAAATTTCCAACCCATTATTCTAAGGTTATGTCCTCTAGTCCTGGACTCTCCCATGAAGGGAAACAGCCTTTCCACATTCTGTCCTGTCAAATCCCCTAAAAATTGTGTATGTTTCAATAAGGCTGCCTGTCATTCTTCTAAATTCCAATTATTACAGGCTGAACCTACTCAACCTCTCGGCCACAAGAGAGTCCCTCCATAGCTACAAATAGACAAGTGAACTTTCTCTGGATTGCCTTCATAGCCAGTTTCTTTCCTTGTATAAAGAGCTCAAAACTATTCAGCTGTGGTCTGACTAGTGTTTTGTACAGTTTTAGAAAAACCTCTCTACTATTAGTCTGTTCCCTGTGAAGTAAAGTCCAAAATTCCAGTTGCCTCCCCTGTTACCTGTTGAACATGGATGTTAGCTTTTTGTGGGGATTCGTGCACGAGAACTCAAGTGTTCTGTAACTCTCTGCTATCTTCCTCTGTTAGATCAGTTGGTTGGATGGCTGGTTTGCACTGTAAAGTGCTGTTGACAGCAAAGGCTCAGTTCTCGTAAGTGCTGAGGCCATTTTCAAGGACTTCACCTTCTCAACCTCGCCACACACTGGAGCCATGTTGACTCTCAGGTTAACTTCATCAACAGGTGTTTCTGAGAGAAATGCCAATGGTCCTTGCGGACTATGATGGCTCACTTTTGCAGCTGTACTAAAATATGTTCCAAATGAGGGACTTTTGGATTAATTATTTACTTTACACATGTGTTAGTCGGGCAATATGTGATGGGAAACTAATGTTCTTATCCACTAATTTAAAATTGTAGGTAAAGATGGTAGTTAATGTTAGGATTTCTTCAACTAAGGTACAAAAGGGGGAAGAAAATTGGAATCCCAAAGGAATGAATAAAACCTTGGTTCAAACTGTCAGTTAAATTACCCTATAAACTAGTTGATTCAGCTACTTAGCTTTACACCACAGAAACTTGGTGCCACTGGTGCTCATGTGCCGTTCAAATTTACTTGGTGGCCTTTAGGAAGGATACCTACCATCCTTACCCAGTCTGACCTAATGTGAGACAACAGCACCTCAACAGTGTGGATGACTTTTATTTTCCTATTTTGTTCTCTTTCTTTCTGCCCTCATTTTCTCTGTGTTCCTGATTTTGTTTTCCTCCTTTCTGTGAAATATATATTATCTCACTGACTGAGGTTGCTATGAAGGATTGTCCTTCTCAACCTCTTATTCTAGCCTAAAGGAATGGTCATCCTCTGGTTAAGCCACCATCAGTTGTGTGTCTCAAATGAGAAGGCAGCTGTATAGTCTAGTAACACCATGGCGTCTTAAGTTCCCTCAACATTTTAGTTGAAAGTGAACCAAGAACTGATGTTTTGGGTATAATAACCCTTCTCTTGAAAATGTTGTCTCTGCTTTCTGTCCACAGATGCTGCCAGACCTGCTGAGTTTCTCTACAGATTTTGCTTCCGATTCAAACTTTTTTGGTTTCCTGGTCTACAGCAAAAGTGTGTTCAAAATAATATTTAACAACTGAATATATGTACAATCTAATATTTTAGACCTAGAATGCTACTTTTTCGTTAAGGCTTTAATAAAACAGTGCTCAATTACTTAAGTAGATGAGGAAGAGGATGCTGAAGCGGATTCAGATTCAGATTCTGACTTTGAAATGACAAAGAAACCACGCTACAGGCATCGACTTCTGAGACATAAGCTCACAATGAGTGATGGTGAATCTGGGGATGACAAGAAGGGATCCAAAGTCAAAGATCAAACAAAAGAAGGCACACGAAAGAGCAGAAGGAAAGGTAAATCAGATAACGTAGTGTTTTATTTAGACAATGACTGCAGATGCAATTGTGATGCTGAATTAGGGTTAGCTCAGTTGGCTGGGTGGCTGGTTTGCAGTGACACCAACAAGATCGTCCTCATCCCCTGACTGAGGCATGGTGACCCCTGATTAAACTCCCCTGTCATCTCTCTGAGAGCAGCCCTATGGTGAATTTACCTTGCTGTAGGAGAATCTTTGGAAATCAATTGGGTTTTAACATGATGTAATTGATACAAACTTTAAATCTTGTCTTTTTTTTCCAGTATTTGTATTTCCTCCGTAAATATGAACAACTTTTTAAGAATCATTTGGTTTTCTTTTCAGCAAGTAGTAATGAAAATACTACTGAGCAGGAGAGTGATTCTGATTTTCAGGAGTCTGGATCAAGTGAGGAAGACGAAAGTGATTCTGATGATAAACGGAAGCGCCCAAGAACGAGGTATAGGATCTGGTCATTCACACTCGTAAAATGCACTATGCGCCAACAATGATAGTAGATTCTTTATTTAGAGAAGCAGATGAGTATTTCTGTAGCTGTAGTTAAAACTCTTTGCTGATCTATTACCACCTTGGTGTCAGGAGCGAGGAGATCACTGATTGTGAGACATTGTTCTGTGAGCAGATAAACAACCAGAGGTCGTGGTCCATGTGGATATCAATGTAGACAGCAACAGGGGAGTGAGGGGTGAAATCCTGGAACCAGATTGAAAAATATAATCGTGAAAACAATAATTTCAGGGTTATATCCAATCTCTCAATTTATTGGGTGTAGGAGTAGGTGAATTGAGCTGTAGAATTGGCATGGGAGACAGGCAATAGGAGGAATTATGAGGCTTCAAGATTGGTTTGGAGGCAGGTGGGGCAAGATGGATACACTGCATCTTAGGACTGCGACTGACTTCTTCATGGAGATTCCTTCATTGCAGATGGGAAGGGTTTAAACTAGCTTGGTAGAGGGGTGGAAACATGAGCAGTGATTCGAGGGAAGCAAAACCAGTGAAAGGAAGCAGAAAAGTAGAAAGGCAGGCAAAGCATAGGCAGGCATCAAATAGAATCAGAATAAAATATAGTGTTAGAAAAGCAGGATTAAAGGCATTCTTATGCACATGACATTTACAGAATGGTTGCTGATTAGAATGTGCAGGTTGAAGTAAATGGATGTTACTTAATTGCCATAATGGAGATGTGACTACAGATTCTTCAAGACTAGGAAGGGAACATCCAAGTACATTCTGCATTTAGGAGGAATAGGCGAAAACGAGGTAGAAGAGTACTTGTAAGGGACGTGATCAGTATATCTGTAAGAGAGGATCTTGGATCAAATGAACAAAAAGTAGAATTTGTTTGGGTGGAGCTATTTTAAAAAAAAAAGCAAGGGGCAGTTTATGTAGGGAAGTTATTTATATAGGCCACTAAACTGTAGTGGTAATGTTAGTATAATGGTATAAATAAGAAAATTAAATTGTGTGTGTAACATGGGTAATACAGCAGAGTTAGTGGTTAACCAATTCAGCACTAATGGTTTAGAAAATGAATTTCCTTCAGTGTTTACAAGGTAGTTGGCTTCACGACCTAGGGAGCAGATTATTTTTGATTTAGGGTACAATGAGCAATGGCTAATTAATAACCTTGCTATAAAGGAGCCTTTGGCAAATAGTGGTCAAAATACAGAATTTTGCATTAAGCTTGAATGCAGATTAGTTCATTCTGAAGCTAGAATCTTGACACAAAGGAAGTTATGAAGGATAAGATGGCTATGGTGCATTGGGATAATGCACCAGAAGATGTAGCAGTAGACAGGCAGTGGCTCATTTTTAAAGAAATGCTACACAGCCTACAACAGATACACGTTCTTCTAAGGTGCAAAAGCCCAACTGTAGCTGATGAGAAAAGTTAAAAAGACATTCCTGTAGATGAGAAAGTAGCAAATGTAACCCTACTGTTTAAAAAAGGAAGAAGAGGGAGAATGGAGAATTGCAGACATATTGGGTTGACATTGAGTGAGGAAACTTTATGATGTCTTACAAAGGATGTAATATTTGGACGTTCAGCTAAAAGGAGGTAAAATTAGGCTGAGTCGGTGTGGATTTCATGTTTGAGAAACCTGTTGGAGTTCTTTGAGAATTTGCTCGTAGCATTTATAAGTGAACCAATGGCTAAGCTGTATTTGAATTTTCAGAAGGCTTTGATAGCGTCCTGCGCAAGAGGTTAGTAAATAAAATGTGTGCACACTGGATTGGGGAAATACAAGAATGGATTGAGAATTGGTTAACAGTCAGATATTAGAGTGGGAATAAATGGATTATGCTCAAGATGGCAGACTTGTTATTGTTGAAATATCAGAAAGATTGGTGCTAGGTCCATTGCTGTTCATGATCTGTATTCGTGATCTAAATCTGTGGACTAGTTGCTATGTTTTCATATTTTCATACACCAAATTGGGTGGGAATGCAAGTTGAGGAAGATACAAGGAGACTTTAAGAAGATTGGGCAAACTGTGATTGGGTTAGAACACTGCTGATGGAATACAATGTGGCTAAGTATGTCGTCTTTGCTTTTGATAGAGAAATCAAAAATGCTAAGTATCTCCTAGTGGGACATGTTGGGAAGCGCTGGTGTCAGAAGAGAGCCTGCGTGTATTTGTTCATGAATTAGTAAAAGCTAGCATGCAGGTGTGTAGCAAGCAATTGGGAAAGCAAATAGTGTGCTAGCATTCATCACAGGATTTGCATACAACAGTAAGTAAGTCTTGATAGAGTCATAGAGATACACAGCATCGATTCAGACCCTTCAGTGCAACTCGTTCATGCCAACCAGATATTTTATATATGTCTGTTCCCATTTGCCAGCATTTGGCCCATATCTCTCTCAACCTTCCCTCGTTATATACCCATCCAGATGCCTTCTAAATGTTGTAATCGTACCAACCTCCTCCACTTGCCGTGGCGGCTCATTCCATACATGCACCACCCTCTGTGTGGAAAGAGTTGCCCCCTAGGTTCCTTTTTTTAAATCTTTTTCCATCTCACCTTAAACCTATGCCCTCTAGTTTTGTCTACCCTCCCCCTAGTGAAAAGACCTTGCCTATTTACCTTATCCATGCCCCTCATGATTTTATAAATCTCTATAAGGTCACCCCTCAGCCTGCAACACCACAGGGGAAAATATCTCCAGCCTGTTCAACCTCTCCCTATAGCTCAAACCCTCCAGCCCTGGCAACATCCTTGTAATCTTTTCTTAACCCTTTTCAAGTTTTACAATATCCTTTCTATAGGAAGGGAGACGAGAATTGCAAGCAATTCTCCAAACATGTTCTAACCAATATCCTGTACAGTCACAACATGACCCCCGCCCCACCCGCCAACTCCTATTCTCAATGGACTTACCAATAAAGGCAAGCATTCTAAATGCCTTCTTCACTATCCTACTTAGTTGTGACTCCATTTTCAAGCAACTATGAACCTGTACTGCAAGGTCTCTTTGTTCAGCAACACTCCCCAGGACCTTACCACAAAGTGAATAAGTCCTGCCCTGATTTGCTTTTCCAAAATGCAGCACCTCACATTTATCTAAATTAAACTCCATCTGTAACTCCTTGGCCCATTGGCCCATCAATCCCGTGTAGAGCTCATGCAACCACAGTAATGTATCACCTGGAATACTGTGTATAGTTCTGGCTCTCTTATATGAGAAAGGGTATACGTGCCTTTTGAGGAAGCATAACATTGGTTCACCAGATTAATTCGTAAAATGGTGGGATTATTCTACCAGGGAGATTGAGGATACTGGGTCTGAATTCCCTAATGTTTCAAAGAATGACGGCTGACCTCATTCTAATTTAGAAAGTTCTTGCTGGGCCTGACAAGGTGAATGTAGATGAGGGGTTTCCCTGGCTGGTGATTCTAAAACTGGGTATATAATCTCAGAGTAAGGGATAAACTATTTAAAACTGAGTTGAGGCGGTAATCATTCATGCAGAGGATGGTGAATCTTTGTCCTCTGGAGTAGAGAATTCCAATGGAAGCTTAATTATCGACTGTGAACAAGACAGAAAAAAGATTTCTGCAAACTACTGACAATAAGTGAAATGGAGCTCATATGGGAAAGTGGCATTGCTGAGATGATCAGCAGTGATCTAACTGAATATGGAGTAGGCTTGACAGACTGAGTGGCCTCCTCCTGTTTTATGGTGCATGTAACGCCTCCGCATATTTATTGTCACTATTTGATAAGTACAGAACCACAGATGGTAATTAGCCTATGGTTTCAAAACCTTTATTTCCTTAACTTTGTTTATTTGGATGCTTCTGGTATGCTGTATGTTACTCACACTATACTGGGAAGGATCCTGTTTCTAGTTTCTGAAATTTGTGTTTTTAACCTATTGCCTCAGAGTTGACTGATTCCGGCACACGTTTTTCCTCTGGCAGAAATGCAATTGTCACTTGGGCACAAATATTTGCCATTGTAACTCCCAAGTTCAACAGGTTTGAGCAAAGATGAATATGTAATTTTACATTTGTGTGCAGAGCATCTAAGAAAGAGGCTGAGGAAAATCAACGTAGCTACCTTCAGAAAAAGAAACGAAGGCGCATTAAAGTTCAAGAAAACTCATCAAGTGAAAAGGTATTTTAAGACCGCCTCATTGTGACATCAAACCCTGTTCTGTTTTGTTTTGGACTAATGGCTACTCATTTAATTTTGGTACTTTTGGAGTTTTAAAAACAAACATCTACAAGTTCCCCATGGTAATAGGCAAATATTATTATTTCCTTGGTACAATCCTTTGGAGCAGAATCAGTTAAAATGTCGAAACATTTCTGATTTCTTCACTTGTAGATATGACAACCACTGTTCCCATTTAAGCTGAGTCGGTAAGGGGTCCTAGAAAGAACCATTTACTTTGTGAATGCAATGCAAAATAATTTATAAGGAAAATACTCTTGTCTTTGTTCCAGTCCCTTCTCTCAGCTCACATCAATACAATCAAATGATAGATAGAAATTTCCTGGTCTTGGTCAAATCTGAAAAATTTAATCATCATCGCTTCTAATTTCCAGTCTTACTTTGTTTTCACATGTTCCATTTCTGAATCATCCCTTTTCTTCAACTTCCATCTTATTTTGCTGTCAGTTTGCAGCTGTTGGACGGTGCCATGTTCATACCAATACTCCGGATATGGCTTTCTTCATCTTGTCTCCTCCCCTCTGTCTTGCCCCTCTTAGCCCCACAACAATTGGCAAAGTCTTTTTTGCTATGTTCTTTCGTGAGATGTGGACATCATTGGATGGCCAGCAATTATTGCACGTCCCTACTTGCTCTTGAGACTCCGAATCCCTACAGTGTGGAAGCAGGGCACTGAGCCGATCGAGTTCACACTGACTCTCTGAAGAGCATCCCACCCAGACCCACCCACTACCCTACCTCTGTAACCCTGCATTTCTCATGGTTAATCCACCTCACCTGCACATCCCCAGACACTGTAAGCAATTTAGCATGGCCGATCCATCTAACCTGCACATCTTTGGATTGTGGGAGGAAGCTGGAGGAAACCCATGCAGACACTTGGAGAACGTGTAACCTGCATACAGATAATTGCCCAAGGGTGGAATCTAACCAGGATCTCTGTCACTGTGAGGCGGCAGTGCTAACCACTGAGCCATCATGCCACCAAGGGGTGGTGAACTGCTGCCTTGAACCTCTGTATTTCATGTGCTGTTGACAGACCTATATTATTGTTAGGGCAATAATCCAGGATTTTGACCTAGTGACAGTGAAGAATTTAATATATTTCTGTGTCAGGTACGTTAGTGGCTTGGAGAGGAACTTGCAGGTAGTGGTATTCCCATGTATCTGCTGCCCTTATCCTTCTAGATGGAAGTGCACATGGGTTAGGAATGTGCTGTCGAAGGATCTTTGGCAAACGTCTGCAGCACATACTGTTGCTACTGACTGTCGCTGGTGCAGGGAGTGAACGTTTTTGGAAAATGGCCCATCCCATTTTCTGCATTCTGCTGTCACCATTTTCCTCCCTTGTATAAATATAACATGGTTTTCCTTAGCCCAACAGACTGGTTATAGCACAAAAGAACGTCGTTCAGCCAATCATGTCTGAGCTGGGATGAGCAGGTCAGCCAGTCTGTACTCTTTCACTCCCCCAAAATTAGTCCTGTACTTACATGACTTCAGATAATTGTACAATGTGCTGTCAAAAGTCACAATTGAAGCTGCTTTCCATCTTCTCGGGCAGTGCATTCCAGCCCCTACTTTAACATTTCTCCAGCTGTTATCTTTTCCATTCTTTCTTCATTCTGCTTAAACTGGTCCTCTGATTTTTTGATTCTGCTGCCAATATGAACAGTTTCCTCCTATCTACTCCCTCCTGGTCAGTCATGATTTTTAACATCAAACCAAACGAACTGCAGATGCTGGATATCAGAAACAAAAGCAGAAATTGCTGGAAAATCTCAGCAAGTCTGGCAGCATCTGTGGAGAGAAATCAGTTAACATTTTGCGTCCAGTGACTCCTCAGAACCTTTTCTCAGCAATTCATAATTTTTAACACATCTATCAAATCTCCAATCAACCTTCTCTTTCCTGAGAACAATCCCAGCTCTTCCAATTTATTTTTGTAACTAGCTGCAGCCCTTAACCCTTAGAACTGTTCTTGTGCATCTTTTCTGTACCATTGAAGAAGACTTCAGATCTGTCCTAAAGTGTGGTACCCAGAACTGCATACAATGCAGTACAGTTGAAGCTGAACCAGTGTTTAAATTCTGCAAAATCATACTGCTTTTGTACTCTGTCACTATTTATAAAGCCCAGGATGTTTGCTGTTTTTTTTTTCTTACCTTCCATTTCAACTTCTGAATTCAATGGAAAATCCATTTTCATCTCCCTATTCTGTACTGGGCAGTTACTAGGCTCCAGTCAGAACTAAAGCACAAAGAAATTCATTATTTGTTGCAATCCAATGGGGAGGCTTTATTCTGAAGCTAAGCACTCTGTAAGAATCTGAACTAGCTCACAAAGCTGGCTAATGACTCATCAGTGTGACTCAGTACTTAAAGGGCCACTATCCTGACACAACATACCCTAAATGTATTACATAATGTTCCCCACATCCGTTGTATTTGCAGATATAATTTTATCCCTCTTTTTCTCTGTTTTGTGAAGGAGCCTTGCCCTCTGACAACCTGAGCATTCTTCAATTACCCGCCACGCCTACCCCTTTCCACAACAATTTTCTGTAAAAATGCAGGAAATGTTACCCTCTGCTACTTCCTTTCTCACTATCCAAAGACCCAAACATCCTTCCAATTGAAACAATGATCATACATTTGATTTAATGTACTGTGCTTGCTGCTGATGTTGCAGCTTCCTCTGCACTGGAAAGGCCAGACGCTCATTCCCATTCCATCTGTTACCTAAATATATTTCATATGTTGTAATTGTTCTTATTTATGTATCAAATTAGATCCTGTCCCTTTTTCTTTTCCTTAAGCAAAGTAACTCTGAAGATGAGGGTAACGGTGATAGTAATGACAATGATTCCAAATCCCCGGGGAAAGGTCGGAAGAAGATTAGAAAGATTTTGAAAGACGGAAATTTACGTACAGAAACTCAAAATGCCTTGAAAGAAGAGGAAGATAGAAGAAAACGCATCGCGGATCGAGAAAAAGAGAGAGAAAAGTTGCGAGAGGTGTTGAATTATTTTCTATATATGTGCACGTTCATGTGTTTGGCATAGTTATGGATGCTTGTAGGATAAAAGGGAATCCAAAGCATAGCTTGTAATTCATTTTTGATTTTATGGTATCTTAGGCTATGAATTGCCATGCATTCAATTTTTTTTTTACTTGGTCAGAATAAAGAATAATTTGAGCATTAGAAAAGTCTTATTGCAGAGTGCTGCTGCATGCTGTCATTAAGCAATACAAATTAGTCAAGACAAAGAAGAAACTTTTTTATCTTGAATTAGATATTTAATTGTGAATATTTTGTTGAGATGTATTCAGCTTAAACATTACTGCGTTCTTAAACGCAATTCATTTTACAGTTATTGCTTAGTTGAAATGGGGGAGGGGTGAAAATAAAGAAAGAAAATAAATGAGGTTTAATTATCTCTTTCTTTACTTGTATAACTAAATTGTAATTTATTAATCTAAAAGGAAGATGGTGCAACTTTTTTTTTTGAAAGCACTAATCCTATATATATATTGTCATAAGGTAACAGACTAGTTCTGTGTATTGCGTTTTAGATTTTTCAATTAAAGGGAGGAACCATATGGAAGCAAGATGAAATATCTGTTTTCAGACACATAGTAAATGAAGTGAATTTTAAATGTTATACAAATGTTAACTGAAAGTGCCTTTGGTGGAAAAATTACAGTTAGACTTGCCTAGTTTGAAATTATCTGTATGAGATTGTAGGTCACCTTTTGTAATTCCATGATGTAGACAGCTAAAAGTAGATGGTCATCGGTGATGTCGGAAAGTGTTACTTTAAATTTAACCTTTGTGAAAGACTTTCTGCAAATATTCATGCTGAGATCCCTTTGGCAATTAGATAAGAAACGACAGTGAAACCTCATTGAGGGGTCTGTGACTTGCCTAAATACTCTTATTGCCTGCAGCTAGATTTTAACGTGTATGAGCTACCAACTTTAAATATCATAACTGACACATGGAAAAGTTTATGCTGCTTTACACTTGAAGATCCTTGAGGAGTGTGAACTTGAAATCCTGATGAATATGTAGCACTTTCATGTATAGAAATAAAAGATCCTTGTGAGAAAATAGTTTCCTGCTAATAAATTAAGCACACTCAATTTAAGAGTGCAGCATTTGATTGATTGCCAAAACTAAGAGTAAACATTTTTTCTGGTAAAGCAGCTCTCAAGTGACTGCTGGCTGTAATTAATGGCACACTACTATTACTGTACATCCCCATTTTAATTTAAAGTGAATGTTTGGGATCTCATTGTCTTTGAATAACCAGTGGGCAAAGTGAATTCCGATGAATTCATTTGAGGTGATTGCAGACAGCAGGAATAACTCATCTAAGTTTTAAATCTGCACTCAGAAATACTGGATTCATGACCTTAATTCAGGAAATTCCCATGTATAATCAGTTTGGAAATACTGCTCAAGGAGGATATTTAGCAGTAACTGGCGAGCAAAATTCCCTTTTTGGTTGCAATGAATGTCTGTGTTAGCTGAAGAATTAAATTCTACTAAATCCAGTGAAGAAACATGAAAAAGTTGCCATTGCTGTAGAAAGCTTTGTAGGGCCAGTTGGTCTATATCTATGATATAACCCCTGCACCTCTTGTGGGGAGAAAGTTACACACTTTGCTTGCATTTGTATTATTAAAAACATCCATAAACCCCCAATATTGTTTGAGATTATAGCTACACAATCCCCAAACAAGTTCACCAAACACCACTTCCCCATTGTGAGCAACGTGCTAAATTATGAAGTTCATATGTATAAGTTCTCCAAAATTAAGAATTGTCCAATTTCATTTAAAATTTACAGCAGGTTGTGTCTGAAGATATGTCCCCAATGCAGTGTCCAATAACCACTAAATTAGTCCTTGATGAAGACAAGGAGACAAATGAATCTATCGTCCAGGTCCATAGAAATTTGGTGAGGAAACTGAAGCCTCATCAAGTTGATGGTAAGTAAAGTATTTATATGATGCCTCGTAGTAGCTATCAGTTGATAGTTCATGCATGTAGCTCCAGGACCTAACTTTTTTCAACTGCTAACTAGCTTATCCTATTGCTGTCTACGTCATTGCGGAGTTACATTTCTGTAGTACTGGATCCATCCATGTTAAACAGGCATCAGCTTGGAAAAAATTACTGTTGCACAAAATGAATGAGTATAATGTTTTCCACAAAATGATTGGGGCTGGGACACTTTATCTGATGTGCAGAAAAAAAATACTTATCCAATGGTAAAGGCACACTATTTTTTCTGCAAGAAGGGTGCAAGGCGCTGGATTGGACCGCCATATGGTCTGTAGAACCACCACATGTATGCACATGAATTGGCAGAGATGACATCAATTAGTGTGTGTGTGGATCTCTGACAAATGGTGTGTTATGCATTTCCCATTGCCAGTCTGGATGTGTCATTCTGTTTTTCTGTGTTCATGCTTACACAATTTGGTGATGAGAAAACAAGCAGCTCACTCTTGTGGGTGAGGCCTCTTTGTTCCTGAGCTGATTTATAATTAGGGTAATGATCAGTAGATGCAAACAATTCCACTATACCACCTGAATAGTTGTGGAGTACTTCATTAAGATAAGTAATGCACAAGCAGATAATTTGTTATGCCCCTTGGTAGGTGGCATGCAAAATTGTCTACTTAATACAGCACAACTTTGCCAAAAACAGGATGAGGGCAATGGGCAGTAAATCCATTTGAAGACAAGATGTAAAAGATGTGAGTTTTATTCCAATGACAAGGTTAGTGTGATGCTAATTCCAATAAACAATGCCTTCTGCCTAACATTTTCATGTACACTTATGATATCCTGAGCTGTAGGAGCTTCAATACCAACATATTCCCTATATTTTATTCTGTCTGAGGTTTTGTACGCTTTATCCTCACAAGCAACATTGAAAGAACGTTTTAAGGACAGAAATCAAGTTTCATAATTTATTTGCATGTCGAAATTGTGACTGTCTGTACACCTGTCCTTTTCCTTCATGACAATACATGTGCTTAATCATCTCGACCTGTGTTTCCTATGAGATTTCTTGGATAACTTTGACTGAACCATGAGTGCACGGGCCCTGGATCTTGCTTGATCTTGAGACACTTGCTGAGTCATTTTCAGGGTTGGGGGAGGGTGGTGGACATCTTGACAATTGCCCACCTAATTGGACTGCCCTACAGTCACATGGCTACCTCTAGGCATCCAGCTGCATTTGTTTTTTTGCATGAGAGCAGTCTAAGATGTGCTTCATATGCTGAAATCTGCTGTCACTGATCATTCCAAACAATCTCCTCCTTTTGCTGACCCAATGATGGCTTATTTTTACAGTTGACTGCTTGAGCCATCTTGACATTTGTGTTGATTTTTAAGAGGTAATAGTGTTCCACGAATGGTTTCTCGCTGTTTTAAGACACTTGCAGTTAAAATTACAGTCCAATAAAGTGCACATTTTACAGAATTGAAGTGTTTATCTATTCACTTTTCAAGTTATGTAGATATCAAAAATTTGTGTTTATTTGTGCAGGTGTGCAATTCATGTGGGATTGTTGCTGTGAATCGGTGAGCAAAGCCTTAAAGGAGAATGGGTCTGGGTGCATTTTGGCACATTGTATGGGACTTGGAAAGACATTACAGGTAAGGGTCTAGCCTGCAAAAAAACATAAGCACAGAAACTGGTGATATATCATGTGAGCTTGCAACTTTTTAAAACTTTCTGATTCTTGCAGAAAGTGTAAAATTCCTAAGCATCTCACTATTGATATTATCAAGGTTTTTGATTGTGCTGTGGGTCCGTGGTCATCTTAAATGTTTTACAATATGGTTTTTAACATGGAACTTCTCTGCTATAGCATTCCTACAGGGAAATATTATCTTGGAGCTAAAAAATGAAACTCGAGTTAATCTGATTTAACACACAGCAATTTTTCATATTGGAAGTGTGCACTCAACCAGATTGAGATCAGTATGTGCTGTTTCAGTGAACAGATGTTTGTAGTTTTATACTCATCAACAGATGATGAGTATAAAACTAAGTGACTTATTTCTTCAGACAGTGCATGTAAGTGCAGAATGGTAGATATTGGTTACAAATGGAATGGAGTCAAAATTTCTTTTGTTTATGCCAAAATCAGAGTTGGTTTTTTAATATTTCTAAACATGCTATAAAGTGGGTCAGCCAAAGAGGAGCAGTGAAGGGGCAGCAAGAAAGACTCTTTAGTAGAACAGATGAGGTTAAAATACCACATTATCTATCTCTTCCTCAAAACAGACAAATTTTTGGTTTGTGGCAAATCGGCCAAGTTTATTCAGAACGCACCTCAGTTCACTATTGAAAAGGTGGTTTTCTCTCTGCCTCCTGACAGAAGTGCTGTACTGAAGCAACAGATGAAGGGGGAGAGAACAGCATTAGTTATGTGGAACCGCTCATCTGTTGTGAATAAGGTTAGCTTTTTGCTGTGAAAAGTGGGGGGTGGACAATAATATAAAATGCACGTTAAAAAATTAACTTCAGATATAAAGTTAGAATTGAACAGTTCAATCAATTGCAATTTACAGGGAAGAATTTTTTTTTTTTTTTTTGCTGACTCTTGCAATCTCAAATGTAACCTGGTCTACATTCAAAATAGGACGTCATTGTCAGCACCCACTTCTCAAGCAATTGTCCAGTGATGTTGAAATTTGTTTGGCTATGCTGTATGACCCAGACTTTTCAATACTATGGGTAGGCATATATGAAGTAATTAACTGCGATCAATTTGCATTAAAAGTGTGAAAGACCAGAATTTTTTTTTTGTCTGTATGGATCTGATCAAGCACAAATCTGTCCATTCCAACAAAAACTGAAAAGTTTGTGCATTGTGGTGGCACACGTAACCAGAATATATTATCGAGTGAATGACAAAGGTCTTAAAATTCTGCAGAAGAATGCATTTAATTGAATTGTTCATTAAACTGTTCAGTGAAGTACTTTATTGGGATTCCAGAACGCTCCTCGTCAAATTGACTGTCATTTTGGTCTATATGAATCCTCTATTTCTTGTGGTAATATAATAAGGTGTTTAATGAATCATCTTCAGATTCTTAACTGAAACTTGAATGTGTAAGTACAGATTTGTACTTAATATGCATTTCCCTCAGCTCCAGTATCATAATTATATTCTGTTTCCTGTGAGATGGACTTTAGTAGAAACTTAATGTGATCAAAGCTACAGCCATTTCAACATTATTCTTTTTTTGAAAATATATTTGATGTTTTGGGTTTCTTGACCTATACCTTTTGAACCTTATTAAATTCTTTTCACCATTTTTGGCTAATTCTTCTACATTGACAAAAATGATTTTAAAGCATTCCCTGTTAGTGAATCTGAGTCTTTTGATGTAACTTGTTCTGTGTTGCCTTTTTGTGCATTTAGACAGCATGGTCGATAAGGAAAACAATTAGAAAAATACAGTAAATGTTTGAAGTACAACTTAACATGTTTTGGTTGCAGGTGGTGACCTTCTTGCACACCATGTTGTTGGCCGAGAAACTGAACTTCAGTACTGCCTTAATTGTTTGTCCACTTAACACAGTTCTTAATTGGATTAATGAATTTGCCAAATGGCAGGAAGGACTGGATGATGATGAATGTTTAGAGGTACTGTATACTTTGATTTTTATTTCGAGCTTGGGGTTTTTTCGGAGTTGTAGTTTATAGACTCTATCTGTATATCAGATTAAAATATATAGTGAGTCCTACAATAATCTGGTTTAGTTTTATTCTCTTTTGGCCTCCATGATCGATTAAACTGCAGCCATTTGACACCTGGCCTACTCTCTCCCTTGTTTTGTCACCGAATAGCTGTACAGCTGCAGACCATTCAGTCCTTCAAGGCTGTTTTGTCACAACGTTGAAAGACCGATAAAGAGGAAATGAAGAGTCTAAATCTTTCAAAAGCAAAAAATGGATGGCAAATGTGAGATTGGAGTGGAGAGTTTTATTTCTTTATTCTCTGGGCTGTGAATGCCGTTGGCAAGGTCAGCATTGGATGCTTGTTCCTAATTGCCTTTGAACTGAGTGGTTGCTGCTTTTTCAGAGGGCAGTTAAAGTTGCCCTGTTATGGGTCTGGGGTTATGTAGGCCGCTCTCGCTAAGGCACATTTCTTTGCCTAAAAGACATTAGTGAACCAGATGACATTTTGGAATCTATTGATTAATTGTCATGGTCACCGTTACTAACTTTCAATTCCAGATTTATTTGTTAAATTTGTGCCCTGGTAGGATTTGAGCCCATATCCCCAGAGCATAAGCCTGAACTTCAGGATTACTAATTCACTAAACCACGATCTCCCTTATGTAATGCCTATCAGAAGCTGAAGTAGTGGAGTATGGGGTGAGAAACATAGTGATACAGGCTACTGAGATGTGTTTCCTGAATTAGGTTAAGACAAGTTTACGGTGTTTTAAAAACCAGGATAAAACTTTTGAAGTCAAAATGATGCACAGCAAGTGAATTCTGATCCAATATGAAGTAAATGTTTATAGCGCCATAGAGCTGTATGGCATGGAAACAGACCCTTTGGTCCAGCTTGTCCATGCCGACCAGATATTCTAAATTAATTTAGTCCCATTTTCCAGCATTAGTCCCTTTCTATTCACACACACATCCAGATTCCAATTGTACCAGCCTCCTCCACTTCCTCTAGCAGCTCATTTCATACACGCACCACCCTCGGCATGAAAAATCTGCCCCTTAGGTCCCTTTTAAATCTTTCCCCTCAGGTCCCTTTTAAATCTTTCCCCTCTTACCTTATACATTTGCCCTCTAGTTTTGGACTCGCCCACCCCGGAGGAAAAGACCTTGTCTATTCACCCTATCCATGCCCCATGTGATCTTAAAAATATCAAGGTCACCTCTCAGCCTCCAATGCTCCAGGGAAAATAGCCCCAGCCTATTTGGCCTCTCCCTATAGCTCAAACCCTCCAACCCTGGCAACATCCTTGTAAATCTTTTCTGCATCCTTTCAAGTTACCCAACATCAACCCCATAGCAGGGAGACCAAAATTGAACACAGATTTCCAAATGTGGCCTAACCAATGCCCTGCACAGCTGCAATATGACCTCCCAACTCCTATACTCAATGCACTGACATAAAGGAAAGAATATCAAACGACACCTTGGCTATCCTGTCTACCTGCCACTCCACTTTCAAGGAGCTATGAACCTGCACTCCAAGATCTTTGTTCACAACAATCCTGAGGACCTTACCATTAAGTGTGTAAGTCCTGCCCTGATTTGCTTTCCCAAAATGCAGCACCTCACGTTTATCTAAATTAAACACCATCTGCCACTCCTTGGCCCATTGGCCCATCTGATCACAATTCCGTTGTGCTCTGAGGTAACCTTCTTCTCTGTCCACTACACCTCCAATTTTGGTGTCATCTGCAGACTTACTAACCATACGTCCTATGTTCACATCCAAATCATTTATATAAATGATGAAAAGCTGTGGACGCAGCATTGATCCTTGTGATACACCACTAGTTGCAGGCTTCCAGTCTGAAAAACAACCCTCCACTGCCACCACCCTATGTCTTCTACCTTCGAGTTAGTTCTGTATCCAATTGGCTAGTTCTCCCTGTATTCCATGTGGTCTAACCTTGCTAACCAGTCTGCCATGAGGAACCTTCTTGAACGCCTTACTGAAGCCTATATAGATCACATTCACCGCTCTACACTCATCAGTCTTCTTTGTCACTTCTTCAAAAAACTCAATCAAGTTTGTGAGACATGATTTCCCACGCACAAAGCCATGTTGACTATTCCTAATCAGTCCTTGCCTTTCCAAATACATGTAAATCCTGGTCCCTCCGGATCCCCACCACTGATGTCAGGCTCACTGATGCATAGTTCCCTGACTTTTCCTTACTGCCTTTCTTAAATAGTGGCACCAGGTTAGCCAACCTTCAATCTTTCAGCACCTCACCTGTGACTATCAATTTAATATAAGTAGCTCAACTAGGGCCAAGTAATTACTTCCTCAGCTTCCCATAGAGTTCTAGGGCACACCTGATCAGGTCCTGGGGATTTATTCATCTTTATGCATATTAAGATGTCCACCACCACCGCCACTGTAATATGGACATTGTTGACAACTTCTAATTAATTCAAGCAGCACAAAATTGGTATTTTTAAAAGTTGCAATTGTGAGCAGCCTTCTCTCTCTTACCAGTTTCCTTTCTTCCAATATTTGGCTGTCACTACTCAGCAAGTCTCAGCTCAATAACTCTGCAGTATCTGCTGCACTAGTTCCTTCCCTTTTCCTCTGTGTGCACGACATGACAATTATTGCTACCAGCTGCCTTAACCTTATTCAACCTGAAAATGGACAGCAATTATTGGATGCTTAATACCTGGATTCAAGAGAATATAGAGCATTAAAAAACAGCCACTAGCTAGGGATCAAGCATCTGTCTGCCTGCACTGAATAACCATGCATGGCTGTATCAACATATAGAAATGGAAGCATGTTGAATAGACTCTTAATTTTTTATTTATTCATTCATGGGATGTAGGTGTCGCTGGCTGGCTAGAATTTATTGCTTGTCCCTAGTTGCCCCTGAGAAGGTGGTAGTGAGCTGCTGCCTTGAACAGCTTCAATCCACCTGCTGCGGGATGACCCACAATGCCATTAAGGACAGAATTCCAGGGTTTTGATCCACTATCAGTAAAGGAATGGCGATATATTTACAAGCCAGCTGGGGAATGATTTGGAGGGCAACTTGCAGGTGGTATTCCCACGTATCGACTTTGTCCTTGTCCTTCTGGATGGAAGTGATTGTGGGAAGGTGCTGTTTTGCGGATCTTTGGAGCATCAATGATCATCATGGTAAAATATTCCTGTAATTGAAGATGTGTTCAGGAACTCATTTATAAAGATATCCTTTAGGATTTTTTACTTCCTTGTTAAAAAACGTTATTTGAAAATTTGCTTTACACCCATTTTGAATCATTGATTCTTTGACTAATATTCAGAAGTATAGTTCATTTAGTATTATTTTCTGTTCTAAAGGTAAATGAATTAGCAACAGTAAAACGTCCTCAGGAGCGGGCCTACATGCTTGAAAGATGGATGGAAGATGGTGGTGTCACGATTCTAGGTTATGAAATGTACCGTAATCTTGCACAAGGCAGGAATGTGAAAAGCAAGAAATTGAAAGAAATATTCCACCGGACTTTAGTAAATCCAGGTGAGCTGTTCCTTTTTTTTTAAATGGCTTTAGTACTCTTTCAAAAATTGCAAATTAAATTATCAAAAATAATATCCATAATGTTACTGGAAAAAAATTTGTTTCAAATTTTGAGAATTTGGCACAAAATTAAACATATATAGTTTGCCATTAATTCATTTTAAAATTATTAATTATGGAAGAGATTCATTCCCGATCAGTCATCTTGTGCAAAGAATTAGAACTTTCATTTCAGTAACTGAGCATGCGAGATTTATGATGTATCAACAAAAGCATTTATAGATTCCAAATTAAAACACTTAAAATATACATGCACAGTCTTTGGTTATATGTGCTATCTTAAAAAAAATCTCTCAAACGACTCCACACAAATCCAGGAGTAAATGTTACTATGTAACTGCGTAACCTGACATAGGAGTTGGTAAGCATGAGAAAGAAACTCCTGAAAATCAAAGAAGCCCTGAAAAATCTGAGTACTCAAATCAAAAAAATTTGATCCCTGCTATGGGATGCATAGATATTTTGCTGGGACCGGCTTTCTAGTCTTTTTTATAGTTTCCTCTCCCTACAACTCTGGTGCATTTCCTGAGTCGGCCTTTTTTTGAGGTGAAGCATTAAAAGGAAGAACTTTAAGGTTCCACATTTTGAATTGTGAATCCTACTTGTATATTGATGACTCTTCATAGTTGGTAATCTTTAGTTGGACCAAGTTATTTTTATGATAAATTGAATAAATACTTGAGAATTAAATGTTGCCTGCCATTCTGTCACAGAGCACCTGCAACTCCTGGTGAATATGTTTGAGTTCCTGAGAGTTTGAGAATTTGGATGCGATATCTGAATTGACGGGGGGATCTTTCTTAATGCTTACATGAAAGTTGGAAGCAAAAAAGGGTCTCGATTCTGTGAACATTTTTTTCGAAGAAACATCATTTTTACCATGACTTGGTACCCCTTCATTTGCATACTGACCTCAACCAAAACGAAAAGCAAAATCACCTGTTCGTTCCAGCAAGTTCTGTAGATCCTGCTGCTGTGGATGTTACATTCATTTGTAGTTTTCAGAGATGGTTATTTACATCTTGTTCCACATAGAACTATAAAGACAGTTTAATCATGTGCCTTGCGTCAAGTTGCCATTTCCAAAGTGTGTTAAACTTACACTTAGTGTTCTGTCATTTTTGAATATTACCTTTGAAAGTTAAAATATGAAATACTTGGATGATGTGCAAGATTGTGTTCTCTCTTTAAGTAAGTTAAAAGAAAACGCTCTATCTGTTTACTTGTTGCAGCTACCTTTTTTCAGCCACACATGAGGGAGCTATCTATTTGACCTCATTCCAGTCCGTAAGAAATGAAAAGAGGAAAGTTGGCACTGAAAATTGTTTGAGAGCCTGGAAAACATGATGCTGTAAAGCTTAAAATACTGACCAAGAAACATTACTTAGCCTGCCAGTGGTTGTAGTGGGGGTGGTGGTTAACAGTAATTAATTCGTAATTGCAAATAGTTGCCAGCTTGCAGTAGCTCATTTAATGACCTCTTCATCTCCAGTTCCAAAAAGTTGAAAGATCAGCAGGTTCTTATCTTGAAGTTTCTACTGTACAAAAAGGCTGTTTTTTCCAAACTTTGAACTCTTAGAAGAAATTGGTCTTTTTAAATGTGATTGCTGTGATTACTTTCCTCTGTATATTTTAACTGCTATTTTTTAGATAAAAGATGTCTTTTTTTTTAGAAATGGAGCAGTGGTTTTGGATTTTACTTGATTTTTAAAAAAAATTTTCCTTTACTAATCTATATCTTGCCATGCAAAGTGTCTCTATACCAGTCTCCCTTCTCATGTCTCTTCCAGCAGAGCAAGCAACCAGCTGCTTGAATGATTACTCAGTGCATCATTGTGCCTGACCCTTTATCCCACTTCACTTCTCAATGTTAAATATTATTTGACTTGCAAGGGAAAGATAAAAAGCCACATGATCATATTTCACTAGATGATAAGGAGCCACTGCACCTAGTCTAGTGATTACTACAATTATTCGGCAGGTTTATTCAGTGAGTGCTGCAGCTAAGTCTAATAGAGATGAATTCAACATGGAGCTAATATATAGTCTATGCTGAATTATTTAATCTGAGCCAGGATGTTACTCAGGTTAAAATGAACTGAGTAGATATTGCTAGAGGGTGAAGAAAATCAATACTGTGTTACCTAAGGATTTATCCCTCCTTTTCTCCCACATACATGCTGCTATCGAGGGAAGAACGTATCAAAATGTGACCAGTTTTCACGTGCTGACAAGAATCCAGTTCTAACTCTGCAATTTTGTCCCAGAATTACAGAACTGTTATGGCACAGATGGACACCATTTGGCCCATCTTATCTGTGCTGGCACTCCAAATCAGCATCATGACTTAGTACTATTCTTCTATCTTCACCCCAATACTTGCACATTGGAGTATTATTTAAATAGAAGCATTGTTCTTTTGAATGTCTCATTTGAACTCTGCTCCCAGTGCATTCCAGATATGAACCACTTGTGTAAAGAAAAACATTTTCTCACATCATATTTGTTTCTTTTTTAAATCACTTTTGATTTGGTCTCCTTTTTGTTCTTAAACCTTTTAGAAGCAGTAAGAGTTTCTCAGTATCAATTTTTTCCGTTCCCCTCATGATTTAAAGTATTTCTGTCAAACCTTCTCTTAGCTGCCTTATTTCCATGAAGAGCACTCCCAATCCCTCCAGTACCCCTCATAATGCAGGTTCACAGCCTTGGAATGATGCTTGTTGCACTGTCTCCAGTGCATTACATCCTTTGTACGGTGTGCCATCCAGAACTGTACACCCCACACAAGCTGAGGTCTAACAAGTGTCTTCTACAAGATCACAAAATAAGTATTGAGAAACCAAAGCTAACATCCCTACTACAAACTTCGTACTATTTTTATTGATGAAATTGCCTTCTCCAACAATGTAGGTTTGGCCCAAACCGGACATAGAATAGAATCCCTACAGGTTGGAAACAGGCCCCTTGGCCCAACAAATCCACACCAACCCACACCCATCCCCTATAACCCACCTAATTTACACATCCCTGAACACTACGGGCAATTTAGCACGGCCAATCCACCTAGCCTCCACATCTTTGGATTGTGGGAGGAAACCGGGACACCTGGAGGAAACCCACGCAGACACGGGGAGAATGTGCAAACTCCACACAGACAGTCACCCGAGGGCAGAATTGAACCCGGGTCCCTGGTACTGAGGCAGCAGTGCTAACCACTGAGCCACCGTGCCGCCCCAGTTTGTGACTTCTCTGTCTTAGGCTATCAAATTCAGATCAAAGATATTTCTGTATCTCAAAGATGTCCTATTTGCATCTACACATTGTCTGCCTCTGTTTCCTAACATTTGCCATTGAAGCACACATCCTTTTGTCATGTACAAACAGCAATGGATGCAAGATCAGTTGGTAATTTTAAATCTGAGACAGTTAAACTTCTGTTAAACAAGAGTACGAAGGGACATTGGCCAAAGGCAAGTATATAGAGTTGGGCCGCAGATCAGCCATGATCTCGCTGAATGGCAGAATAGGCTTGAGAGGCTGATGGCTTATTCCTGTTTCTGTATTCCTATATCCACATTCCTATATCCACATGCTAAACCATACCAATATTTAACTGACTGCCCTCGCCTGTCAACTTTACTTCTTTTAAAAATCTAGCACCTAGAAGTGGTCCTGCTCATCTGTCAGCTCTAAATCTGTTGACTTGATTCTGTGTTGAAAAACTGGGGCCTTTGTTCAGCACTATAACTTTGCCGTTTTCCCCTGTTCTGTGTCCCTCTGAATCTTAGTTTTGTGCATTTCCTGCTTCCCTTGCTCTACCATAGATGGCAGGGCTTATATTGACAAACCCCCACATGTTGAAATAATTCCTGAAACTGTCATCATTTTTTTCTCCCTCAGCCCTTTTAAAGATTCTCCTTAAATTCTGCTTCAACTAAACATTAATTTGTTATTTTTGTTTCGCTACATGTTATCTGCAGAAAGCTCTGATTATTTTTTTTTGTAAACCGTGAAAAGTATCATCATTAATGTCAAATCATAGTTTCAGTACAGTATTGCCAGTGGTATGAATCCAATAATGTTCTGAGGAAGGGTCTCCGGACCCGAAACGTTAACTCTGTTTTTTTTCCTTCACAGATGCTGCCAGACCTGCTGAGCTTTTCCAGCAACTTTGTTTTTGTTCCTGATTTACAGCATCCGCAGTTCTTTTGGTTTTTAACGGTTTTAACTTGTTTTCTTTTGAGTTTGTTTATATTCATAACATCGAAGTGTATGTTTATTTTACCCAGTTATGGTGCATAAATGTAAAGCTATATTCATGAAGAGGTGTGTGTTTGATTTAAGAAATTAGCCCATTTGTTTATAAAGCAGTGATTCCTTTCAAAAAGAAAGCAAAATTTGAAGAAAGGAATGAAAGTTACTGTGAATAAGAGAAAAAGACCTTTCCAGGGTAAACAGATGACAGAAACGTTCAATCAACCTACTTTTAAAAGCTTTAAAAACACATTATATATTTATTAAAATATTAAATTTACTCATTTTAATTAGAAAAGCTAGTGCAAGTAATGTAGTAGACAAAATACAAAAAGTTTAGTAGTGATTAGATGAGGTTTTAGAAAATTTAGTAAGATGATGCAATGTGTTTTCCTTTTATTGCTATAAGGGTGCAGAGCAAAGTTAATGAACCCAAGGCATCATATTTTGTGCTCAAGATAGAACAAAGGCTCTGTGCAACTTACTGAATATTTTAATATGGAAATAGTTTAAATTAAAATAGGATTGAAGGGGAAGTGCTGTGTTGCATGAATTGATGCTTTTCTAGATATTCAGGTAAAACTTGCCTTTTCTGCAATAGAGTCGACTCTTAATTAAAAGGTTGCTGCTTGATTCAAATTATTGAATAATTCCACTTCTGATACAAAGCATAAATTTTATCAGGGTAGACTGTATATGCTTTGGCCATACGTATTATTTGGCAATCTTCTAACAATAAACTAACATGTCTTCCAGATGGTTGATTTGTAGTGCTAGACATAGCTGTTGGCCAAAATTCAGCTGTGGTACATCAAATGGCAACAATTCTATTGAGGCATAAGTGGGCAATACTTCCAGAATTGTCTTGGGAATTATAGGGCACCTTAGTTGGAGTTTTGAAAATCAGGATGAGCGGAGTGAGAAAGATGGTAGGACGAAATGTGGCAGGATCTTTTTGGGACAAAAATGTAGTGCAAAGTTTTAATTCGAGGATTTGCTGGTTCAGAAAATGGTATCAACATGGATACTATGACAATTGCTATCGACAATGGTGCTCAGTGGCCAACACCCAGAATTACATGTGAACACCTTTGCTTCATTCCACGTAAGTAAAATCTGTAAGCATCGTCTCTAGATTCATTAAGCAAAGCTTCATGACAGCCAAGATGGCCCTGGTCCCACGTGAATCTTTATGTAATCTGACATGTTCACAGTCTAAATCAAAAACCAATTCAGATTCTGATAAACAACAGTAGATGTAAAAAAAACTTCTAGTGAACTGTTCTCAATTCACAATGACACATTCTTGTAAAAGGCTTGGATTTTGGATTGAAAAGCCTGGGAATTTGTTTTCTAAACTATCTGCAATCCTCCTCTGCTTAGAGTGCTGCTTTCGAGCATATGCAATACAATTAAATGTTTTTTCATGATGCAGCATGAAATCCTGTAGTGTGTACAGCCTTTGTGATCTTGACTAGTGAAACACGTTTTCAAGGTCATTTACTTCCATTGCCTTCTAGGTAATGTTAAAACACAAAAAAAAATTCCATCAGGCTAGATTTCAGTCAGATTTGACTTATCCAGTAATAACATCAGCTGGAATCATAACACCATCTTGAGTATCCTCTCCAGTACAACTGGTTGACGAAACAAGCCATCGTTTGTCAATAGCAAGCTCAGTGTTTAGCAAACTCATTTACAATTTTGGAAAAAGAATGAATCTCTGAACAATGCTCAAAGTCTCCAAGGCAGTGGCCCTTGCATCACTTCTCTATGGCTGCAAGACTTGGGCAACTCACTAGCAGCGCACAAAGCAGCTGGAGGCCTTCCATCTTCTCTGTCTGAGATCCAGCCACAACTTCAGATGGCAGTACAAAATCCCCAGCGCCAAGGTTCAAGTTCAAGTTTGCTGGGTTGGTTGTGTGGTTCATGTGCAGAATTCTTGGATATCGAAGGTATGCTTATAGCACTGGACTGCACCATGGGGTATCCCATACTGAGATATAAGCACATTTCAACTTGCAAGCTGGATCCCAAAGCATGATGGGGAAAAAATTGAACTTTTAAATAGACCAAATGGAAACATCTATCATCAAATAATTTCAGCATTTTAAGAACAAAGTCGAGTGCCTTCAGGACAAGCAAACGTGTTACAAAGGCATTGGTTCCATTCATTCTTCCTTTTGTATGCAAGTTGTGAATTGGCCAAACATTTAATGAGACATCACTCTAGACTGTAGACAATTTTTTAACTGAACTCTCATTTGTTGAAGCAACTAAAGAATTTGTTGTCGTTGAAGTAAATGTATCCAATGCAGGTGTCTTAATTTTTAAAAAATCTTTCTGTCATAGCTTTAGGATATCTTGTCTATTAGTATGTTATTACAGAGTAGGAATTTCTAATAAGTACAAGGATGAAGTATATCAATAGGAGTTTTTTAATTGACAATTTTAAATTTATTTCCAGCTACTGAGTTGTTTTGCATTCTACCTAGTGTTTTACCAAAACTAGAACCTATGATTTTAACGTCATATGGACAAAGTCATGTAAAAGTGATTTCTGCTAAAGTTTTTGGATATTTCTTTGTGAATTTACAATGGCTTTGTTTCTCCTGTAGGTCCTGACTTTGTTGTATGTGATGAAGGTCATGTGCTTAAAAATGAAGCTTCCGCTATATCAAAGGCAATGAATTCTATTAAAACCAAACGGAGGATTATTCTTACTGGGACGCCATTACAAAATAATCTAGTAGAATGTAAGTATAACTTCCACATGCATTTTGAGTTACAAATGCGTATTACCAACAGGAATGGGAGCAAACTGTTTTGATTTTATGCAGTGTAGAACAGAGAAGCAAGTTGCTGGACTGTGCAGTATTTATACTCCACATTGGTTTCCTCCCATCCTTCCAGTCCTCTTAGCACAGCTTTCTAGCCTTTCTCTATCTTCATCTTAAATTCATCAATTTCAAGTTGACATGTTTTCTCGAATTATTTATGGTTAGACAGTGTGATATGTGAAGGGGAAGCACAGCAAAAGTACTATTGCATCAGACAATAAATGCCGAGCAGAGCTGTATCTTGAAAACAAAATCACATTTGACTGCCAAATGTACCATATAGTAATATTAGATAAAAATGTTGCAATTCCTTATAATTCAGATCTTGTAAAGATTTCGGAGTGCTCGTTAGGTATTTTTAAATTGAAAAAGCGTCACCAAATGCTCTTTTGTTCTGAATCAATACCATTTAGCATTGTGGTAGTGACTGTTGACGAGCTGGAGGGGCCCCTCTGTGCGAATGTTAGGACTTCATTGCCATGATGGCTATGTGTGATCATTCCTACCTGATGTCATGGACAAATAAAGTCTGTGACAGATAGATTGCTGAAGAATAGTTCAAGTGAGAATTCCATCTTAAGTGTTTTCACCACCTGTTATAGTCCCAGTCTAGCAGCTATGTCTGTCAAGAATTGACCACTTCAACCTGGGGATGGACATTGAAATCGTCCACCCAGATTATGTTGTGTGCCTTTGCTGCCTTTAGTGCTCTAAGTGATCATCAGCACGAAGGGATACTGTTTCATCAGCTGAGGAAGATTCATATGTGCAGGTTTCTTTACCCATGTTTGACCCATGGGTCCAGAGTCACTTTGAGGATTTCTGGGGCTGCTTCCTTCTAAATCTATACCATTGTGTCACCATCTGCTGATTGTTGGGACAGAACATGCCCAGAGGTGGTAATGGAAGAGTCTCAGACATTGGATTTATTGTACAACTTGCGTGTAACACTCTGGCTATTTCTCAAGTATTTGTGGTGCAGCTAGTCTTGGCAGTTTGTTGTAAGAGTGATTGTATGAGATCACTTGGCGATAGTTGAAAGCTAGTCACACTGAGCTGGTCATATATCAGCCAGATCAAATCAGGACAGTAGATTTCCCTCCCTGAAGGATATTAGGGAGCCAGATGTGTTTTCATGACTATGTGGTAGTTTTATTAGTGTACTAAGACTAGCTTTGCATTCCAGATTTGATAATTAAATTCCTCTAGCTGCTTTGATGAAATTTGAACTTCTGCTGCAAGAATATGAGTCCAAGCTTCTGGATCACTATTTCAGTAACATTATTTTCAAAAGAGGATATGGAAGAGTTATAAAGTCCCCTTTACCCTGTCCACCACTATCCATCCACAAATTCATGACTATCATTCATGTTGAATCTCTGATCTTTGTTTTTCCATCTTTTCATCCACATAAAATGGATGGTGCATTGTCATGTCTAATCATCCTCTTCGACCTGTCTTGTGCCTTCAGTTTAGCAAACTACATCACTGCATCATTCTTCAGCCACTCTTCTGTTGTTTGGCTGAGCGCGACTGTCCTTGTCTGGTTATATTTTTGCTATCTAGTTATAGCTATAGAGTTTCCTGCAATGTCTCTTCATCACACCTCTTCAGAACAAAATGAATTAATTAAACTCACAAATACAGGTGAATGGGAATCCCTTTTTATAGCTATCGTGGAGATGTGGTCGCAAGGGCATCAAAGTTGGGAACTAACTATTCAGGGGCGTATGACTTTTTGAAAGAGCAGGCAGGACCAGGAACGGAAGGTTGTACAAGTTGAAATAAATGTGATAACCAGAACCGATCCAAGATCAATTGGTGTAGAATTTGTATGACTAGAGGTGAGAAGTAACAAGTGGAAGAAGATACTGTTGGATGTAGTGAATAAGCTACCTAACAGCTGTTCTGCAGGACAGAGAATAAATCATGAGATAATGAGAGATTGCAAATAAAGGCAGTACACTAATCGTGTTTGATTTTGATTTTCCCAATCTACATGAAGATTAAATTTGCAAAACCTAGCTAAGAGCAAAAATTTCAGTGTTTGGAATAGTTTCCTAGAACAATATGTTGTAGATCTAACCAGGGGTCAGGCTATTTTGGATCCTTTTTGTAATGAGACAGATTTAATAAATGGTCCAAATAAAAGATTGCCTAAGGACATGGTAGAATTTAACATTCAGTTTGAGAATGAGAAACTTGGGTTGGAAATAACTGTGCTGAACATAAGCAACTACAATAAGGCGAATGAAGAATGAGTTGTCTGGGATGGACTGGGCAAGAAATTTGAGGAACTAGGAACTATTTTTGTCTAGGAGACAGTAAGGACTGCAGGTGCTGGAAGCCAGAATCAATAAACGTGAAACTGGACAAACACAGCAGGTCAGACAGCATCAGAGAAGCGGAAAAGTCAACATTTTAGACTGAAACCCTTCATCAGGACTGGTAGGAGGGGGGAAGCCCAGAAATAAATAGAGGGGGGGTGGGGCTATAGAAAGGTAGGTGGAATAGTGATAGGTAGATGCAGGTAAGGGGTTATAGTGATTGGTCAGTGGGAAAGGTGGAGCGGATAGGTGAGTAGGAAGATGGGGACAAGTTAGGGATAAGGCTGGGAGTGGAGGGATTTTGAAATTGGTTTTGTCATCTGAAAACTTGGCATTAGTACATTCACTGTCATCATCCAAGTCATTACTATACATATTGTAAACAATATGTGGTTCCAGCCCTGATTCCTGTGACATTGAAGAAAAAAATTTATGACTGAGCAAAGCTATATCCCAATTAGAAAGAAGGATTCTAGTGTCTAGGAAGCAGATAAAACTGACCATGATCAACCAAGGAAGTTAAGGATAGTAACAAATTGAGATGGAAATCACACAATGCAGCAAACATTAGTGGTAAACCAGAGGATTTGGAAAGTTGTAAAAGCCAGTAATGAACACATGATGAATAGCAGGGAAGCACGAAGGATCAGAGGGACCTTGGTGTGTATGTGCATCGGTCCCTTGAGGTAAGGGGTGAGGTGGATAAAGCTGTTAAGGCATATGGGACACCTGCTTCTGTTAGCTAAGGCATAGAGTTTAAGCTAAGTAGGATTATGCTGGAACTGTACGAAGTGGTCAGGCCACAGCTAGAGTACCGTGTGCAGTTCTGGAATCTACATTATAGGAGGATGTGTAACATGGGAGAGGGTGCAAAGGAGAATTACAGGATGTTGCCTGGCTGGACAGTTTCAGTTAAGAGAGATTGGACAGGTATGTTTTCTTTAAAACAGAGGAGATTAAAAGGGGCCATGAGTGAGATGCCCAAAATTGAGGGACATAGGTGGGTTAGGCATGAAGAAATCTTTCCCATTGATGGAGGGATCATTGACGAAGGTTATAGTTATAATGTAAGGGGTAGACGTTTTGAGGAGATCTGGGGCAAAGCTTTTTCACCCAAAGGATGGTGGGAATCTGGAACTTACAGTCTGGAAGGGTAGTAGAGGCAAAAACCCTTCCAACATTTAAGTATTATTTAGATTTGTATTTATGATGCCAAGGCGTATAAGACTTTTGTCATAGTGCTGGAAAATGAGATTAGAATAGTTAGATGATTGGTTGGTTTTTACTGGCACAGATCCTGTCAGCTGAAGGGCCTTTTTCTGTGCTTAGGTATATATGACTCCATGAAAAATGACCCAAAAAAGTAGAAAATAAAGAAGTCAAACTTGCATTTTCTATTTTAAAAAAACGCAGTGAGCAAGAATGCCTTTATATATCAAAAGGATAATGAGAAACCAAAGTGAATATAGTGTCCTTAGAGAATGAGGCTCAGGAAATAATGGGGATCCAAGAAACTGCAGAAGAGTTGAATAAGCACTTCTTTCATCAGTATTGATAGTAGAGGGCATTAATAGCATTCCAAAAATACTAAATAATCAAGAATTCCAAATGGGCAAAGGAGGTAATGAGGAACATGCAAGTGTCCATCTTCAAAGATTTAATAGACCACTTGGAAAACATGGCATACTTGGACAGAGTCAGCATGGATTTACGAAAGGAAATTATGCTTGACAAATATACTGGGATTTTCTAAGGATGTAACTTGTAGAATACGTGAAAAGGAGCCAGTGGATGTAGCTTATTTGGATTTTCAGGAGTCTTTCGACATGGTCCCACGAGAGACATTATCATTTTAAAATTAAAGCACATGACATTCAGTTGTGGTTTGAAATGGATACAAAACTGTTTGGTAGACAGGAAGTGTGGAGTAGGAATAAATTTTTTTTTTCCTAAATGACAGATCAGTGCTAGAACCCTGGTTATTTAGGGTATCTATTAATGACTTGGATTAATATCTGCAAATTTGCAGATAGTGCAAAGCTGACTGGGAGAATGAGCTGTCAGGGGATGTAATGATGCTTCAGTGTGATTTTGGACAAGCTGGCTGAATGGACAATGTGCAGCAGATGCAGTATAATGTGGATGGATGTGAGGTTATCCACTTTGGTAGCAAAAACAGGAAGATAGATTATCTGGCTATAAAATGAGGGGAATGTGCAGCTAGACCTGTGTGTCGTCATGCATCTGTGGAATTCTTTACTACAGCGAGTAGTAGAAGCTAAGTTGTAAGTATGAGAGAGGATGATTTTAGTACAGGGGTGTGGTGGGAAAGTCCAGGTGAGGATTATCCAGTCAATCATGATTTTATTGAACGATGTATGTGCTGCATGGTGTACTTATGCTGTTATATGTTTTGATCTTGTTAGCTTTGGAGTCTCCTAGGAATTAATGAATTGGTCTTTCTCTTCAATCGCCACGTCCCAGTCTCACCATTCTCTTGGTGATGTCCAAAAACATGGCCTTCAGTTGTAAGTTACTGATACCCGGTCATACCATCCAGAACCTTACCAACATTTCAGTTGAACTCTCCACATCATGTGTGCCATCAGCCTTCAATTAAACATTTGGAAAGGACTGAAGCTATTGTCTTGTGCCTCAGCTGCGAATTACATTGTCTCTGGCAGATGTCATTTAGCTGAGGAAACCCAGTGTTCTGTTTGTCCATGAGCTAAGATCATGGCCTCATACCTTTCCATTACACAAATGATCTACTTACACCTGTTATGTCACCTATTTTGCTTCATTTTAGCGACTCTGTTGAAATCCTCCTCCTTTTGTGCACTTTCTTCACCCAGGCATTGACGACAGCCATGAGCCTGAGTTCTTAAAGCCCCTGCTGAGACCTCACCATATCTAGACCTTGCATTTCATTAAGACACTTGAACCTTGCAACTTCAACAAAAATTTGTCACTTCGTGATTGCATCTCCTTTTGCTGGCTGCCAAATTTTCGGTTTTCTCCTGTTGGTCACTATATAAATGCAAGTTGAGGGGATTTTGGCTATACAATAGAAAACTGTCAATCAACAGTTAAATTCTTTACTGAAGCCTGGAAGAGAGCAAACTATTTGTCTTATTGTGTTCCCATATATACCATGGATTAAGTGAATTAATCCTGTTTTTAAAAAAAATTAAATGCTTGAAATACTTCTCCTACAGATCACTGTATGGTGAATTTCATTAAAGAGAACCTTCTTGGTTCAATAAAGGAATTCCGAAACCGATTCATGAATCCCATTCAAAATGGCCAGTGTGCTGATTCCACTTTAGCGGATGTGAGAGTAATGAAGAAACGTGCTCACATCTTGTATGAAATGCTAGCAGGCTGTGTGCAGGTATTTACAACCATCACTGAAATAGTTGTTTTAGCTCCTCTACCTTATACTTTTGGTTGCTCCTGTTTCTTATTTTATGCAGTTAAAGTTGCATTGCTTGTTGCTGCCTTGCCTTGGGTTTTCAACCATGAATGTTCTTAGTTACGTTTAGTAATATGAAGTTGGGGAGGAAGGGTTGCCATTTCAATTGTAATTCTTCTGGTAACTTTGTCCTGTTATATTAACTTAAATCCTTGCTTTTATTTTCAGACTTTTTGGGGTAATTTTCTCTACCTGTGCATGCCTGTCTGACCCTCCAATTCTGATTATAAAATTTGAAACTTTTTTTTCAAATAGCGAAAGGATTACACTGCACTTACCAAATTCTTGCCTCCGAAATATGAGTATGTTCTTTCTGTGAGAATGATGCCAATTCAGTGCAAACTTTATCAGTACTACCTTGACCATTTTACAGGTATGTAATGAAATTTGTTTTTAAATGAACGATAATTGTAATTCATTACTTGAATATTAGTTAGACCTGTGGTAATTTTGTCCAGTGATTGTCCTAGAACTGTAGGAAATAGCTGACTCTGAAAGTCTGATCATTTCCACATTTTATTTATAACCGAAGTGGGTTGTATGAGAGAAAAAAATTCTCTGGGAAGAACAGTATGGTTCCCTACCTGTGTTTTCAGAGTGACAGAGAAATTACATCGTAATATGGGAATTTGGAGTTGGGTCTGCCTGCTGTCTAGACATTGCAGAAAGTGTGCTGGAATGTGGATGTAGTTCCAAGAGCTATTCTGTTTCTGTTGCTGGCTATCAGTTCTAGCTTTCTGATTTATTGGTTTGCTGCAAGCTGGATCTTGAACTATGTCTTGAGGTATCTCTGAATTACATAGAAATATCCTAAAATTGAAAATGTTTTAGATCTGTCAGCCCTTTTAAAATTTAAACAAATTCAAGGAGATAACCTGCATGTGAGCAGTGAACAGATGCCCACTGCTGAGAGGAGTCACTGATACTTGGTTGATTTTCATTGGCCTTCATTACAATTATTATTGGTGAACTGCCAGGGTGAAACATGCTTCCATAAGCAACTTGCCGATTTTTGAAGATGAATTGGTGCAGCTGCTTGGGTGTGTATTTAATGTTGGCATAGAAAGGAGTAGCACTGAAGCAACAGTTGGTATAAGTTCTGGCCAAGAGAATGTAGATTTGTCCATAGTCTGTTCAAAACAATAAAAAGAAGAGTGAAGGAACATGGGAAAATATGCAGAGACAATGAAACAAATCAGCAACATGGAGGGAGAAATAGTGTTGTCACCTAAAAGGGAGAGAAAGCAATTTGGTACATGTGTTTATGCAGCACCTTTAGCATAAGAAATCATTTCAAGGTGCTAATCAGGAATATTGTATTAAGAAAATTACATTGAGCTGCATGAGACATTGGATCAGTTGACCAAATGCTTGGTCAAAGAATTAGGTTTAAAGAAGTGCCTTGAGGAGCAAGGTGAGGTAGAAAAGTGGTTAAGTTGGGGAGGATATTCCAGAGTTCAGAGCCTAGGTGACTGATTGATTGCTTCATCACTGGCAGTGCAATTTAAGATTGAGGATGCTGAGGAGGCCGGAATTGAGGGAAAACATGTCTCGTGGTTTGTGGCATAGGCTGCAGTTGTATGGAAGGACAAGGCCTTGGAGTGATTTGAAAACAGGGATGGGCGTTTTAAAGTCAAAGTGTTGCTTTGATGATGCCACTGTTGGTCATCGAGCATAGTGATAAGTCAGTGTGACATGGTATACCTTAAGATGCTCGAAATCAATTCTATGGGAGGTTGGACAGAAGAACAATTTCATGAAGCCAAAAATGTAAGCCAAACACTGGCTGAAGAAAATCTTCATTCAAAGCAGTGCCCCAATATTTGAAGGGTGAAATGTGTTTAGTATAAGAATAGCACTCCTGTAGAATTTGTAAATAATGCATGCATTAAGACGGTGCAACTCTGCAAAGTTGATATGAAAGTGAGAGGGTGTTACTGAATCACTATTTTCGAACTGAAATTTGGATTCCTGCAAAATGACTCTTATTAAAATACTGCCAAGTTGATAGATATCTATCAGTTTTATGGTCTGTTTGTGATAAATCCATTTTAAGCCTTCATTGATTAGCCAACAGCTTACAGTTGTATAATCAGTGACTACTTGAATCTGTGGCCACAATTGCCTAATCAGAATAATGTGTAATATTTCACCAAACTTCTGCAGTAACCACTGAGATCTGCTTTGTAATCTTGAAGAACAACGAAGTATTCAGCCTTTGGCTTTTACTTAAGTGATGCTTCATAATTATAGATTGAACTTCCACTGCATTCAAGTGTACTATAATATAACCGCAGTGGCAAATTGGGGTTGTCCTATGGTGAATTAAATCAAACATTTGGTTTTTGGCATTAAATAAGGAAATGCATGCCTAACTGATTTGCTTATAGCTATGTTGTGATTTATTCAGGAGAGGAAGTGCTAGAATTTAGAAATTGTTTTATTTATACAGTCCCATTATTTAATCTCAAATTATTCAAAAAGATACTGTTTTGTTCATATTTTGGGAAGGGGATCATTCACGTTAAAAATCTGTGGCTGTGATCCTATTTGGAATTGCATCTGCTGGCACACTTCAGCTTCTACCCTGCTGAAGTTTGCAGTCATTCAGGCTACTTCATTAACTTGGGTTGCTCTGCTGCATCTGCTGTACAATGAGTGATCTTGCATTCTCATTTTTATTTAATGTCTGCAAGCCAGCTGATAGAGGTCCTGTGGTAATCTCTGAATATCTCTGTTTAAAAGTAAAATATTTTCCTGTTTCTGTCCAGCCTGGATCTCTTCTGAGTGTCTCTTCTAGGCTTTAATTTTAACTTAAAATAAAACAAAAAATTTTGAATGCTGGAGATCTGAAACGAAAACGGAAATTGCTGGTGAAACCTATCAAGTTTGGCAGCATCTGTGGGAAGAAAGAGTTAACGTTTGGAGTCTGGTGACTCTAACTCTGCTTTCTTCCCACAGATGCTGCCAAAGTTTCGTCAGCAATTTCTGTTTTTATTTCAGCTTTGGCTTCTTCTGTCTATCCTCACTGATTCTATTAGCATTCTCCCCCCTTGATGACCAGTGTCCTGGCCAACATTTATTCCTCAACCAACATCAATAAAACAGATCATTGGTCATTTTCACATTCTGGTTTCTGGGTCATTGCTGTGCAAAAATTAGGAGAGGGAAGTCCATGGGTGACATGGAAATGTGTTGGCAATTAATTTCAGAAATTATTAACTATTTTTGAGAAAGTAAGTAGTCCAGGATAGTTTTCAGTGGTTGCCAAAATGGTAACACATTGCACAAATTTAAGGATTAACAATAGAAGAACAAGTAATAAAGAAGTCTCTCCATGCAAATATGGTACACTTTAGGACTTTTTTTTAAACTAGTGGATATAAAATAATTTAAACCCAACTTGTATTTAAATACAGTATTCAATGAAGATAAAGGTAAAAAGAAAACAAGCGTGAGAGCTTAGCTGATATTAAATTGAATGCAAATCCAAAAACTAGTACTGTCACATACATGAATTTAAAAAGATCAATTCTGGGCTAAATATCTATGCTATCACCTATTCCCTTAATTGTTCAAGCAAATGTAACAGAGAATATCCATTTTTACTGAAATGGGGCATGTGTCTCCAACCTGTAGTCAATAAACCTGACTTAATTTAAAGAGAGTAGAACTGAATTTCAAACGGTGACTCCTTTATAAGGTGTCTCTATTTCAAGCAGTTGTGCACCCTACTCCCAACCTCTTCATGTTGAGACCCAAACGTGTCAGGTCCTGATGAATAAAGGAAAATCTGATTTGGCTATTTAAGTAATGAAATGTTCAGTTGCCCTTTTAAGAGCAGCCACTTTAAAGGTAGTAGTTATACAAATTGCTTACCGCAGGAGTTTCCGCATTTGCATTCATTAAATGACATGGCCTTAAAGAAGGCAAATGCACATGAATGCAATCAAATGGGAAGTCTAGCATTCTGAAGCCTGGAAGAGCCACTCATCATCTCGTACAACTCTCACATAGCATCATTGCCTTAGTGTTGCAATAAAGTGTCTTGCACTCAAATCTCTGGAGTAAAGCCTAGTTTCTCAGCATTCTCATTCTGAAGATTGTGGTACAGAAATTAAGGATACAAGATCAATATAGGATATTAATTTTCTTTGGTTTTTCTCATGTAATAAGCTCTTGGTTTTCTTATGAAAATAGTATTTTCCAAGTACAAAATATTTTAAAATAAGACTGTGTGTCTGTTAACAGTTTAATATGTATATGTTACAAAAGGCTTTGTCTAGCTGTTAGTGGGATGTCATTTTTGACAATGCTGAAATAATTTTGAGTGATAAACTAGCTTTCTGGATGATAATGGAATAGTTTAGGTTAGATGGGCTTCAGATTAGTTTCACAGGTCGGCGCAACATCGAGGGCCGAAGGGCCTGTACTGCGCTGTAATGTTCTATGTTCTACGTTCTTGCCTCTTCAAAGCAGTATATAAGATTTCTCAATCTCAAGATCACAGCTTTTACTTTCAGGTGTGGGGACTAATAATGAAAGTGGAAGGGGGAAGACGGGCACAAGACTCTTCCAAGATTTTCAGATGCTAAGCAGGATATGGACTCATCCTTGGTGCCTGCAGTTGGACTACATCAGCAAAGAAAACAAGGTACTGTAAATTAACATAGGAGGTGATGGCCTAGTGGTATTGTTGGACTGTTAATCCTGAGACCCAGGTGATTTTCTGGAGAACTGGATTCAAATCGTGCCACAACAATTGGTGGAATTTGAATTAATAAAAATCTGGAATAAAGAGTCTAATGATGACCATGAATCCATTTTCAACTGTCAAGAAAAGCACATCTGGTTCACTAACGTTCTTTAGGGAAGGAAACTGCCTGTCCTTACCTGATCTGGTCTACCTGTGACCCCAGACAGACCCTCAGCAATATGGTTGACTTTTAACTCTCCTCTAGGCAATTAAGGATGGGCAAAGCCCTCACCCTGTGAATGCATGATTTTAAAAAAAAAAGTGAATTTTTAACTGTTTCAATTCATATAAAATATTCTGATACGTGACCATTTTGACTGAAGTTTTTTTTTTGAAAAGAATAGCTCAATTATATAAGACAATTGGAGGTTATATATTTTAATTAACCCAGTGTGAATTCTTCTGGTGTGAATGAGATTAATCTTGCTACATCGCAGTAGTCATTTAATAGAACTATTGAAATGTGTGGTGCAAAATTGAAAGGCTGTTGGGGGGCAAGAGAAGTAGATCTAGATTATCTGTCGTCGTTAGCATTTGAGTTTAGTAACTTAACCAGTAACATCAGAAACCCATTAATGATACAAAGAAAATTACAGTACAGGAACAGGCCCTTCGGCCTTCCAAGCCTGCACCCACATGCTGCCCGTCACAAGTAAAACCCCCTACCCTTCTGGGGAGCAGATCCCTCTATTCCCATCCTATTAATGTATTTGTCACGACGCCCTTTAGAAGTCACTTAGAGTATCTGCTTCCAGTACCTCCCCAGGCAGCAAGTTCCAGGCACCCACCAACCCCTGTGCAAAAAAAAAACTTGCCTCGTACGTCACCTTTAAACCTTGTCCCTTGCCTCTTAAACCCATGGCCCCTAGTAACTGTCTCTTCCACCCTGGGAAAAAGCTTCTGACTGTCCAGTCTGTCCAAGCCCTTTATAATCTTGTACACCTCTATCAGGTCGTCCATCAACCTCCGTCGTTCCAGTGAGAACAACCCAAGTTTCTCCAACTTCTCATAGCTGATGCACTCCATACCAGGCAACGTCCTGGTAAATCTTTTCTGTACCCTCTCCAAAGCCACCACATCCTTCTGGTAGTGTGGCGACCAGAATTGAACACAGTATTCCAAACGTGGCCTAACTAAGGTTCTATAAAGCTGCAACATTACCTGCCAATTTTTAAACTCAATGTCCCGGCCAATGCAGGCAAGCATGCCATCTGCCTTGTTGACTACCTTCTCCACCTGCATTGCCACTTTGTGACCTGTGTGCCTGTGCACCCAGATCCCTCTGTCTATCAGTACTCTTAAGGGTTCTGCCATTTACTATATATTTTCCATCTGGATTAAACCTTCCAAAATGCATCCCCTCACATTTTTTTGGATTAAACTGCATCAGCCATCTTAGTGCCCAAGTCACCAACTGATCTATATCCAGCTGTATCCTTTGACAGTCCTCATCACGATCTGCAATTCCACCAATTTTTGTGTCATCGGCAAACTTGCTAATCAGACCAGTTACATTCTCCTCCAAATCATTTTTATATATATAAAACAGCAAAGGTTCCAACACTGATCCCTGAGGAACGCCACTAGTCACAGCCCTCCATTCAGAAACGCACCCTTCCACTGCTACCCTCTGTCTTCTACGAGCCAGTTTTTTTATCCATCTTGCAAGCTTATCTCTGACCCCATGTGACTTTACCTTCTGTATCAGCCTGCCACGAGGGACCTTGTCAAAAGCTTTACTGAAGTCCACGTAGACAACATCCACTGCCCTACCCTCATCAATCATCTTCATCACTTCCTCAAAAAACTCAACCAAGTTAGTGAGACACGACCTCCCCTTCACAAAACCATGTTGCCTCTCCCTAATACGCCCACTGATTTCCAGGTGAGAGTAAATCCTGTCTTGAAGAATCCTCCAATAATTTCCCTACCACTGACATAGAGCTCACTGGCCTGTAATTAGCTGGATTATCCTTGCCACCCTTAAACAAAGGAACAACAGTGGCTATTCTCCAATCCTCTGGGACCTCCCCTGTAGCCAGTGAGGATACAAAGATTTCCCTCAAGACCCCAGCAATTTCCTCCCTTGCCTGTCTGTATTCTGGGGTATATCCCATCAGGCCCTGGGGACTTGTCTACCTTAACGTTTTTCAAGACCCCCAATACGTCCTCCCTTTTGAGCTCAACATAACCCAAACTATCTACACACGCTTCCCCAGACTCATCATCCATTAAGTCCTTCTGTATGGTGAATACTGACGCAAAGTACTCATTTAATACCTTGTCCATTTCTTCTGGCTCCACACACAAATTCCCTTCCCTGTCTTCGAGTAGGCCAACTCTCTGCCTGGCTACTCTCTTGCTCTTTATATATGTATACACCTTGGGATTTTCCTTAATCCTGTTGGCCGGTGACTTTTCATGACCCCTTTTAGCCCTCCTGACTCCTAGCCTTGATAAATGCTTCCTTTTTTCTTTTTGATTAGGCTCACAATATCTCTCATTGGCAAGTTTAGGGAACCTTGGATATACTTATGCTTCATCCTTAAAGGAACATGCCTGTCCTGAGTTCCCACAACTTATACTCGAAAGCCTCCCACATACCATATGTTGATTTGTGCTCCAACATTTGTCTATTACTTTTACAACTTGTCAAAATCTGCCTACGTATTTGTTCTTGCATCTCTCACTGGCTGTTGGGAGGCCTATAGTAAACCCCAGTATGATTGCACCCTTCCTGTTTCTGAGCTCTACACATATTGCCTCGCTGTATGAGCCAGTCACTTGACAACAGCGCCTCCGCAAACACCTTCTGGAAGCAATGACTGCACTGATGCAGATCTTCCCCCACGTCAGCCAATCAACATCATCACACTGCTGCCCTCTTCAAGGGTGTGTTATGATGTTTGAAATATCCTGGCCTGGAGATGCCATTAGTTTTTGACTATCTTTAAGGAAGTTTGGCTGAAATCACCGAAACCAGCAAAAAAGATTATGGGGTGGCACGGTAGCTCAGTGGTTAGCACTGCTGCCTCACAGCGCCAGGGATCCAGGTTCAGTTCCAGCCTTGGGTGACTGTCTGTGTGGAGTTTGCATATTCTCCCTGTGTCTGCGTGGGTTTCCTCCGGGTGCTCTGGTTTCTTCCCACAGTCCAAAGATGTGCAGGCTAGGTGGATTGGCCATGCTAAATTGCCCCTAGTGTTCAGGGATTTGTAGATTAGGTGGGTTAACGAGATGGGTCTGGGTGGGATGCTCTGAGGTCGGTGTGGACTTGTTGGGGCGAAGGGCCTGTTTCCACGCTGTAGGGATTCCATGATTCATGATTTCATGAATTTAAATGCAAAATGAGTTTCCAGTCGTTTACAGTCCTTTAAAATCCTTGTTCTGGAAGCCCACTCCACATAGCAAACTGGCCGTATTCCTAGACTGGACTAATCTGAATATTTGCTCTCAATACCTAATTGTAGATCTCAAGATAAGGGCCTACAGTGACTTTGCCTTGAGCAGTGATGGGCTGAATGTATGCCTCGAATGCCTCTAGTGCTATAACGTGAGGGGGAACCAAGTTAATGGTTCAAATCAATCAACTTTTCTGATGAAAGGTCATTGATCTGAAGCATTTACTCTCCTTTCCACAGATACTACTTGTTGTTTCCAGTGTTTTCTGTTTCTATTTTTAAAACATATGTAACTTGCTGTCAAGATAACAAACACTTCAACTGTGGAATGTTAAGTTTTGGTCTACAGTGGTTTTTGGAGGGATTACTTTAAATTGAAAGTATAACTAACCTGTTGTTTACTCCTACCTGCTGGGAGATAATGTCAGTTTAATTGGAAAGGAAATATCTCCCTCATGGCAGTTACGTACAGGCCTCCTAGCAGTAGTCAGCATGTGGGGCAGAAAATAAATCCTGAAATAGCAAAGGCACTATTACAATATTCATGGGGGATTTCAGTGTGCAGGTGGACTGGAAAATCAGGTTAGTAGCAGATCCTAAGAAAAGGAATTTTTGGTATGAATAAGATGAATTTTTGGAGCAGCTTATGGTAGAGCCCAGGAGGGAACAGGCAGTTCTCGATCTGGTGTATTATGAGGCAGACTTGATTTGGCAGTTTAAGGTGAAGAAGCCCTGAGGGGGCAGTTACCATAATATGATAGAATTCGCCCAGTTTGAGATGGAGAAGCTGGAATTGAATGTAACGGCAACTATAAAGACCTGAGGGAGGAGCTGGCTAGAATTCATTGGAAGGGGAGCCTAGCAGGAAAGATGGTGGGAAGGCTTTGGAGTCCAGTGATAGTGACATTAAGATTGTCATCTCCCCATAAATGCTAAATAAGAGTCTGTGGTGTTAAGGGCAAGGTATTGGCATGGATAGAAGATTGGCTGATTGGCAGAAGCCAAAGAGTACAGATTATAGAGTCTTTTCCAGGATGGCAGCTGGTGACTTAACTAGTCTAGTTTGAATCTGCTGCTGTGAAAAGAGGCTTGTAAGTGTAAAGTAACACGACAGGGTCAGTATTAAGACCATGCCTGTTCATGCTATACATTAACAATCTGGAACTGAGGGCAGCATTAAGTTTGCAGATGACACAAGGATTGGTGTAGGGACAGATAGTATTGAGGAAGCGGGGAGGCTGCAGGTGTACTTGGACAAGCTATGACAGTGAGCATAGAAGTGGCAGGTGGAATATTACATTGGAGAGTATAGAGGTTATGCACTTTGGTAGGAAGAATATGATCATGGACTATTTTCTAAAAGGGGAAAGGCTTCGGAAATCTGAAGAACAAAGGGAGCTCAGTCTTAAAGGCAACATGCAGATTCAGTTGGCAGTTAGGAAGGCAAGTGAATGTAAGCATTGATTTTGAAAGGGCTAGAATACGAGAGCAGGGATGTACTGCTGAGGCTGTATGAGGCTCTAGATGAGACTGCATTCGAAATGTTGAGAGCAGTTTTGGGCCCCTTGTCTAAGGAATGATGTGCTGGCCTTTGAGGGGGTCCAGAAGGACTTTACAAGAATGGTCCCGAGAATGAAGGGCTTGTCATACGAGGAACAGTTGAGGATGTTGGGTCTGTATTCGATGGAGGTTAGAAGAATGAGGTGGGATCTCATTTGAAATTTACAGAATATTGAGAGGCCTGGAGAGTGTGAATGTGAGAGCATGTGGAGAAGAACGTGAGTAAACATGAAGATGATGTTTCCACCAGTAGGAGAGACCAGGACCCGGGGCATAGCCTCAGACTGAAGGAACGACCCCTTAGAACTGCAATGAGGAAGAACTTCTTCAGCCAGAGGGTAGTGAATCTGTGGGACTCATTGCTACAGAAGACTGTGGAGGCTTGTCATTGTGTGTCTTTTAAGACAGACAGAGAGAGGTTCGTGACTGGTCAGGGGATCAAAGGTTACAGGGAGAAAGAGGAGAATGAGATTGAGAAACATATCAGCCATAATGGAATGGTGGAGCAGACTCTAGTCAAATGGCCTAACTCTGCTTCTGTATCTTACAGCCGAAAAGCACTTGCCACTCATCAACACCTGCAATTTTTAAATTTAGCTATACCCCTGGAGCAGACCAGTTCATTCACTGGATTCGTCAAAAGCAGTAGTTTTCCCACGAGGGGTAAATAGTGCAGATAACAATTTTGTTCTAAGGTCACTCTTTGGATTTCTCCCCCTCCTCAGTTTTGTCAACATGCTTTAAGGATCAGTTGAGAGAATTGAATTTCACTGTCCAATTCAAATCTGCTGTGAAAGAGGCTTGTAAATGTAAAGTATCTTCACACTTTACCAAACCTTTGTTAATTTGAATCTGGATGTTAAGCAGGACAGAAGTATATGACGATACTCTTGACCTTTGCCTTGAATGGCCAGTAGACTGGATTCTCTCAAGTTTAAAATAGCAAGGTAATACGATGAACAGATTTGGGTTTGTTGCTGTGCTGATACTGTAGCTTTGAAATAGCCAATTTCCTACGAACTGCAACTTGTCTGAATAGGAGTTGGATGCTATGTTAACTTCAGCATTCTGTTGCATCTCTGCAATTTCTGGGCTATGTTTATTTCTTTAAAGACCCTTTGATGCAAATAATTTATGCTTTTTAAATAATGGAACCTTTGGCTGTCTAGCATCTTCTGATTTGAAGAAGTTATAGTCATAGAGTCATGCAGCATGGAAACAGATCCTTCATTCCAACCAGTCCACATCGACCATGTTCTCAAACTAATGTGGGCCCATCTCCCTTTTCTTTGCCCATATCCCTCTAAAGTTTTCTTATTCATGAATTTATCCAAATGTCTTTTAAACGTTGTAACTACCAGCATCCACCACTGTGACAGTTCATTCCACGCACCAGCCACACTGTAAAATAAAAAAATTCTCTTCATGCCCTTTTTAAATCTTTCTGCTCTCTCCTTAAAAAATAATATGGCTCCTAGTTGTGGAACTCCCCCATCCTAGGGAAAAGACCTTTGTAGTTCACCTTATCTATGCCCCTCATGATTTTATAAATATCGATCAGGTCACCCCTTAACCCCCATCGCTCCAGTGAAAAAAGTCCTCGTCTTTTTGTATCTTAAACCGTCCATTCCTGGCAGCATCCTGGTAAATCTTTGTGAACCCTCTCCAGTTTAGCAATCACCTTCCTATAGCAGGGTGACCATAACTGCACGCACTATTCCAGAGGAGGCCTTGGCAATGTCCTGTAGAACCTCAATGTGACATCCCACCTCCTGTAATCAAAGGTCTGAGCAAAGAAGGCAAGCATCCTAAACATCGGCTTAACCACCCTGTCTACCTGTGACGCAAATTTCAAAGAATTATGTACCTGAACTCCTAAGTCCTGTCTACAACGCTACCCAGAGCTCTACTGTTAATTGTGTAAGTCCTGCCTTTGTTTGTTTTACCTCACATTTATCCAAATTAAATTGCCACTCTTTAGCCCATTGACCCAATTGATCAAGATCTCTTTGTAATCTTATAACCTTTTTCACTGTCCACTATACCACCAATTTTGGTGCCATCTGCGAACTTATTAACCATGCCTCCTGTGTTCACATCCAAATCATTTATATAAATGATAAACAAAACTGGACCCGGAACTGATCCCTACGGAACAATGCTGATGACAGGCCTCCAGTCCGAAAAGCAACTTCTACCATCAGTCTCTGTCTTCTGCCATTAAGGCAATTTTGTATCCAGTTGGCAAGCTCACCCTGAATACCGTGTAACCTAACTTTATTAATTGGTCGGCTATGTGGAACCTTATCAAAGACTTTTAGTAAAGTCCAAGTGAGCAAAGTCTACCATCCTGCCCTCATCAGTCTTTTTGACTACTTCATTAAAAACTCAAACTTAAGTTTGTGTGAGACAGTTTTCCTCGCACAAAACCATGCTGACTATCCCTAACCAATCTCATCTCTCCAAATGCATGTAAATCCTATCTTTCAGAATCACCTCCAACAACTTACCCACTGCCAATATCAGACTGTTGGGTCTATAGTCTCCAGGCTTTTTACAACCTTTAGTAAACATGGCCAAAAAAATTTTACTCATTTGAGAGATCTGTGGAGCTCTGGCAAGACCAGCATTTATTCCCCATTCCTAATTGCCCTGGAAGAAGTGGTGTCACCTTGATCTTTTGCAGCGCTTGAGAAGATGTATTGTCCATGTTCTATTGAGGTTGTGATTGGAAACTCATGCAATGGCCGCGTTTATTTGCCTTGCACTTTAGTGATGATAGCTTGAAGCAAAATGAATGTTATATGCAAAAGTAAATTATTAATCTCTCTTTTTAGGGATACTTTGATGAGGACAGTATGGATGAATTCATTGCATCAGACTCCGATGAAACTTCAATGAGCCTTTCCTCTGAAGATGAGAAAAGGTATTTTTTCTTTTTGACTATGTTGGTTTAAAGAATGCTTTGTAATGTATTGTGTATAGATATGCAAATTAGTTTTGTATGCAAATTAGTTTTGTACACAAATACATGGAAAATGTTTTCCTACTTTCACATTGTTCTAGTTCAACATAACTGCCGATGTCTCCTTCTACCATCTACTGTCACAATTCTAACATTCAGTCCCTGTTACGTAACAAATGAGGCTGAGGATATGTGATTGGAACACTAAGGATGCTCTGTTCTCATACATCAGCTGAAAGCAGACTTGGCCTTTCATAGCTTTTTCATACTTTCATGTAGAATCTTGGAACACTTTGGTTTTGAGTTGGGAGATTTATTTATATGAATTGTGAGGCAACTAATAATGTATTTTTTAAAAATCCATTTGTCTACGTAAATAAAATGGGAACAGCGGATGGTGGAGATCTGCAACAAAACCAAATTGCTGCAGAAGTTCAGGTCTGGCAGCATTTGTGGGAAGTTAATATTTCAAGTCTGGTGTCTTCTTGGACAGAACTACTGAGTTTCTCCTGCAGTTTGTTTTTGTTGCACTTAGAACATGGAACATAGAACAGTACAGGCCCTTCGGCCCACAATGTTGTGCCAACCTATTATCCCACTCTAAGATCAAACTACCCTGCATACCCTACATTTTACTATCATCCATGTGCCTATCCAAGAGTCGCTTAAATGTCCCTAAACTATCTGACACCACTACCATCGCCAGCAGCGCATTCCACGCACTCACCACTGTGTAAAGAACCTAACCTCTGACATCTTCCTTATACCTTCCTCCAATCACCTTATAATTATGCCCCCTCACCATAGTCATTTCCACTCTGGGAAAAAGTCTCTGGCTATCCACTGTATCTATGCCTCTCATCACCTTGAACTTGTTTGTTTCCAACTTCTTTGAAAGCCCAGTGGGACAATCCTGATAAGTCATAATTAAATTTAGTTAGAGCTTTATTTCCAAGTTGTTTCTGGAGTTATTCTAGTCCTGAAATACACAATGATGAATGATTTGGATATTTAATTTGAATTTTGTGAAATTGCCTTTACTGGTCAGAAGTCTTCAGTGCATGAAGTTTCAATTAAAACTTGAAAGTACTCATTTCAAATTTTCCCCTTGCTTTGGAGAGATCTGGCCAGGATGAGAAAGGGAGGGGTCAAAAGGCCAGCTGGGTTACGAAGAACCTGTTCTTATACATTTTCCCCTTTTTAGAGTCCTGTATACTATACACTTCCAATCAAAATTTGCAGTAGCACGTTCCACATTCTAACTGCACTGGGAGCTTCTACTGAGTTCTTTATGATTTTCTTAGTGGATATGTGCAGTAAAAATGTTGGTTTTCCCTTTTGAATTCTTGTGAATTATCATAATGAGTGCAAGATAAAAGCTTCATTAGAATGGATCTTTTCTTAATAATGTATTATATTCTTGGACTTGAATTTGGACTGTCCGAAACAGATGAGTGATCATTAATCTGAGTCTTTCCTGATGACTCTAATTTGTCTCTATTCCGACTCTCTTTTGTAAATCTCTTGCATCTTCTCTCTATCTGTCATTTTTGTAATGTGCAGGCTAGGCAAATGTACTGTAAACATTGTGTATGGGGTGTGGACTGACCAAGATTCTATGCAAGTTCTACATAAACTTTGCTTTGTTTAAGACAATCAAATTGAAACTTAGTAGCTTGTTTTAATTTTCGATCATCTTATTAATTTGAGTGGCATTCTGATGATTTGTACAGAATTACCTCGAACTGTTTGCTCTTCACCTGTTTTAGACTAACGTACTTCCTACCAGGAGGACGGGAACAGGGAGTGGGAAAAGAGGTGGTTTGGGGAGGGGTAGGGGGGGAGGCGGTAGGTGGTGAAGAGAGGTGGGAGGAGAGAAAGAGAGAAATGAGCCTTCATAGCAGGAATTGATTGTAACACATTTCACCCCACCACAGTGGTGAGTGGATTTTTCCGATGTACTGTACACTTTAATTCCATACTGTCAAATTGGTGTTAAGAGCTGATGTAACTTAGTTATGGAATAGAATAGTATTCTTATAATCTTGCAACCACCCGTATGAATAGGACAATTATATTCCAAAGGGGCTTGGCAAAGTAAGTAAATGAATGCTTCAGTTTCTATTTGGTTTATTTATTGTCACGTGTATTTTATGAAATTTAGTAAGATTTGACATTAAATCACTCGTTTCCTTTTTTCTTTTAATAAACTATTTTAATAAAATAACTAACGTCAACTTAGTAATTAATTTACGCATTTTTTTATGGCCCTTGGCGAATTAGAATAGGCTGTTTCATGTGAAGAGATGTTATCAACAGAATGTAATAGCTGCGGTAAGTAGTTGTAACATTGAGAAAAAGTACGTCTAAAGGTGTTGATTTATTAATTTTAGTAAAAAGAGAAAAAAGCGTGGAAAGAAAGATGAAAGTACCTCAAAGGAGAGTGGCAGTGACAATGATGTGGAAGTAATCAAAGTTTGGAATTCAAGGTCGCGTGGTGGAGGAGAAGCAAGCACAGAAGAGAAACCTGTAGACTCCAATACTGCAAAAGCAGATGATGGTAGAAATTTAATTCTTCTTTTAGGCTTGTTTAAGTTCATATTTTTTTTCTATTCGCATTTCTGCACAATCACATGAATATCATGCTGTGTGCATTTTATGAAGTCAGAAGTCACATGACACCAGGTTATAGTCCAACAGGTTTATTTGAAGGAGATAAATCAATGGCTGAAGAGCTGGTGTATTGCTGAGGTTTTTTTGGACAATTGGAATGGCTTTTGGGGTAGAAAAGACTGGCCTAACCTAAACTGGAAAGGAGCCAATATCTTAGCAGAGAGATTTGCTCACTCTCTTAAGGGAGACCTTATACTGATAGAGAAGGCGAATGGAGGAATTCTAAGTAGCAATGTAAATGGAAGGATTAATGGGGTAGGTTCTGAATGTGAGGAGAGCATGTCAATTTAAAAAAAGATGAAAGAGTCAGAGTATATAGTAACTCTGAAGAACTAAATTGCATTTATTTCAATGCAAGGGGTCTTAGAGCTAAGGCTGGTGAGCTCAGGGCATGTTTAAGAACATGGGATTGGGACGTCATAGCTATTACAAAAGCTTGGCTGAGAGATGGACAAAACTGGCAGCTCAGTGTTCCAGGTTTTAGATGCTATGGGAAGGATAGAAAAGGAGGCAACGGGTGGATGGGGTGTGGGGCAGGGGGCCGCTGGGTTTGATTAAGGAATATATTACTGCTGTAACTAAAGAAGATATTTTTGAAAAATTGTTCAGTGGAAATATATGGATAGAAATTTATAAATAATAGAGTATAGATCACTTTAATGGGATTTTAATTTAATGGGACTGTAGGCCCCCCTACAGTAAGAGAGAAATTGAGAAACAAATATGTGGGTTTGTGTGCTACTCTGATGAACACATCTGAACTGACCACAAGACTCGTACGACCACTGGGTATCAGAGTGGCACACAAACCCACATCAACCCTATGACAACTGCTCACCCGAACCAAAGACCCACTACCCACTATGAACAGGACCAATGTCATATACAAGATGCCCTGCAGAGACTGTGACAAACACTACATTGGACAAACAGGAAGGAAATTAATGACAAGGGTGCACAAACACCAATTAGCTACAAAAAGACATGACCAATACTCGCTCATCTCTATCCACATGGGTAAGGAGAACCACCAATTCGACTGGGACAACACCAAGATCTTGGGACAGGAGAAGCAGAGACAAGCACGGGAATTCCTAGAAGCCTGGTACTCCACGAAGAAAGCCATCAACAAACACATAGAGCTCGACCCCATATACACTCCACTGCGAAGGAAAACCAGAAGTGAGGTAATCCAGCTCAATGGACACCAGAGTTTAAATAACAGGCGGGAAAACACAATAGTGCTTCATCGGAGGCTGCACTGATGATGTTACCCAGCAGGGTAATGAAACGTCTATGGAAAAACAACGAACCAGCTCGGGGAGCCAACCAACCACAGTATTGCATTTTGGTACAATAAACAAGGATAGGGCTTATACAATTAATGGTAAGGCCTTGGGTAGTGTTGTAGAACAGAGGGACCTTGGAGTGCGGATACATAATTCTTCAAAGTTTGCATCACGTGTAGATAGGATCGTAAAAAGGCGTTCGGCACCTTTTGCCTTCATTGCTCAGTCCTCTGAGTATAGGAGTTGGACCGTTATGTTGAGGTTGTACAGAACATGGGTGAAGCTCTTTCCAGAATACTGTGTCCAGTTCTGGTTGCTCAGTTACAGGAAGGATATTATTAAGCTGGAGAAGGTTCAGAAGAAATTTTCCAGAATGATGATGGGTATAGAAGGTTTGAGTTATAAGGGAAGGCTGGATAGGTTGGGACTTTATTCAGTGACTGTAGGAGGTTGAACGGTGATAGAAGTTTATAAAATAATGAGAGGTATAGATAGAGTTGATGGTAGTTGTCTTCTCCCTAAGATGAGTAATTTCCAGACGAGGGGACACATTTTTAACATGAGAGGAGAGGCAGATTTTTTTTACACAAAGGGTGGTTCGCGTGTGGAATTAACTCCTGGTGAAGAAATTTGGACATATGAATAGGAAAGGTTTGGAGGGATATGGGCCAGGAGCAGGCAGGTGGGACTAGTTTAGTTTGGGATTATGTTCAGCATGGACTGGTTGGACTGAAGGGTCTGTTTCTGTGTTCTACAACTCTGTGAAATCACAAGCTTTCGGAGCGCTGCTCCTTCATCAGGTTAATTTTACAAAGGACATTGTGATTAATGCCTACCAGCTTTTCGTGCATTTATGTTATCAGAGTTGGTTTGATGTTATTTATTTTTAACTGCCACAGAATTAGCAGATGTAGTCATTCTTTACTCACTGTTATTTTACTGAGATTCCTGGAACAAGCTGGAATTTGAGTATTCCCCACAGTTGCAACGTAATGATCTGTTTCTTAACCAATAGTGTAGTTAATGTATAGTTATGGACAGAATGTATGCAACTGTAAATGTACTGTTTCATGACTTGTACTGTATTATAATGCTGTTCCATGTAATGTCTGATTTTATTTCTTCTTCACCACCCACCCCCTCAAAAAAAACAGCAAAGCCCTCAACTGGTTCCAATCCAGGTAGTCCAGCCGCGGATTGGTACAAAGAGTTCATCACAGATGCTGATGCAGAAGTATTGCAGCATTCTGGGAAAATGGCCCTTTTGTTTGAAATTCTGTATATGTCTGAAGCAATTGGAGAAAAAGTGTGAGTTGACATTTTTTTCTTAGTTAATCGAGAAGTTTTTGAGTTATTTACTGTCACATACCACTAGAAAGATAGTGAAAAGTGTTTTGTCTCCACAATCCGGTGCCATTTTGAATTATACAACAAAGGAAATTACATAAATAGAATTCATCTTCTGTACAAGGGGTCTTCAATCACAGCTCTAGGGCCTTTTGCAAGGTCTTCATAAGGTGTCCCGAGCCTCAAGGAGTCCCTGCTATGGGTACAGCAATGACAACCCTGCCAAGAGTCCATACTTCAAACATACCGCAGTCTTCCCCAGTCTGACCCCCGCCACAGCAACCTGCTGCTGCCAAGAGTCCCCACTCCAGGTACCGCCGCAGCCGAAGACCTGCCAAGTTCCTGAGTCCATGCTCCGGTCCTCCTGCAGCCACGTGTCCTCCCTCCGGGCACCGCCACCCACCCACACTGTTCTGGCTTCCCCATGACATTAGAAGATGAAGAGAAAGAAAAAGATGACACAGGAGAGAGATTGAGAAGGATGCGGCTGGCTGGAGCAGATAGGCTTACGAGCCTGAGCACTACCTATCATGTTGGCACTGCCATCTTGTTTTTCTCAAGTTCCTTTTGAGAGAGGCATCAATTAATTGCAATTTGTTTGAATGCCACTGCACTTTAGCTATGAAATTCTCTTGTAACCCATGTTAACTTTGAACAGTTGCTAAATTTTTGGTGCCTTTAGTTGAGAAAGAATTAAGTTAATTCTTAATAATTCAGACCTGTTAATGGGGGTTACTTTTAACATTACCTTATCTACGTCAATTTGTTAGGAATTTCTGTGACGTAGTAAAAAGTAGATTGCCGATCCAACAACTTGATGGGGAAGCGGTGATATCTAAGGATTTAACTACAATTTGCAAAAAAAAAAAGTTGACAAGAGTGAAAATTGCTGTTAGTATTTTTTTGCATCAAGGTTGATCCAAATATCAAATGTGTATCTATTGAAATTCAAGTTTCTAACTGAGCTCGTAATATGCAATTGGGACACTGGGGGACAGTAAAACAGGATGTATTCCAATGTATCGCCGAGGCCGGACGCCAACTCTCCGACATCTCCTCCTACCGCCCCCTTGATCATGACCCCACCCCTGAGCACCAAACCATCATCTCGCAAACCATCCACAACCTCATCACCTCAGGTGACCTCCCACCCACGGCCTCCAACCTCATCGTTCCCCAACCTCGCACTGCCCGCTTCTATCTCCTTCCCAAAATCCACAAACCTGAATGCCCTGGTCGACCCGTTGTCTCCGCCTGCTCCTGCCCCACCGAACTGATCTCCAACTATCTAGACTCCATTTTCTCCCCCTTGGTCCAGGAACTCCCTACCTATGTCCGTGACACCACCCACGCCCTCCACCTCCTCCAGAACTTCCAATTCCCCGGTCCCCAACACCTCATCTTTACCATGGACGTCCAGTCCCTCTACACCTACATTCCCCATGCAGATGGCCTTAAGGCCGTCCGCTTCTTCCTGTCCCGCAGGCCCGACCAGTCCCCCTCCATTGATACCCTCATCCGCTTAGCCGAACTCGTCCTCACACTCAACAACTTCTCTTTCAATTCCTCCCACTTCCTACAGACAGAGGGGGTAGCCATGGGTACCCGCATGGGCCCAAGCTACGCCTGCCTCTTTGTAGGTTACGTGGAACAATCCCTCTTCCGTACCTACACCGGCCCTAAACCCCACCTCTTCCTCCGTTACATTGATGACTGTATCGGCGCTGCCTCGTGCTCCCACGAGGAGCTCGAACAGTTCATACACTTCACTAACACCTTCCACCCCAACCTTAAGTTTACCTGGACCATCTCTAACACCTCTCTCCCCTTCCTGGACCTCTCTGTCTCCATATCGGGCAACCACCTAGAAACCGATATTCATTTCAAGCCCACCGACTCCCACAGCTACCTAGAATACTCCTCCTCCCACCCACCTTCCTGCAAAAATGCTATCCCCTATTCCCAATTCCTTCGCCTCCGCCGCATCTGCTCCCAGGATGAGGCATTCCACTCCCATACATCTCGGTTGTCCTCGTTTTTCAAGGACCGTAACTTCCCCTCCTCGGTGGTCGAGAACGCCCTCAACCGTGTCTCCCACATCTCCCGCACCTCATCCCTCACACCCCGTCCACGCAATAAGAACCAAAAAAGAATCCCCCTCGTCCTCACATACCACCCCACCAACCTCCGGATCCAACGCGTCATCCTCCGACACTTCCGCCATCTGCAATCCGACCCCACCACCAAAGACATCTTTCCCTCCCCACCCTTTATCTACTTTCCGGAGGGACAACTCTCTCCGTGACTCCCTTGTCCGCTCCACACTCCCCTCCAGCTCCACCACACCCGGCACTTTTCCCTGCAACCGCAGGAAGTGCTACACCTGCCCCCATACCTCCTCCCTCACCCCCATCCCAGGCCCCAAGAAGACTTTCCACATCAAGCAGATGTTCACCTGCACATCTGCTAATGTGGTATACTGCATCCGCTGTACCCGGTGTGGCTACCTCTACACCGGGGAAACCAAGCGGAGACTCGGGGACCGCTTTGCAGAACACCTACGCTCGGTTCGCAATAAACAGCTGCACCTCCCAGTCGCGAACCATTTCAACTCCCCCTCCCATTCCTCAGACGACATGTCCATCCTGGGCCTCCTGCAGTGCCACAACGATGCCACCCCGAAGGTTGCAGGAACAGCAACTCGTATTCCGCTTGGGAACCCTGCAGCCCAATGGTATCAATGTGGATTTCACAAGTTTCAAAATCTCCCCTCCCCCTAGCGCATCCCAAAACCAGTCCAGCTCGTCCCTGCCTCCCTAACCTGTTCTTCCTCCCACCTATCCCCTCCTCCCACCTCAAGCCGCACCTCCATCTCCTACCGACCAACCTCATCCCGCCCCCTTGACCTGTCCGTCCTCCCTGGACTGACCTATCCCCTTCCTAACTCCCTACCTACACTCACGTTTACTGGCTCCATCCCCGCCTCTTCGACCTGTTTGTTTCCTCTCCACCTATCCTCTCCTCTATCCCTCTTCTATCCGCCTCCCACTCTCTCCCTATTTATTTCAAAACCTCCTTCCCCTCCCCCTTTTCTGATGAAGGGTCTAGGCCCGAAACGTCAGCCTCTCTGCTCCTATGATGCTGCTTGGCCTGCTGTGTTCATCCAGCCCTGCACCTTGTTGTCTTGTATTCCAATGTAAATGTGTAGGAAGATATCTGTTAACATGCAGCAGTATTTAACTGATTCGAGTCAATTAGATTAAAGATCTAAAATTTGTAGCCTCTAGTTCATTGGGTCAATTATTTTTCTGAAAACTTAAGAATGGAAACACATGTAACTACTAATTCTGGTCAATGTCTTGGTTGACCATTTTATTTCAACAGAATAATAACAGTTGTATGTTTGCATATTGGTTTAATATAAGAATATATCAATATTTCAACCTTTTTCAGTCCTTTTGCAAGTTTCAAGATGTACAACAGTTTGCTATCTTACAAGTACATAGATTTTCTGTATATCTTGTACATGCTGAATTCTTTACAAATATAGTACAATGGCCCTTAGGTTGAATTCTTTGAGCTAGTGATGGAATTGTCTTAACTACCTTGAAGTAATGAAGGTCATTGGTTGCTCCATATAATCTAATAAGAAATCAGTTGACTGCCAGTTTTAGCACCTCAACTCCCAAGATCAATTATTTTGGGGTGATGGGGCACTACACTTCATGAGCAGACGATGACTTTATCAGAGCATGTTCTCAGGCAGTAGCAACAATGCTGAACTGTCAGTCTGCCTTGAACCTCAAATCCCTAGCCATAAGATTGAGTTGTGCAGTTTCCAACCTTGTGAATAAAGTCGCACATTATTTGGTCTGGCATTTGGGTTGAAAGTTATACTGCTTTTCCCTGTGGATTTATTGAGTGGATGTTTATAAATTGAGTTCTTCGTAATGTTGAAGTTGTTCTACGTATTGCCTTGTCGAGGGTTTTGAGCATTTTGATAAGGCAAGTCAGGGCAGGACTTGTGCAGTTAATGGTAGGGCCCTGGGGAGTGTTGCAGAACAAAGTGACCTAGGGCTGCAGGTGCATAATTCCTTGAAAGTGGAGTTGCAGGTAGCCAGGGTAGTGAAGAAGGCATTTGGCACTCTTGCCTTCATTGGTTAGTGCATGGAGGAGAGGAGTTGGGATGTCATGCTGCAGCTGTACAGGAATTGGTTAGGCCGTTTTAGAATACTGCGTTCAGTTCTGATCTCCCTGTCATAGGTAAGATGTTGTTAAACTTGAAAGGGTTCAGAAAAGATTTACAAGGATCTTGCCAGGATTAGAATATTTGAGCTATAGGGAGAGGCTGAATAAGCTGGTGCTTCTTTCCCTGGAGCTTCAGAGACTGAGGGTGACCATAAAGAGTTTTATAAAATCATGAGCGTGGATAGGGTGAATTACTGAGGTATTTTTCCCAGGGTAGAGGAGTCCAGAACTAGAGGGCATAGATTTAAGGTGAGAGGGGAAAGATTTAAAAGGGACCTGAGGGGTAACATTTTCACGCAGTGGCAGTGCGTGTATGGAACAACGGACAGAAAGTGGTGTAGGTAGGTACAGATACAACATTTGAAAGGCTTTTGGATGGGTATATGAATAGGAGGGTTCTAGAGTTATGGGCCAAATACTGGCAAAGGGACTAAATTAGTTTAGGATATCTGGTTGGGATGGACAATTTGGACCGAAGGGTCTGTTTCCATGTTTTGTATACCGTTATGACTGACTAATTGTCTAAATTGAAGTTCAAGTAATATTTATTTGAAATGGTTTTAAAAGCAGTCATGACAAATAAGTTATTAGTGGCAGCACAGTAAAAAAATTGCAGTATGTTGCTTGATGAGACATTCTGTTTGCCCAAGGTACCAGTTCTAGTTTCTGTATAGTAAAATAAGAGCAGGAAAATATTATTACCAATAGGTTCCCATAATGAGTATTACTCAAATCCAATTATGCTAAAGCTTTCCTTACTTCTCTTCCCACCTACCCTGTCCCCTCTAATAATGGAATATAATTACACCTTCCTATTTAACCGAGTAATGTTGTCATTTTGTGTTGAACCCCATAACACATGTGTATCCAATTTCAGACTTGTATTCAGCCAGTCCCTCATATCATTGGATTTAATTGAAGACTTTCTGGAGATAGCAAACAGAGAGAAATCAGAGATTTATAAAGGTAAGTTTTAAATTCATTATTTTCATTACATATACATGTAATCCTGCGGGCTGGCTTGAATTTTGTGTTCAGAATTATAGAATTAGACCGTTAGCTAAGAAAGTCTTATTCTAAAGAAATCAAATTAATAGTACACAAAAGACTGATATTGAAGACCGACTTCCTAGGAATTTTTAGGCTCCATTGTGTTAAATTAAACTTTCACATGTCAATGCTTCAGTATTTTATTTGACATCCATTTTGGTTCATGTTTTCTGCTCATGACTCATGAAAGATTCTCCTTCTCACCCTCTCCCCTTTATAAGACCATAAGACATAGAAGCAGAAATTAAGTCATTCAGCCCATCGAGTCTGCTCCGCCATTCAGTCGTGGTTGATAAGTTTCTCAACTCCATTCTCCCACTTTCTCCCCGTAACCCTTAAATCCTTGCCAACCAAGAACCTATCTATCTCTGCCTTAAATATACTCAAGACCTAGCCTCCACAGCCTTCTGTGGCAGTGAATTCCATAGACTCACCACTCTCTGGCTGAAGAAGTTTCTCTTCTCTTTATCTCCATTCTAAAAGGTCTTTCCTTTACTCTACAGCTGTGCCGTTGAGTCCCAGTCTGTCCTACCAATGGAAACATCTTCCCAACATCCCCTCTGTCCAGGCCATTCAATATTCTGGAAGTTTCAATTAGATCCCCCCTCATCCTTCTAAACTCCGAGTATAGACCCAGAGTCCTCAAACATTCCTCATATGTTCCTTTTCTTTCCTGGGACCATTCTCGTGAACCTCCTCTGGCCCTGGAGTGGATTCAGCACATATTTCCTGAGATATGAGGCCCAAAACTGCACACAATACTCCAAGTGTGGCCTGACCAGAGCCTTATAGAGCCTCAGAAGTACATCCCTACTTTTGTATTCAAGTCCTAACTACTGACTCAACCTGCAAGTTTACCTTGAAAGAATCCTGCACTAGAACCCCCAAGTCTCTCTGCCCTTGCCAAGAAATTGTGATCCTCTGGTTAAGCTACCACCATTTACCCCTATCTTTACTGTAAAGCCTGTGGCCTGATAAGACTGTGGCAACCTTTACCTTACCTTAAGCACTGATTTTCAACATAGGGACTTGATATTTTCTTATTTTACTTGCGAGCTTCCATTAAGTATGATGCAAAGAGGCAAATATAAAGCATTATCTGCTGTAATGTGAAGTGTGCAATTTATATATGATATAATTTATTTTGGAGCTTGGATTTTGAATTGGTTCCTATGTATTTTTGCTGGTGTATCAAAGGGGATTTAATAAACCAGTATGTAAGAGCGTGCCCCTATCGTGGTGATGGGAATTAGTTTGCATTGTGGGAGAGTTTTATGAATGGACAGAGTAAACATTTGAGCATTAGTTTGCTTACTGTTTAGAAGTAACGGGATTTTGTTTTTGCCTGGGGTAAGAACAACTTGGAAAGCTTTTGTTTTTGGCTCACAGAAATTCTGATTTTGAGTTAGATGTACAAAATAGTTTCTCAGAGAAAACAGAGTTATTTCCAAACTGTTAAGTTACCTCAATTTAAGAATTTTAATTTAAAATTTTCAGACCAGAACTGTTTGGTTAGAACCCTGAAGGGGTCACTAGAAACTGAGAAGGTTTAAACTCAGTTGTGTAATAATCCTGGAAAAGACTACCCACCTGTCAAGACTGGGAATGGAAAGAAACCATTAAGTTTAACTTAAGATATGATAAAGAAGCAAAGTCTCTCTGGTGTTTGATACTGTAAAGTGGTATTGGGATCATGTTTTTACTGTTTCAAAATTTTTCATTGTTATTATAAATAGCTTGATTTGTTCTTTTTTAAATCTTGCATAATAACTTCTGTTTTATTGTTAAAATCAAATCCTTGCATTGTGTGCTTGCTTTCAGTGAAAGACCACTTAATTTTTTTTTAAACAATTAAGCCAGATTTCAGTTTCGGATCTGACTTGTCCATTATTAATATCAGCTAGGAAAATAATGCTGCCATGTTTTATCAATTGTGTGTGTTAAATTAGTAATGCAAAACACTTGGTAAAACTTTGGAGGAACTTGATTGGATAATTCTTCTTGGACACCCACTGTTTGTATGAGCTATTGCCTGCCTTCCCTAGCAACATAGGAATGGGTGATTAAACCCATCGAGTTTGTTTACTAGTCAGAAAGGTTGTAGCTCTGATTAATTGATTGAACTCCACAGACCTTCATCCCATATCCTTTAATATTTTTGAACAAAAATACCAGATTTAAATAAAAAATTCACCTTGCATTCATAAATACTAGTGGAAGACTTCTGCCACCCTTCTAGTTCCAATTTTTAGACAATGCCCCAGTTCTAGATAATGAAACTAGGAGATTAATTTCTTCCCGACTACATAACCAATTTTTCTTAATATTTTGACAGTATAAAATTGTCCCTTAAACCTCTGAACTCCAAAGAATGTGAACTCAGTTTTTATAATACCTCGTGTAATCTAGTCTTAATCATCTGGTAAATGTACACTGCATTCCTGCCAAGGCCAACATAACCACCCTGAGGTATTGTGCCCAGAATTGGGTCATTGAGTATGGCCTACCCAGAACTTTGCATTAGTTAAGCATTACTTTTTTGTGCGTTCATGTCTAATCCTGAGTACAAAGCCAGCATTCAATTAGCTTTGTTGATGTTAGGAACATAGAATCAGGAGTAGATCATTTAGCTCCTTGAGCCTGTTTCCACCATTCAGTGAAATCATGGCTGATTTTGTGGCCTAACTGACTTTGGCCCATATTTATATATTTTATATATAAATGAAGTGTGTGTGGGTGGTCTTTCAAGTGTCTTTGGACCTTCCACAATTTCTAGCTTTTCATCAACTCTTCTCTCCTTTTTATGTCCAATATGCATGAACTTCTAACTGCCTAAATTGGAGTCTGTTTGCCAGCTTTGTCTATTTTGAATCTTTTTATATCTAGGAAGCTTTATGGTTATATTTCACATTGCTTACAATAGCGCTTATCCTTGTCCTCATCAAATTTGGGCTTTTATTCCATCATCCGAGTCACAAATAAATATGGTGACTGGTTGAGTTCTGAACACAGGTGCCAGTGAAACGCCATTCATCACATACTTCCAATTAATACTTACCTGTTATCTCTATTTCCTGCGACCCCCAATTTCCTAATCAAGGTAATAATTTGCCTTCAATTCCTTGAATTTCAATTTTAGTCGCACTTAGAAGTTATAGGAAGAGGAGTAGGCTATTCGCTCCCTCGCGTCTGCTTCTCTGCTCACTCCGATCATAGCTGATCTGTAGCCTAAATCCAGATATTCGTCTTTGGCCCATATCCCTTAACACTTTTACGAACAAAACTTTATCCATCTCACTTTTAAAATCAACAACTGATCCTGCATCCACTGTGATTTGTGGAAGAGTGCTCCAAACATCTACCACCCTTCATGTTAGGAAGCACTTGTATACATCTCTCCCGAATGGTCTGGTCCTAATTTTCAGACTATGCCTTCTAATTCTAGAATCCCCAACCATGGAAATAGTTTATCTTTATAAACCCTGACACTTCCTATTAATATCTTGAACACTTTGATCAACTCACCCCTTAACATTCAAAATTCTGGTCAAAACTCTGTTTGCGTGGGTTTCCTCTGGATGCTCTGGTTTCCTCCCACAGTCCAAAGATGTGCAGGTTTAGGCCATGCTAAATTGTCCACAGTGTTCAGGGATATGTAAATTAGGTGGATTAGCCATGGGGAAAAATGCAGGGTCGCAGGCGAAGTGTCGGGGATGGGTCTGAGTGGGATGCTGTTCTGAGAGTCAGTGTGGACTTGTTGGGCCAAATGGCCTGTTCCCACACTGTAGAGATTCTATAAAAACTTGACTAATTTGTATAATCTCTCCTTGTAATTTAATCCCTGAAGTCCAGGTATCATTCTTGTAAACCTATGTTCTACTCTCTCCAAGGCCACTGTATCCTTCCTTAGGTGTGGTACTCACATCTGTTCATGGTACTCCAAGTGGGGTTTAACTAGGATTTGTCTAACTGCAGCATAACTTCTGCTATATACTCCAGTCCTCTAAATATAAAGCCGAGCATTCCATTAGGCATCTTGATTATTTTCTGCATGTTTGTGACGTTTTAAAGATGTACGTGCCTGAACCTCCAAGTTTCTTTGGACATCCACTGTATTTAACTTCATCCTTTTCAAGTCCAAAATGGATAGCTTCCTATTTGCTTACATTTTCTCTATCTGTAACAGTTTTGCTCATTCACTGAGTCTGTCAATATCCATTTATAATTTTATGCTATTATCTACATTGATGTAATGCCATCGAACTTTGTGTTGTTATCAAATTTGGATATGTAACTTTCCATGCCATTATCCAAGTCATTAATAAATAATTCAGACCCTAACACACACCCTTACAAAACATCACTGATCACCTGCCAATTTAAGTACCTGTCCATTATTCCTACTTTCTGTCGCCTGCCACTCAACCAATTTCCCCATCATGTCAATAATTTGCCCTCTTAAGTGGGACTTTATATGGACTTCTGCAAGGCATTTGATAAACAATATCTACAGAGATTCTCCAATCCACTACCTTAGTCACCTCTTCAAAAAATTCAGTGAGGTTTGTCAGGAATGACTGAGCTGTTGTGAATCCATGCAGCCTCTCCCTGATTAACTAACTGAAAATTTTCAAGGTATTAAGTTAAACCATTCTTGATTTTAGACATCAACAGTTATCCCCACCACTGATCTGAGGCTGACTGGCTTGTAATTCCCTTGTTTTCCTTAGTTTTCTATTTTCCTATTAATTTCCTCAGGACTTCCAGCAAGCAATCTTCCTTTTCTACTGAGGCAGAGTAATTATTCAGCATATCAGCCAACCCATAACCACGGACGATATCCCCACTTTCAGTCTTTAGGGGGCCAATGTTGCTTCTGCCCATGCAATTTCCCACTATAAAATTCCTTCTGATTTTGATGTATTTAGCAAATTCCATTTAGTATTCTATCTTTCCCATTCAGCAGGATCTGTGTTTTTTTTTTGCATTTTTCTAACACCTTTCTTTTACTTTTAAGCTGTCTCTTATCTGTTTACTTGCCCAAGGCTGTTTTTTTCGTGAAGTGGAGCTTTCCCCTCTGAGTATAAACTGGTTTTATATTGTTAAATATTACTTTAAATATCCTTCACCGTTCTTCAGTTGTTTTATGTATGAGCAGATCTTCCTAGTTTTCTGGATCTCTGTCTCATCAAAATCTGTCTTCACTACATCTAAAACTCTAGCTGCCGATTCATGCTTTTCATTTTAAATTTCTAAAGTTAAAATCCCCCATTAATACTACTCTGGCTTTGCTACACAATTACCTAATTTCTGCATACATACAATCTAGCACTTCAGAGCAGCTACCAGGGGTCTTGTGCATGACGCTTCTTACAGTTTCTGATCCTTTACTGAAACTTAGTTCCACCTAACTGGTCTCCACTGAATGCTTTCCTCTCATTATATCCTCCCTTACCATTGAAGTAATTTTGTTTCTAATCAGTAAGACTACTCCACTTCCCGTGTCACTTTCCCTGTCCATCCTGTAAAACTTATAATCTGTCATAGTTAATTTCCAATCCTGATCATCCTGCAGCCATGTCTCAGTAAAGGCTACTATATCATTATCCTTATTTGATTATGTCTGTGCAGTTCATTTAATTTATATCTAACATTCCTTTATTTGGACCAAACACTAACCTGTCCCTCAGCACTGATGCATTCTTCTTGCATTTATTATTTATTTCCTTTGGTTTAATTATTATACTTATAGTTTTGTCATTCCCTGCCAAACCTGAAGTAGGGTTCCTGACTATTCCTTGATTTTGAACCTGTACTGACTTGCACCTTCCTCTGTCCTCACTCCTCTGTTTCTTCCCCTACTCCTGAACTTAAAACTTTAACTGTGCTTTCTTCCCACGGATGTTGCCAGAACTGCTAACTTTCTCCGACGGTTATTTGTTCTTGTTTCATAAATCCAGTATCCACAGTTCTTTTTATTATAGTACAGTGAGCAGTTTTTTGTCCCTTTAGTTATGCAAAGATATTTCATTTGAGGCAATTTAGAGAATGTTCACTAGGATGATCCCCAGTATGGAAAATTTGTCTTTTGAGCATAGATTAAATAGGTTGAGACTGTGCTCATTGGAATTAAGAAGAATGAGAGGTGATTTCATTGAAACATGGAGAATTCTTCAGGGATTTGATGCTGAGAGATGTTTCCCTCATTGAAGAATCTAGGACTAGAGGGCATTGTCTCAGAATTAAGTGGCACCAATTTAAGACTGAGATGAAGAATTTCTTCTGAGGATTCAGAGAGCTGTGGGGCAGAGTCCTCGTATATTTAAAGCTGAAATAGATTCTTGATCAGTAGGGTAATCGAGTGTTATGGAGAAAACAGTGGATGTGAGGAATATCAGATCAGCTGTGATCTTATTGAATGGTAGAGCAGGTCCAAAGGGCTAAACGGCCAACTACTGATCCTATTTTTTTTTACGCTGTATGGAAAGATAAGGCAGGAGTTGTAAGAATATACAACAAGTCCATTGCTTGGCTGAATTAAGTGTGAAATAAGTTTGGAGTGTTTTTTTTTTCAGAATATTCCAAAAGCAACAGATAAGAGGTTGTGGCTCAGAGCTGTTTAGAGTAATACTAATGAAGTGCAAAGATTATAGTTGAGGAAAAGTTTGAAAATGAAAGCTTGTTGGTAATAAATCACATTTTTCTAATTTCTACATGCATCTAACTGATTTTTGGCTCTGAAGAAGTGTTTTCTATTTTGGGCATCCATTGCCATGGTAATTAGGTACAAAGAAATGATTCCCACTCTAGCCTGACAGTGGCCTCTACTGCATTAGGAAGGGCAACTCCATCATCGGTGTCCAGTCTGCCAGGGATTTTCGCTTAGTGCCATACCAGGGATAGTTCTTTGTGCATAGTGGCTATTAATTCATTTGAATAGGACATTTGGTTATTTAATATCTTTAACATCATACAAAAACTGATGCAAGAGGTAGGACTTTTTGGTAAATACTATTATTACAGTATGCTTATAATCTTATTACTTTTATACCATTGCATTTGCTGAGTTAAGAACTTCTGTTGTGTCATACTTCTAATCTGCCTAAGTTCCTAGGCATTCCTCACTCTGTCATGTTCCAGCTGTCTCTTGAACTTGCTATTTTTGATCACTGTATTTCCTTCCAGCCTCGCACTTGACTCCCTGCTGTTGAGGATCCCAACCCTTTGCCAATCTAGTTTTAAACCCTCCCTTGCAGCACTAGCAAATGTGCCTGCCAGGATATTGATCCCCCTCCAGTTCAGGTGCAACCCATCCCTCTTGAACATGTCATGTCTGCCCCAGAAAAGATCCCAAAGATTCTAGAATCTGAATCCTTGCCCCTTGCACCAATTCTTTAGCCATGCATTCATCTGCCATATCCTGCTGTTCTTGCTCTCCGTAACATCTGTAGTAGGTAAGTTACTTGAGAAGATTCTGAGGGATAAGATATGCATGCCTTTGGAAAGACAGGGTTTGATTAGGAGTAGTCAGCATGGCTTTGTAAGGTCCCACATGGTAGGCTGCTCCAGGAGGTTAGATCGCATGGAATCCAGGGAGAGCTGCCAGATTGGATACACAATTGGCTTGATGGTAGGAAGCGGAGAGTAGTAGTGGGAGGATGCTTGTCGGACTGGAGGCCTGTGACTAGTGGTGTGCCTTGGGTTGGTGCTGGGCCCATTGTTGTTTGTTATCTATAACAAAGATTTGGATGAGAATATCCGAAGCATGATTAGTAAGTTTGTGGATGACACTAAAATAAGCAGTATCATGGACAATGAGGAAGGTTATCAGAAATTGCAGTAGGATCTTGATCAGCTGGGGAAGTTGGCTGAGAAATGGCAAGTGGAGATTAATATAGGTAAGCGTAAGGTGCTGCATTTTGGAAAGTTAAATCAAGGTATGAGTTTCATTGGTGAATGGTAGGGCCTTAAGGAGAGTAGTGGAACAGAGGGACCTTGGAATTCAGGTGCATGGTTCTCTGAAAGTGTAGTCACAGGGCAGTGAAGAATGCTTTTGGCACACTGGCCTTCATCAGGGCACTGAGTATAGAAGTTGGGAAGTTATGTTGCAGTTGTACAGGACGTTGGTGAGGCTGCACTTGGAGTATTGTGTTCAGTTTTGGTCACCTTGCTATATGAAGGATGTTTTTAAACTAGAAAGAGTGCAGAGGAGATTTACAAGGATATTGCCACGACTCAAGGGACTGAGTTATAGGGAGAGGTTAGCCAAGCTAGGACTTTTTCCTAGACTGAGGGGGGGATCTTATAGAAGTGTATAAGATCATGAGAGGTATGGAGGCATGAATGCACTCAGTCTTTTACCCAGGGTTTGGGAATTGAGGAAGAGAGGGCATCAGTTTAGGTAAGAGGGGAAAGAATACATGGGAATCTGAGGGGCAACTTTTTTTTTTACACAGAGGATGACACGCATATGAAATGAGCTGCCAGCAGAAGTGGTTGAGACATTAACAACATCTAAAAGGCATTTGGACAAATACATGGATAAGACATGTTTAGAAGGATATGGGCCAAATGCAAGATATGGGGTTAGCGTGGATGGACATTTTGGTTGGCATGGACCAGTTTGAGCCAAAGGGTCTGTCTCCATGCTGTAGGACTCTATGACTCACGAAGTTCCTGGCAAAAATAACATTTTAAAGTTGGCTGTTCATGTGCTGTACGATGGAACAAAATTCCTGCCATTCCCACCAATTAGGACTGTTTCAGATTTCTTGGCTCCCACCCGGAATGAATCTGGATAATTGTTGGATAGAAGACTTTCATTAAATTATTTCATGGGATGTGAGTATCACTGGCTAGGTGAATATTTCTTGCCCATCCAGTTTTGTCCTTGAGAAGATGGTGTGAGCCATCTTCTTGAGCTGCTGCAGCTTGTATAGTGCAGACACACTCACCCTGCTGTAGAAAGTTCCAGAATTTTGACCCAGCAACAATGGAATACAGCAGTATACTTCCAGGTCAGGATTTGTACCTAGGAGGAAAACAGCATTACTAATTCTGGAGCAGCGTGAAGCCTCAGGAGTCATGGATGTACATGGGCAGGGATTGGACTGGGGAGAGGAGACCGAGTCATGGTAGTTCTGGGGCAGGAGCAGGCTGAAGCAATGTCCAGACAGTCCTATTTGTGGATTTTTGGGAGAAGGTAGAAGCGAGCTGTGTAGGGCTAGGGGACTAGCATTGTGGAGGCAGTTGGGGCGAGGGAGGATAGCTGCCTTAACTACCCTGTTAACCTGTCCTGCTGCCTTAAGAGATTTGTGGACAAACACCCCTTGATGTGCATGTAAATATATTAGGGTTTTCCTCAGTCTTGCCTGCCAGTATCATCTTCATGCCCTGTCTTTGCTCTGTAATTTACTTCTCAAATCCTCTCCTGCACAGGCTGAACTCCACTAGGGCCTTGGTGGATTTACTCCCTCTGTACTTGTTACATACTTTCCTTTTTCTTTTCCTTTTTATAGAGTTCTAAGTATTCCTAGACATCCATCCAGGGTTCTCTGTGCTTGTCGCTCCTACATCACCTTAAATGGAACAGGTGGGTGGATGCTCTTCCCCAGTTCCTCTTCAAATACCTTCCACTGTTCTGCTGTGGATTTACCCTCAAATAGCTGCTTCCAGTCGAATTTGGCCACATCTTGCCTTACTTTAATAAAATCTGCCTTCCTCCAATTCATGCCCTTTTCTTGCATGCCATTTTTTCTGTGGCCGCAGAAATGGTGGTATGTTCCCCTAACAGCTAGTGAATCCCCACACTATCACTATTGCTCCTGCTTGCTTGCTTCTTTCCTTCCTGTACAGTCAGGCTGCTTGCCCAGAAGCTTGGCTTTGTTTGCACTCTAGTGAGGAACCAGCACCTTCAGCTTCCAAAATAGAAAACTGATTTATGAGCAGCACCTCAGGGGACTCCAGCACTACCTGTTGAATTCTCTTTGAGTGCCTGGTGATCGCCCATTCCCTTCTTTCCTTCAATCCCTGAATTGTGGTGTGACCACCTCTCTAACTGTGCTACCCAATAACTCTTATTCTTATGGATGTGGCACAGTATGTCCAGCCACTGCTCGAGCTTTGAAACCTGGAGCTCACATTTCTGCAGTCAGGAGTGCTTTCTGCACATTTGGTCAACTAGGATGCCTGTAGGATCGATGACTTCCCTCATTATTAGGTCACACGTTCCACGTGGCTGCCCTCCTCTGCGATGACTTAGGCTAGAACTTACTTTGTCTTCCTCATTGACGTTTTGAATTGCAGCAAACTTTTTATTAACCGGCACTTATGATATTCTGGTTGACCAAAACGTAATCCATGTAAAAAAACACACTAGAATAGAAACGTAATACAGGGGTACATACATCAGCGTTATATTTGATTTACAGCATAAATTATTTAAATAATGATGCAGCTATCCCTTAAATAAAACTTATTGGCAGAGACCCTTCTCACTTGCACCCTCAACTGATTATTTGCATATCTCCGAGATCATGATAATATAGTGAACTTAACGGTGCTTGAGGTACATATTTGCCAGATTATCGAGAGTGCCAGTTCATAAGTTGCCAGTTAAAACAGTTTGCTGTACTTAAAGATACTACCTTTAGCTTAACTTTGATCTCCTCTTATTTGCTGACTTGTACTTTTCCTTAGTGCTTCTTCATTAATCCCTTAATAATCTCCTAGCTCTTCGGTCTTGGTTCACTCCTGGCTCTTGTAATCTGTGAAATTAGTTAGGAAAACAAGACAGCAGAGAAAAACAAAGTAATGATGTCCCTCTCCCACTGCACCTAACTCCGATACTTAGCAAACTGCCGCACTCCACTCACTGGTTACACTGCTAATAGTCCTATGGTGTATCTTCACTGTTTTGATTCATTTTAATATGTCTGCTACTGCTTCTGGTATTTTCTCCTGCACTTTTATTGAACCAGGATTGATTCCCTGACTTGGTGGTAAGGGTAGAATGAGAGGGACTTGCTGGTGCAAGAGGTTACATATTGTGGTTCAATACAATTCTGTTGCTGGCGATGGCCCACAGCACCTCCATTGGTGCTTTATTTTGAGTTGATAGATCTACTCTGAATCTAAGCCATTTAGCACGATGAAGGTTATCCACAAATGGTGGCCTTCATCTCCAAAATGACTGTGTGGTGGTCAGTTAATAATAGTGCAGTTGCATCTTTGACAGGTAGATTGGTGAATATGTAGCCAAATAGGTTTATTACTTTTTATTGGTTCTTGCAGGCCCAATCCAGCAACTATGTCTTTCAAGACCTGGTCAGTAATGGTACTGTTGAGCCACTTTTGGTGATGGACAATGAAGGCCCTCATCCAGAGTACATTGTGTGTTTTCTACCCTCAGTTCGTCTTCCATTTGGTGTTCAACATGGAGGTGTTCACCATCAACTGAGGTGAGGGCAGGGGTAGGGTGGTTTCCTTGCCCATGTTTAATCTGGTGCTGTGAGGCTTCGTGGGGTCCAGAGTCAGATTGATTACTCCAGGGCAGCTATCTCCTGACTGTGTGGTGCAGTGGTGCACACATTCTGCTAAGGGGTTGCCGTGCCAGTGGGACAGGACATGGGATGAAACCAATTTATTCCCACTCGGAAAAAATAGATGTGTGTGCATGCACAGAAGATGCAAATGGTAAATATTGTTAATTCGCTAAAGAATATGCCAGTTAACAAAAGGCCAGATGCAGAGGCACTGCTGATCGAAAATAACAGGGTCTCAAAGCTACCTAGAAGGATATGATTTGCTGATTAGATTTTGGTAGGCTGTTGCTTGACTGGTCTGTGGAACAGCTGTCTAGGTTTTGGCATATGCCCTTAGGGCTTTGCAGGGTTGACAGGGCTCTGTTTGCCATTATTGTTTCTGTTCCCTAAGTTGATGCCAGGTCATCCATCCTGTTGCATTCCTTTTTGACTTTGCATTGAGGTTTGGCACAGCTGAGTGAATAGCTAAGCCATTTGAGAGGGCACTTTTGAGTCAGAGTCCAGAGTTACATCTAGGCCAGACCAGATAAGAATGAGATTTCCTTTCCAAAAGGGTATTAGGGTATTCGATGACCTTTAAAACAATTGATAGTTTTATGGTCAATGTTGTTAGAACTTTTAATTGCAAGTTTATTTATTGAACTTAAATTCCGGTGGTTACTGTTGTAGCACTTCTCCCCAAATCATTAGCATCAGTCTCTGGATGTCTAGTCCAGTGACCTTACCACTATGCTACTGCCTCCTCGGCAAGGGCAGTGTACCAAGGACATGTACCAAAACCTAGATTGGATTGTCAGCTTTTCTTTATTCATTCCTGGGATATGACATCACTGGCTAGACCAACATTTATTGCCTACTCCTTATTGGCCTGGCGAAGGTGGTAGCGAGTGGCCGCATTGAAATGGGTGCTGTTAGAAAAGGTGTTCCAGGATTTTGACCCAGTGATTGTGAAGAAACAACAATAAAATTCCAAGTCAGGATTGTATGTGGCTTGAAAGGGAACCGGCAGGTTATGGTGTTGCCTCAGAACTGCTGTTCTTGTCCTTCTAGATGATTCAAGGTTATAGGTTTATAAGAGGTTGTCAAAGGAGCATGGTTAGGTTTATTACTGTAGTATCTTTTAGCTGGTAAGGGTGGTAAATGGGTTACTTTGACCTGGAAGTTGTTGAGCTTCTCGAATGTTGAAGCTGCACTTCAACAGTTAAGTGGTCACTATTCAATAACATCTGACTTGTAGACAGGCTTTGGTGAAACAGGACATCAGTTACTTTTTGTAGAATTCCGACCACAAGACGTAGCAGAAAGTAGGTCATACTGTCCATTGAGTTTTCTCTGCTGTTCAGTGAGATCATCATTGAGCTAATGATCCTTGGGCTCCACTTTCCTGCCTTTACCCCATAGTTCTTGATTCCCTTGCTAATTAAAAATGTATCTCTCAGCCCAAATATACTTCGTGACCCAGCCTCTACAGCCCTTGGTGGAAAGAATTCCACAGACTCACTACCACCTGAGGGAAGAAATTCCCTCACCTCTCTGCACTAACTAGGCAACTCCTTCCTCCGAGATTGTCCTCTGGTCCTAATCTCTCCCACAAGGGGAAACAAACTGTCTGCACTTACCCATAAGAATCTTGTATGTTTTAATAATGCTGCCTTTAGTTCCTCTAAACTTTTTAATGAGTACAAGTCTAGGCTTTCTTCACAATAAAATCCTTCCGTATCAAGGAGCAACCTAGTGAAAGGGACCAAAACTGTTCACGATATTGTAACTGTGGTCTGACTGGTGCCTTGTGTAGTTTTAGTAAGACTTTGTTACTTTTATACTCCGCTCCGTTTTGAAGTAAAGACAACATTCCATTTGCTTTCCCGAATACCTGCTGAACTTGGATGCTACCTTTTTATGCACCAGGACTCCCAAATTCCTCTGTGCTGCAGCGTTCTGAAATTCTTCACTAACTAAATAGTAATCAGCTCTTCTGTTCTTCCTGCCAAAGTGCATAACCTCATTGTCTTCCATCTGCCAAGTCTTTCCCATTTGCTTAACTTGTCTATATCCTTCCATTGACTGTCATCCTCACTACTTGCCTTCCCACCTATTTTTGTCATATCCAAACTTGGCGATAATGCATTCACTCCTGTCATCCAAATCATTAATATACAGTGTAAGTAATTGTAGCCCCAGCATTGATATCTGTGAAACTACGCTAGTTACAGGTTGCCAACCTGAAAATGCCCTTCTGTTAGTTAGCCAATCCTCAATCAGTGTTAATATACTTCCGACACATAAGGGCTCTTATGAGTACCCTAAAGTGTGGTACCTACCCAGCACTTCTTGAAATACAAATTTATTACATCCGCTGGTTCCCCTTTATCTATCTTTCTTTCTGCTTTTTCACAGAATTTGTCAGGCATGATTTCATCTCTGTGCTGAGTCTCCTTGATTTATCTTGTGTGTTTCTAAATGCTCTAGTATTACATATTTTGTAACTGACTCTAACATTTTCCCAATGATTCCAAGCTTGACCTGCTCTTGTACCCATAGTACTTGAATGGCTGGTCCAGTTCGATTTCTGGTCAGTGGCAACCCTACAATGTGTTGATAATGAGGGATTCAGTGTTAGTAATGTTGTTGAATATCAGTTCGAGATGGTTAGGTTTTGTCTTGTTGAAGATGCTCTTTACGTGAAAAGAGAATTCAATAACAGTACATGGTATGTTTGGTTTCTTTCATGTTTTTGAAGTAGGCAATTTCATTTCAAAATACTGCTGTGTTCATTATAATCAATTTGGTGATTTCCCATAATCCATCAACTAGCATTACAACTTCCGGATGTCACCCAAAAGGAACTTAAAACATTCTGCTTTCATATTGAATAAATAAACTTTAACTCAATGAATTAAAGGTTAGTTAATCGTTGCCTTGCAGCAATCAGCTGTATGCCTTTTGTACCTCTGGCATTGTTTCACAGCATAATTAAACTACAGCTGTTCTGCATTTCAGTTCTTTCGTGATTAAACCTTAGAAGTTTGATTCCTGAAAATATTACTTTGGGGGTACAATTTGTCTGAGAGATTGTTGCCCAGTATTTGAGACACTGCATGGGAGAAATACAATAAAATAAGGTTAATGCGTTAATTTGGGAGGTTAAGTATGTTTTTGTCCATTGAAATTGGTTGTTGTATAAAGATAAATATAAGAGGATGGTCGTTAACTTTTTCAAGTTATGTTCTGTTTTCCTATTTAAATCCCTTTCGATTGCTACGTTGGGCACAAAACTTTAAGACTCATGTTATGGCCTCTAATCAGTGTACAGCATCTGATGACTTGAACTGTAGCCTTAAAGCTTTAGTGGAAGTCTCTTTGTAAGATGTAAAGGACATGCAAGGCATTTTTCTCAAGTTGTGACTTGCTGTTTACAGAGTTTAATTTGGTAAAAAGCTGTGATGATTTGACTCTTGACCAATTATTGCTCAGTTTGTATTTGATTGCTTAATCGCTCCACTTTAATTCAGCTCAAAGCAGAGGGGTGGAAAATGCAGGAATACATATTTCAGTGGTTGCTAACAGTATCATTCAAGAAGCCTTGTAGTAGATAGGAAGGATGTTTCTTTGTTCACTCCTGAAATGTGCCTTATGGGGATTTCTGTTTGAAGCTGTAATTCTGTTTAGTACTTAGTCCTCATTTTCCCTCTCAAAATTAATGGAGCTGAAGCATCAACAGAGAATCTACTTTCATAATACTTTGCTGGTTTGACTTAAAGAAAATAATTGGAAATACAAAAGGATTTTATGCCTGTTTGCTGTTCTCCGAATTTGAAGATTCTGGCCTGACAAATAAAGCAGGATACCATGATTTTGGAATGACTAAATATTACATAGAACTGTCAGTATGGTCTAAAATTGCAGTCATGTAATTATTGCAACATTACTGATTGTGGAGTCCCAGACAAGTTACAAGTGCAACTAGCTAGCAAGGCAGGCTAGTAGGGCTGGTCTCTGCAGATGTAAAAAGTTTCAAAATATTTGATTTCATTTATTGTCATCACATGTATGTAATTACAGAGAAAAGTTTTGTTTTGCGAGCAGTACGTGCAGATCGTAGCAAACAAGGACGTACAGATCTTGGGCTTGGTCAGTGAGGCGTACAAGGTTACAGCTGCATAGGAGGTGCACAAAGCAAGATCAACATGATTTGAAGTTAGAGCAGTCCATTCAGTAGTCTAATAGCAGGGAAGAAGCTGTTTTTGAACCTGTTAGAGCGTGTGTTCAGGCTTCTGTATCTTTTTGACAGAAGAGGTTGGAAGAGACCATTACTGATGTGGGAGCAGTCTTTGATATTGGCAGCCTTTCCACAGCAATGAGAAGTGTATTTGGAGTCCCTGGATGGGAGGTTGGCTTCTGTGATGGTCTGGCCTGTGCACACAACTTTTCTATAATTTCTTACGGTCCTGGGCAGAGTAGTTGATGTACCAGGCCATTAGCCATCCGGATAGAATGCTTTCTGTGTTGCATCTGTAAAAGTTGGTGTGAGTCTTATGGGACGTGCCAAATTTCCTAAACTGCCTGAGGAAGAAGAGGTGTTGTTGGGCCTTCTTGACCATTGCATCTATGAGGGAGGTCCAGGACAGATGGTTGTCATCATTCCTACAAACGTGACGCTTTCGACCCTCTCCATTCAGCTCTGTTGATGTAGAGGGGAGCATGTCCTCCTCCTTTCTTCCAGAAATCAATGATCAGTTATTTTGTTTTGCTGACATTGAGAGAGACATTGCTAACATTGCACCATGATGCCAAATACACTATCTCCTTCCTGTATTCTGATTCATCGTTGTTGGATATCTGACCTACCACGATGGTGTCATCAGTGAACTTGTAGATGTGTTCATATGGAACTTGGCTACACAGTCATGGCTGTACAGGGAGTACAGTAGGGGGACACCAGTGTTGAGGATTATCGGAGGAGGTGCTGTCGTCTAGCTTCACTGATAAATAAGCCTGTTATCAACTTTTTTTGGACTTTCTTTATCCTTTCATGTTGCAGATTCTTCCAACACCTGTTTTGGATTGAAGAGAAATAGGTTATGAAGGGAATATTCACTACCATTTATCGTGAATGACCCATTTTGTAAATGGTGCAGCATTTTGCAGTAGTTGAACTTGAAGAGAAAAGGATAAGCTGAGAAATTATATTTTACAAAAAAGTTAATGTTGCCTGGTGCTTCATGAATTTGTTGAGCACTAAAGAAGGTATTTGGATTTCATTGTTTATAGGCATTAAAGCCTTGAAGAATTCAATGGCAATGTTTGAGGAAATTGGTGTACAAATGAAAGAAATGCAGCAAGTTGTATGCATGAATTATTTAGGTGTTTGGTACCGTTTTCAAAAATTGTGGCATAATATTAAGCTGAATGTAGCTTTATGGATGGGGGATAAAATAGAGATAAAGGAAGGTATACAGTTAACTAAACATAGATTCCAGAGAGTCCGAAGGTAGTTTACTGTGGAAGTGTTTGTTGCAAATAATGAAAGGCAAGATTCCAAACTAGCTGGAATTGCGTAGAGACTTAGCTCCAGGTGGAAAAAGTCATATGGAAGAAGCAAATGGCTTTTTCTTATGTCATAATTGTTACAATTGACCAAATGCCTTTGTTCTGCACAGTATCTGCTTCAGCTCTCCGAAGGTGCATCATAACTTAGTGCCATTCTGCTGTCTTTTCCTCACACCCTTATATGTTGTTTCTTTTTAGAGAATCATCCCATGCCCTCTTAAATGCCTCAATTGAACCTGTCTCCACCATACCTCCAGACGTGAACCACTCGTGAAAAAGATTTTTCTTGCAGCACGTTTGTTACTTCCGTTAAAAATCTGTGCCCTCTCATTCTTGATCTTTTTACAAGTGGGAAGAACTTCTTGTTATCTATCCAATCGGACCCCTCAGAAGTTTGAAAATTTATTGAAAATTTGAAAATTAGTTCTCCGCTTAGCCTTCTCTCTAAGGAAGATGTTCCCCGCATCTCCAATCTGTTCTCCTAACTGAAGTTTCTCATCCCCAAAACCATTTTTTTGTAAATCTTTTGTACATATGCCAATGCATTTACATCTTCCCTATATTGTGATGCCAAGAACTGTAGTCAATACACCAGTTGATGTTTAACAAACAGCTTATGCAAGTTCAGCCCAGATTCCTTATTCTTGTACTCTGTACCCCTATTACTAAAGCCTGGATACTGTACTCTCACCACTTATACTGCCACCTTCAATGGCATGTGCACATGCAGACCACATCATTCTGCTCTTGCACTCTATATTTAGAATGATACCCTCTCATGTTATATTGCCTTTCCCTGTTCTTCCTACCCAAATGCATCACCTCTTGCTCTGTTGAAATTTATCTGCTGTCTATTCTCCCACTCTTCCAACTGGTCAATGCCTTTTGAAGTTTTACACTGTCCTTACAGTTTACAATGTTTCTAAGTTTCATATCACTGTGAGCTTTGAAATTGTCCTCTACATATTGAGATCTAGATGATTAATATATATATCAGGAAAAGGAAGGATACCAATACCAGCTGTGAGAACTCCACTGCAAACCTTCCTTCAGCCCCAAAAAGGAAAAAGATATTCTGACACCTGTCAAATTATGTTTTCACTTTAAAGCAAGTGAGACCAGTAATTAGTAGCGCTACTGTTACTACAGAATGTATTTATAAATATATATATGAACCAAGAAAATAAAACAGGCAAACTAGCCCTGAGTAATTAGGCAGCTGTAATTGTTCCCAAAAGAATACAGAAACCTACAGAAAACCATAACATGAAAATACTCATTTGGTGTGTAGCATGTGGAGAGAGAAAGCGTTTGGAATGAGTGTTACTGGGAAAAGCCAAAAATGTAACAGGTTGAGCAAGTGAAAGAGAGCAGGCTAGAAAGAAAAACAAAAGGGAAGGTCTGTGTTTAGTTAGAGGGCAGGAGGAATCAAAATACAGAAGGTTTTATAGTGCAAGGCCTAAGAGATCATGTGGGACGCAAAGGAAATTTCAAAACAAGCGTGTCCAGAAAAGGTGTAAATTACTTACTGTTGCCTACTCTTAACCAATTTTGCATCCACACTGCTACTGCCTCTCTTTTCCATGTCTGTGTGACACTGTATTGAACACCTGGAAATCCATGTACATCACATAAACAACATTATCCTCCCTAACTCTTTCTGTTACCTCTTCAAAATTCCAGCAAATTAGTTAAACATGATTTCTCCTTTGAGAAGAGCCAGTATGGATTTCTAATCCATCCACCTTTTTCCATGTGACTGCTAATTTGATCCCAAATGGTTGTTTCCAGAAGCTTCTCCACCAGTGAAGTTTAACTGTCTATAATTCCTGGGCTCATACTTGCAAAGATTTTGGAACAAGGGCACGGATTTGCAATTCTTCAGTCTGCAGGTACTCCCTCTTTGTCTAGGGAAGACTGAAAGGTTATAACCATTACCTCTGCAATTTCCATTCCCACTTCCTCCGATATCCTTGAATGTATTTCATCCAGTCCCGGTACCTTGTAAACTTTCAAGTACCAACTGTCTAAAAATGCTTCTTCCATATCAGTTTTAAACCCATCTTGTGTTAGTTTTCTCCTCTGTACTCATGGCCTGTGTTGCATGTACCTCTTGGTAAAGACACAGATGCAAAGAATTCATTTAACACCTCATCCATGCCCCTGTCTCTGAAAATCCTCTTTTCTGGTATCTAATTGGCCCAACTCCTATTAAGACTTGGGGTTTTCCTTTATGTTGGCTGACAGTCTTGTCTCATAATGCATCTTTACTTCCCTTCACCTGCTTTTAACCAGAACTGGAATGTTCTATTGACTTTATATCCAGATTTTGTCATATTTGATAAAAACTGAAACAACTGGGGCGGCATGTTGGCTCAGTGGTTAGCACTGCTGCCTCGCAGCACCAGGGACCCAGGTTCGATTCTACCTTCGGGTGACTGTCTGGAGTTTGCATGTTCTCCCCGTGTCTGCGTGGGTTTCCTCCAGGTGCTCTGGTTTCCTCCCACAGTCCAAACATGTGCAGGCGAGGTAGATTGGCCATGCTAAATTGCCTGGAGTGTTCAGGGATGTGTAGATTAGGTGGGTAATAGGGGGATGGGTCGGTGTGGACTTGTCGGGCTGAAGGGCATGTTTCCACACTAGGGATTTTATGATTCAACTGCAGATGCTGTAAATCAGGAGCGAAAACAGAAGTTGCTGGAAATGCTCAGCAGGTCTGGCAGCATCTGTGGGGGGAAAAAAAAATCAGAGGTAATGCTTCAGTTCCCCAGTTCTGAGGAAGGGTCACTGGACCCGAAACATTACCCCTGATTTTTTTCCTTCACAGATGCTGCCAGACCTGCTGGGCATTTCCAGCAACTTCTGTTTTGTTCTGCCATATTTGCCCTCATGAAGTCTTAATTCCAAATTTTCTCCTCTTTGACAAATTAGCCTCTCTAAAAATGGAAATAAACGCCAGTTGTCCCTATATACCACTTATTCCCATGACACCCTTCACCATACTTTTCACACCTTGCCTACTATAAGGACTACTGCAATCTCTGTTTCTTGGTCTTATCGTGACAGATCTACAATGTCTTCCTTTCTCTGTAAGCAAGGATTTTCCCCACTGAGGTTGGTAGAGCTCTAACTATTTTCCCCTCCCTCCCAGAGCCATCACAGTTATACAACCATAAGATATAGGAGCAGAATTAGCCCATTTAGCCCAAAAAGTCTGTTCCGTCATTCAGCCATGGTTGATACATTTCTCAATTCCATTCTCCTGTTTCTCCTTGTAACCTTTTGATCCCCTTACGAATCGTGAACCTATCTATCTCTGTTGTTTCTGTGATGTTCCTCTTGTCCTCTTTGTTTTTGCCCAGCCCACTGGCTCGATATTGAACTGATGTTCTTTCACCACCCATCATGATGCCACAACCATACAGTGATTCCTTTCTATCCCTTTTCAGCATTCTGAACAGAGTTCCCAATGGGGTACTCTAGTGTACTCCTTGTTCAGCCTCAGCACCCCAATTCTTTCCTTTATAGCACCTTTTCGTGAGACTGCAGGAGGTTCAAACTGCCCTTTTACCTTTTCCCTTCTAACTGTAACACATCTTCCAAGTGCAATTGTGATTTATTTCGTAAGCTTTCAACATATTGTTACCGTATTGTATTTTCTACTCGGGATATAGCCTCTTCTGTAGTGGGGAGATCAAACACAGGCTGGGTGACAACTTTGCAGACTACTTCTGTTCAGTCCACTTTCATAACCCCAAGGTCCCAGCCAGGTCACTTGAAGTTTCCATTTGCTGTCCTTGACACCTGTAATGTTCCACTGAAATTCAGCTAAATGAGCAGCACTTCATCTATCAGCTGGTCCCATTTCAGCCCTCTGGACTTAACAATGAGTTTAGCAATTTTAGATTTTAGCCTCTGTCCCCATCTTATGTTGCTTCTCTTGCTTCATTGGGTTGTTCTCTTGTTTCTGTCTCTCTTGCTTCATTTGCTTTCAGATGGCAACTATTCAAAATTCTGCCATTTACACTTCCTCTAGACATGCTTTTCTAATTTCCTTTATGTCCCATATATTCCCTTTGGCCTTGCACTGTGAAACCTATATTTTGATCCCTCCTGCTCTCCATCCAAACATAAACTTCCCTTTTTGTTTTTCTTTCTAGCCTGCTGTCTTTCACTTGCCTAATCTGTTACATTTTTGGCTTTTCCCCGTAACATGCATTCCATGTTAACTCTTTCTCTCTCTACATGTTATACATAAACTGAGTATTTTCAAGTTACATTTTTCTGTAGGTTTCTGTATTCTGTTGTGACCAATTACTACTGCCTAACTACTCGAGGCTATTTTTGCCCTTGTTATTTACTAGGTTTGTATATATTTATGAATACATCTGTAATAGCAGCACTACTAATTACTGGTCTCACTTGCTTTATAATATAATATGACAGGTGTCAGAATATTTTTTCTTTGGTAAATATGTAGCTTGAATGGCGGTGTAAACCTAGTTGAGATTTTTTTCTGGCACCCACCAGGGCCCTTTACCTGTAGGTTCGAATGCAGCAACTGTAACTGAAAGGGCCTGTGACTGCCAACAAGCCTTTTAGACATCCACCCTTTTCACGCACACTCCTCCTTCCGCCCCCCCCCCCCGCCCTTCAGAGCTGTGATGTTTACAACTCCACAAGGATGAATGACATTGTGCTTGGCTGCTGCAGCAGTTGTACTATTATTCTATCCCTAGATTACCACTTCACCTGGATTTCTGAATAAATTTGATTTTTATTTTTATGAATGTATTCCTTTATTGAAATATTGTTCATTTTACAAATAAGTATTTCAAATTGCAGGTAATGGGAAATGGTACAGGAATGTAGATTACTATCGAATGGATGGTTCTACAAGTGCGCAAACAAGAAAAAAATGGGCTGAAGAATTCAATGATGAGAATAATATCAGGTAATGTACACTAAAATGGATGTGAAGTGTTATGAAATGGTGGTTGACCCCCACCCCCCGCCACCGCGAACTAAAACCAAACACCCAAAAAGGAGCACCTCGCCCTATATTCTGTAAAAGGAGTGTGAAAAGCGGTGTAACCTTCTTTTCATCAACTTCTACTGATTAAATAAAATAAATCCCTGGCACTCCCATTAAAATCCACAAGTAGCAATTTATTTATCCAACTCTAACAGTAAGCAAATTAACTAAACTATTAACAAACCGAGTAAATCCCTTCTAACTGCTAACTATTCACAAATAAGCAAGATTCTAATGGTATGCTGTTCCAATAAATTCAAGTCCCCCTTATATGAAAAAAAACGTAGTCACTCGAAATTACAGCCAGGTTACGTGTCTTCCAGAATTTTCTTTGCTTTGTCCGTCAATTCTTCTGTCAGGAATATTAACTAGTTGTGCTGTTGGTACCACTGTTATTTAGATGGTGCTTCCTCTAAGACATAGAGGAGGCTCTGAGAGCGAGCGATTCTCTCTCAAGAGCTGAGTGCCCTCACCTCTGGCTGATGGCAGCTAGCTCTGGGATCTTTATCCAACTGTCCCCTTGATGACCTATCAATATTTCTTACAATAGGATTAGTCCTATATTGTTAAAACCATCAGACTTTTACATATCCAAAACCTATTAAATTTAAGTACCTGGTTCAAATTGATTGGCTAAATTCAACAGCACGTTATCTTGGTTAAAAACTGCTGCTTGGCTTGCTAACTGTATAGCTTTTCGATACAAATGGTTCAGTTCAGCTGCTTTCTGTGTACTTGCAAACTTTCAAACTGCTGCTCACAGACATCTGTTTAAAATTTCTAAGCAGAGAAAAAGCACATGATCTTTTAAAGGGACTACACAATGCTTCCCCTCCTCCTGCCCTAGCATTTCACAAACACCAAATTCTAATTTCCTGCCTACCAATCCACAAGTACTCTGCCCAACTTCACAACACCTCTGCCCCCTTACAAAAAAAAGTGAACCATCGTTATGAAAACATGGCTTCACTTGTTATAAAACCTTAACTCCATTATATTACTAGATCAATAGCTCATTAATCTAAAGTTACACATTTTATACTAATTCTATTTATATATAACATTGAACACTACCATTTCTATCTTACATAATCATTTTTCTTTTAAACTTGCAATAAAGCATCCACGATAATATTTTCATGACCTGCAACATGTACAATCTGTAAATTTAAATGCTTGTAATATGAGACTCCATCAAAATAATCTAGTGTTCTTATCCTTAAATCTTTCCAGAAATATCAAAGGATTGTGAGCAGTATACACAATCGTCTCTGATGTATGTTGTAAGGTCATTACCAAACTCAATAACTTTTTTTTTCAATGGTTGAATATTTTTCCTGATAGATGTTGAGTTTTTTTTTGAAAAGTAGCTGATTGGTTTTTCAGTTCCACAATCATCCTTCTGTAACAACACAACTCCAGTACCTGCATTGCTTGCATCAATGGTGATTTTGAAGAGCTTCCAAAAAATGGCTAAAACTGGTCTGGTGGTTAACACTGCTTTTAAATTCTCAAATGTGTCCTGGCATTGTTCTGTCTACCAAAATTTTGCTTTTTTTTTAAACAAATCCATCAATGGTGCCACTACGCTACTAAAGTTTGATACAAATTTCCTGTAGAATCTGCACACTCTTAAAAATCATAGCACTTCCTTCTTCGAGGATAGTCTTGGAAATTCCTTGATGGCCTTTGTCTTCCTGTTCCTTGGTGTCATCTGTCCGTTTCCAATGTTGTGCCCTAAGAATGTCACTTCCGCCTTCGCAAATTGTGTTTTTGCCAAATTTATGACCAACTTTGCCTTCCGTAGTCTCTCAAAGAACTCTGCCAAATGCTCCGTGATCTTTCCACAAATGATTAAAGATCACTAAGTCATCTATGTAGATGGTAAAATTAGTCAGTCCTGCAACAATTCTGTTCATAAGCCTTTGAAAAGTGGCTGATGCATTTTTCATTCTAAATGGCATTATTTTAAATTGATATAGCCCATTTGGGGTTACAAAAGCAGAAATTTCTTTTGCTCTCTCCGAAGGTACTTGCCAGTAACCATGAACAAAGTCCAACTTTGTGGTGTAAGTGGCTTGTCCTGCTTCTTCCACATAATCCTCCAGCTTTGAAATTGAGTATGAGTCAGATTTGGTCATTGCATTGACCTTCTGATAGTCTACGCAGAATCGTTGAGTACCATCAGGTTTGGGACCCAACACGATCAGCAAACTCCACTCATTTTGACTTGTCTGTATAATGTTTTCTTGGAGCATCGCTTTCACTTCCTTCTGAACCTTCACTGCTTAGAGAGGATAAAGCCTGTAGGGTGTTGTTTTATCGAAGCAGCATACCCTGTGTCATCATTGTGTACAATGGCATTATTCCTCCCTGTTCTATTTTTACATAGGTCCTCAATACTGTAACAAAACTTTTAATTCCGTTCTCTGTTCCTGGGACAGAGAGCCATCTCTGCAGGTCTTGTCACTGTTTTAACTTTCTTGTTCCTCAGCGTGAGTTCTTATCACTTCTGGAAGTGAGTTTTTAAACTTCTCCAGCAGAATAATCTCTCTCAGAGCCTCATTTGTCTTTTTTTAAAATCTTTAATTTTCTCATCCATCTATCAAAGTTGCACTGTTTAATTCTTTCAAACTCGGTATAAGTCTGACCTGATTCCTTTCTTACATTTCTGAACTGTTTCTGTATGCTTCTGGTACCAATTTGTAGGCACTCAAAATAACCTTTTTTATTGCTTATTCTTCTGACACCACCTGACAGAGCTGCGAATACCTCACTAGCCCTGCCTGCCAACTTGGTCTGAATTAACATTGACCACACAGTCTCTGACCGGTTCATCTGTTTAGCCAATTTCTCAAAGGAAATTAAAAAGGCTTCTAGGTCTTTTTCATCGAATTTTGGTAATGTTTGGACATATTTGTATATATCCCTACCAGGCCTTTGGCTATGATGAGTTTGCTCACCATCCTATCCTCCTTACTAAGCCCACCTTCTACCTTCATCCTTTTAAGTCGACTTTCCTGTCTAATTGCCAACTTCTGAAGTTGAAATTCTCTCTCCCTGTCAACCTTTCTTCTCTCTTTTTTCCCTTTCTTCTGCTAGGACCTTCCTCCTTTTTTTGTCCTGCCTTTGCTTTTAACCGTAATTGTCATACTGTTTCAGTTCTCTGTCATGTTCAAGCTGCTTCATCTGCAATCGAATTCTAGCCATTTCCAAAGATTCTGATGGCATTTCCAGCAAATTTAAATGTGGAACTATTGCTGTAATTACCTCTCCCTTTCTCACAGACCAAGGCAACCCCAACTCCAGCTTGTCTGCCAATTCCAACAGCTTTGCCTTGTTCACCTTTGTAAAACCCCCAAAGTCAGTTCTTCCACCCCCAGAAAACTCTTAGTGGCAGAAAGAGCCATTACCCCCCTTTTGATTGAACCAACAACAGGTAACCAAAATTAAACAGCTTTTTCACTTCTCACTTAAGTTTTATTTAAAGATCTGAGACATTAGTCCCCAAATCTATTTAAATCTGCTGGGAACTTTTGTACCGTAAATCTGTCCATAACCTGGACAACAAACCCTAAATCTGACGTAACGTGGAAGTTGACACCGCCCCCCGCCCCCCAATTCAATGAAAACCAAAACACCCAAAGAGGAGCACCTTGCCCTATAATCTGTGAAAGGTGTGAGAAAAATGGTGTAACCTGCTTTTCAGCAACTTCTAGTGGTTAAATAAAATAAATCCCTGACACTCGCTCTTAAAAATGACAAGTAACAATTTATTCATCTGATTGTAATTGTGAGCAAATTAACAAACCGAATAAATCCCTTCTAATTACTGACTATTCCCGAATAAGCAAGATTCTAATGTTATGCTGCTCAATAAATACAAGTCTCTCTTATACATTTAAAAAAAATTTAGTCTCTTGATATTACAGCTGGGTTACGTGTCTCCTGGAATGTTCTTTTCCTTCCCTGTAGATCCTTCTGTCAGGAATATTAACTAGTTGTGGTCTTGGTATCATTGTTATTTAGTGCTTTCTGTAAGACACAGAGGAGGCTGAGACCCAGTGATTCTCTCTCAAGAGCTAAAGGCCATTAGCTCTGGTGGATGGCAGCTAGCTTTGTCCAACTGCTCCCTTTTTGTTATCCTTGATGACATATCAATATTTCTTACAATAGGATTGGTCCGATGTTGTCAAAACCATCCGACTTAAATTTAATAGGTTTTTGGCATCTAAATACCTGGTTCAAATTGATTGGCTAAATTCAAAAGCCTGATGTCGTGAAAACAAAACAAAACTGCTGCTGGCTTGCCAACTGTATGGCCTTTTAGTTACAGTGACTGTTGTTTTGGATAATGATGCACTTGAGCACAATTTGAACAGTTTAGAAAATAGCCAGTTTTTAGCTAGTTCTCATACTATAATTGTGCAACGCGGTAACTAGGCTAGCATGCATTGAATTTTATACTTGTTGCAATGTTGAGCTCGTCTGGAGATTTTAGAGAAGTGGCTATGTTTTATAATGGCCAAGATCTTGTGGGCTCAAGTAGTAAATATCGAGAAGCTCACCATTATTGAGGGCCACAACAGCATCTCAGTTTCCAAGATGTCCCACTTGCAGTCTAATCCGCAAGCTATGTTGCGTGTGAATGAGCCAATGCTGATGTTCAGGGACCTGTCTTGCGTGACTAAGGCTGGTTTCCTACTTCTTTCACCAATTTTTATGTGGATATTTTTTTCAAGTACTGCTCCTGCCAAGTATACAGCATGTTCAAGTGTGAAGTTCTTTATATCAATGGGAGTGTTCATCAGGCGCCACTGTTTCTTCATCTCTTCATCTCTTGGCTTTCCCTTAGTCCCCTTCAGCATCTCTGACTTTGCTTAGCCCTGTGTCTCTACTACACTGGAATCAGCACTTGATAAATTGGAGGAAATGACATCAGGAGCAGCAGTTAAAAACCCATCAAATTAAAAATTGGATACAGATAACAAGAAGTGTGACTTCAGCCTTTGACATCCAAGGAGGCTTGGTTTCACTGACTGTTTGTTTGCCACTGGGCCTCTCTCTGACCAGTTTGGTTCTGGAAGCAAGCTACAGCTAGAATAGGAAGTTTCTGTTGCCATTTATAGGAGAAGTAGATTTTCACAGTCAGTGGCACATAACTGCAAGATTTGGGGTAACATGTTTAGCCTGGACAGTTCTACAGATTTAGAATATTATGTTTCCAAGATGTACTATATAAAATAATTCCAAACAACTCTACATTGCAACAAAGGCCCCAATGTTGTGGTAAGCAGTGAGTAAATCGTAGGTTGCATTCACTGAGGAATGCAGTTTAAAAATAATAATTCAAATATTTAATTTGATGTAAAGGAAAATGGGATTGAGGGATTAACCGAACACTAAATGTTGAAACTATTTTATTCCATATTTAAATCCCCAACGATAATTTAACCCATAATGGAATAAGATTCTACTTTTGTAAAATTCATTTTTCAGTGCTTGGATAATTATTTGGTAGTATTGAAACCTGGTACGCCGTCAAAAATTTACTTGCACTTGAATGGATAGCCTTAAAATTTTCAGATATATTCAGTGCTTTCTAATGGATAAATATCCCAAATTTGCACTCCTTTCCCATAGTAGAAAGCCTAATTTCTCAGTGATATTTCAGTTTAGCAACTTCCTGATTTCTGCATTTAACTGCGCACGCGCAGAAGAGACTAGAAGATTTTCAGTATACTTTAGAACAAGTGAGTGCTGGAAACATCACCAGTGGCCCAGATTTTGAAGTCTGCATGATTTGATAGGAACGTAACTTGAGCGAAATCTATTCGACCTTCTTTGCAGTGCACTTTTCTAAGGTTAGTAGTTTTGGTTGTTGCATGGGGAAAAAGGTATGCAAGCTGTTGGTACAAGTTACAACTGTGAAGTTAGATTGTAATTACAAAATAGGGTGTGTGTGCAAAATTGAAGTCCCTGTGATGCTGAAAATAAAACCAAAAACACTTGGACTGCATCTGTGGCGCAATAATTTCCTGATGAAAAATCACAGATTTTAAGCAGAATTTTTTTTCTCTTTGAACAAATATTCCCTGATGTTCGAGTATTTCCCAGGATATGTTGTTCATTATTGAGTATTGTATTTGTTTGCATGCTAAATGTACTTCGAATGAGTGGAACTTAACTTGTAGTTTTTATGCACTTAAATGCAGGGTAACTTAATTAAATTAGACTAGTAATTATTTCCTTCTGTGTCTCCTCTTGATTTTACCTTGAATGTCTTGAATATTATTGATTGTGTGCATTTGTTCTTTACAGGGGCCGTCTGTTCATTATTTCCACCAAAGCAGGATCGCTGGGGATTAACCTGGTGGCTGCCAACCGTGTTGTTATTTTTGATGCCTCTTGGAATCCTTCCTATGATATCCAGAGCATCTTTCGTGTTTACCGTTTTGGACAGATAAAGCCAGTCTTTGTCTACAGGTTCTTGGCTCAGGTAAAAATGATGTCTTCCTTTGTATCTGGAAGATACATGCCTGTGTTTTCAAAACAAAATGTTAGCACGTTATTGCATTATAAATTCTCGAGGGAATATAAGAGGCGATGTTACTGAGTGGCTTTGAAACTTTCTCCACTCCTTATTTTGTAAAAACAAAAAATTGAAGTGTAATGTGTGTGCTTCCTCTGCCCTTTTCATTTAATGTTTTAGATGGCTGTGAAGCTATCCAAGGTACAAATGTTTTCATTTCTTTGAGTGGACAAGTTCTCCTCTTGAATTTTTATGAAAACATTTGATTACTGTTCCTTTCTGCTTAACATACAATGTGCCAAACATAGATGGATGGACGGAAGTAAATTTTTTTATCTTACCTTCGAGTTTACCTGTTCACAAAAGCCACAGATGCAGATTTGTTTTTGGTGATTAAAACACAAAAATCCTTGGTTGCCTTATCTGGCAAATTACACATAAATATTTAACAATTTTGAAGTTTAAAAAGAACAGTTCTGAGTATTTTCGCATCTTTTGTTCAACGTTTTGAAGCTTTCCTCCATTTCTGATACCCTGACTTTCTCCAAATATGGAAATGGTGACCATAAAGTGGTAGAATTTAACATTCAGTTTGAGAGCAAAGAACTTGGGTAAGAAACAACTGTGCTAAGTTTAACTGAGGATATTTATAAAGGAATGAAGGCCGAGCTAGGTAGAGTGGATTGGGAAAGGAGTTTAGAAACTAAGACAGTTGAGGTATAATGGCAGATGTTCAAAAACATTATTCATGGCTCACGGCCAAGACACACGTTCCAGTGAGGAAGAAGGAATCTAGGAAGGGGATAAGCCAACCATGGTTAGCCTGGGGATTAAGGATTGCATCAAATTAAAAGAAGAAAACTACTCAATGGGGAAAACATCAGTCATAAGCGAGGGGATTGGGGAAAGTTTTAGACAACAACAAAAGACGACCAGAAAAATATAGGGTGAGTGTAAACTTTGTGGGTAACTTGCAAATCATATCAAGATGGACAGCACAAGCTACTTAAAAATATAAAAAGGAAGAGAGAGTCCAGAGTGAGTATAGGCTCCTTAAAGAATGAGGCTGGGGAAATAATGGGGAACCAGGAAATGACAGAGGAGTTGAATAAATGCTTTGCAACAGTCTTCACAATACATGACACTAATATCATCCTAAATTACTAAATATTCAAGAGGCAAAAGGAGGAGAGGAACAAAATATGAAAACTACTAACGAAGTAACTACTGGAGCTAAGGGGTGCATCCTAGGATGTTAAACTAAGTAGCTGCAGAGATAATGAATGCATAGGTAGTAATGTTCCGAAATACATAGATTCGGGAAAAGTCCCAGAAAGTTGGGAAGCTGTCAAGGTCACACCTTTATCTGAAAAAGAAAGGAGACCAAGAACAGTTAGTAACCTACACATTTTAAATGTGTAACGTGATCAAGCTTGTCTTCATAAAATGGAAATTATACCTGACAAATTTACCAGAATTCTTTTGAGGTAACAACAGGCAGGATAGTTAAAGGGGAAGCGGTGGATGTAAATACTGTGAATTGTTTTGGGGCCCTTTATCTAAGCAAAGATATACTGACATTGGAGGCAGTCCAGAGAAGGTTCACTAAGTTGATACTAGGTATGGAGGGACTGTCTTATGAGGAGAGGTTGAGTAGTTTGCGGCCTGTACTTATTGGAATATAGAAGAAAAAAGGCGACTTTATTGAAACATACAAAATTCTTGGACGTGAAAGGGCAAGTGCAGAAATGTGGGAAGAGTGTAGGATCAGCGAGCCTAATCTCCGAGTAAGGGGTTGTACATTTAAGACAGAAATGAGGGGGAAATTCTTCTGAGATGGTGAATCTATCGGACTGTACCGCAGAGTGCTGTTGAGGCTGGTCATTAAGTGAGAGAGATTTTTAATCAGTGAAGAATTTGAGGGTTATGGGGGAAATGGCAGGAAAGTGGAGTTAAGGATCAACAGATCAGACATGATCTCATTGAATGGCACAGCAGACTTGAACTGAATGGCCTTCTTCTGCTCCAACGTCTTATGGTCTTGTGAAATGTTCCGAATTCATATATACAATATTTTATCATTGAAGCTTTCTCCACTTTTTTTTGAGGATGTAATACAGAATGCAGTTTTCGCTCTGTAAAAGTAATTTTTAATAAAAGGAATAAAGCATTGTAATTTCACTCAGCGATAGTAAGAACTGCAGATGCTGGAGGAACACAGCAGGCCAGCAGCATCAGAGGAGCAGAAAAGTTGATGTTTCAGGTCAGGAGCCTTTTCAGAAATGAATTTGCCCCATTTCTGAAGAAGGGTCCCAACCCGAAACATCAACTTTCCTGCTCCTCTGATGCTGCCTGGCCTGCTGTGTTCCTCCAGCTCCACACTGTGTTATCATAATTTCACTGTTGGGTTTGGTTGATAGTAGCTAATTTGGTCTGCTTTTTTATTGGATATGAGCGTTGCTGGCAAGACCAGCATTTGTTGTCCATTCTTAGTTCCCATTGGAAAAGTGGGCGGTGAGGCACTTGTTGTACTGCAGTCCAATTTTCTGACTCTAGTTCAATGTATTATGCATATGTTTAGGACTAGAATCTCCCGTCCTCCTTGCAATTCAAATTAATGTAATATTCAAAATATACATTTTTCAGCCCATGGACCATTTTATGTACTTTCATAATATTTTGATATTTGCAATAAAGGTTAATAAAGATCAATAAATGCAGAGAATATTCAGAATACGTCAGTTCAGTTTTCTAAAGATGTTTCTTTAAATACAGGCAGTTGCCAGGAATTTAGTTTTGCTGTTGATTTTTGGGTAATTCTCTTTGGATTATGAGCAAATGATAACGAGCAGAGTACTGAAGTATGTGAAGTGAAGAAGCTGAATTAATGCAAATACAGATCACTTTTAACTAAACTGTTTCAACGTCAACTAAACAAACATTTTCCTTGTTGAGACAGTCAAGTAACCTTTGAATGTTCTACACCTTCAGTGTTAGTCATTTAAGTACTCAATAAGCTAACGTAAACAGAAAAGTATTTGGTTATTCTTTGATTTGTAAAAATAGAATTCATCAATTTCAGTGGTTCTTGCATAGTTTGTGTTCCTTGAGGAAATATTACAAAATTACTTTGTTCTATGGTTGTCAACAGCTTTGTGGGAAAATAATTTACTGAAACATTAATGCAGTGTTTTTAAGTTTGATTCTTAATCCTTAACATCTTGCTGTTGTAGCTTTTGGTACCATGAGTAAGGAAATGTATTAGGAAATATGTTGTATAGTTGTTAAGTATCTCTGTCTCAGATTTAGTGCTGAAAGCAAAACTCTTTGTCAGAGACTTTTAAGAGTACAAGGTTTGGACAGTTCTGATCTGTCAGCCAGCTGTGATTTTTTTGAACTAGCTGCAACTGGCACAAAGGCAAGACATGACTCCATAGGTAAAAATACCACTGTAACCAATAGAGATCGGGTATCAGCAACTGCTCCAAAAAGAATTTGTGTATCCTTTGATGAATGTATAATGAAACAAATTCAAAGGTATTCGGCTGACTGGCATTTCTGTTTAACGCTTATTCAGTGGTGATTTTTGAAGTAATTTCAGCAAATTAAGCTTGATGCTTGCAGCTATAAATTGCCGTGCCAGTGATTAAAGCTGTTTGACAATTTGGCCTGCTGTTAAAGTAACATAATCACATCACTTTAGAAGTTAATTATCCAGTGGAAATCCTATGTAAATTCACAGAGAACAAACTGGTCTATTATTCACCAAGAGTGATCTGTGAATCTTAATTATTGGTCATTATGGTGGGTGATCTGACAGGATTGACAGGTGACATTGGCGAAAAGTGACATTGGCAGATGACGTGTAGTGAAGCACAAATTCTAACATATATTGTTTTAAAATACAGGGAACCATGGAGGAAAAGATTTATGATCGTCAAGTAACGAAGCAGTCACTATCATACCGTGTAGTTGACCAACAACAAATTGAGCGACACTTTACAATGAATGAATTAACTGAGCTCTACACTTTTGAGCCAGATCAGCTGGATGATCCAAATTCTGAGAAGAAGAAGAAGAGAGATACTCCTCTGCTGCCAAAGGTTTACCTCTTTCATAACCTTTATGCTTGTCGGGAATTTTTTTTTGGATTAATTGCATTTCGGTCAGCAATCACGCTGTCATTTAGACATAGAATTAGTGGTTTCTAATTTTACCACCGCTCCACCTTCCCATTCAATTTAATTTTTAAGACAGGTTGCTGTATAATTCCAGGAAATTTGAGCATTTTCTATTTGAAAGCAAGAAAGGAAAGAGAATTTGGAAGGGGAAGGGAGAAAGGAGAGAAGAAAGCTAAAGTAGAAAGGAACAGAAATAAGGAGGGATGAAGCAGTCAAAGGTTAGAAACTGGATGAATGATACAGTGGGACAAGTGATGAACTGGAGGAGAGAAGAAATTGAGAAGTGGTTAGAACAGAAGTGTAAAAATAAGAGGGATAAAGTAGAGAAGTTGGAGATTGGAGTAGCAATGGTGGAGAGAGAGAAAGATTGGCTTGGAGTTAGAGAGAATTAGACTAGTGTTTGGGGAATATAAAAAAAAATTATAGAAAGACCGAAATAGATGCACTGCAGTGTTAAATAAGGGTGTGAGGACACAAGTTTGCAGATAAAAAGTGGAAAGCATTAAATTTGAAAGCGAGTGAAATGTCAATGAAGTAAAGATGAGAGAGAATTAAGAACAGATGCTGAGATGGAAGCAAAGATGGGAGAAGGTGAGGCACCAGAAAATAATGGAGGTCATGGTTAGATCTGCAAAAAGGGATGAACAAGGGAGCATGGATGAGAGGGTTTATTATTTGCAGATGCTTTCTTTTTGGAGCTGGGCCACTTGCAGTGTTTCATAGCTGAAGGCTCATTTTTGATGGTATAAAAGTTGGGGGAAATAAAATTAATATACTGTCCTATTGTTGTCCTTTTCATATTTTGGTTGTGTTACTGTTGACTGCCATTAGAGGGTATTCATTATACAATATGTTACACCAGATGCGGCAATATTTGAGTGACAGGATATAGTTTCTATATAATTTCTGTACAACGTAGCAGAGCAACTGGTGGCTTAAGAACTGTAGATCCCCCTTAATTGAAACAAATTCAAATTGATCCAATAGACAGTAACATGGTGCTCGTCCTAATTAACCATCTCATGCAATGAGTTAAATTTAGGATTAGCGATCTTTTTAACTGATTAATTTGGATATTTGATTCTTTGCCATTGATAGTGAAACAAGTTTTATAATATAGCTCTCCAACTGAGTTGGAGCCTGTGAACTATTAATTTGAATGTGAAGCAAGATGATTGTACTCGTAATCTGCACATTGTTTTATGACAACTCTGCCTTCTAAGCTTACCAATTGTCACTATAAAATAACTTGGGGTTTTGGGGGGATGGTTAGGCAGCTGTAATTGGTACGAAGCAAGTGTGTGCACATGTGGGTGGTAAAGGCTCCATATGAGCATAAACCAACTTTTTTGGTAGCTTTGATAAAAGGAGATGCAGTATTTTGAGTCAAAGCCCTGTGACCTTGAACAAGAGGTTTTAAAAGATTGCATCCTCGGCAAGTTTCTTTACCTGAATTGGAGTTTTAAAAATAAATTTGAGATTAAATATTGTGTTGGAAAATGTAGCACTCCAGCTTTGATTTGAAATTTAATTTGAGTGCTTCAGTTTACGAAAAGTGTAAGAAAACTGCAAAGACTTATTTTCGTTGTGCTTCATATAACTTTGTGCTTCATTTGAATAGACCACCTACATTATATTTTAAGATGTCAAGGTGGGAATGTGCAGTCGATTTTTTTTTTTTCCTGCTCTGTTTGGCAACCTTAGAGGAAACTATTTAAATTGTTTTAAAAATCTGTATAACATGAAATGCGCAATTCATCGTTCCATTCACATGTAATGAAAATATTTTGATATTGGTCCCAAATAGATTTTACGTATTATGATTATACTGTTTTGCGGCATTTTGTATACCTGCATTGCAGTACTAATTTGACCTGCTAAGCACAGGATTTGTGATAATTTCATAAATAACTTATAGGCATTATTACTTTACTGAAGTACAGATCTAAAGAATAGAGTTTATTTTTAATTCTATTTTTTGACAATTCCTTTTTCTAGTATAATAAAATAAACATCTTAAACTAATAATTACTAACAGGGAAGGTTATTTCTAGTTAACTGCCACTCATTCCTCAAACAAGTCTTTGATCTTGTCATACAATCTTGCAAATTATTTAATTTGTTCCCATGTTTTACAACACATTTGATGCTCTTTTAAAGTGCTTGGTAAAGTATTTTTAACTTTTGGGATGTTTCTCAGCAAAGAAACATGGATCATTCTACAGTAAAATTACTTTAGTTCTATTTTTAATGCAGTACATCTATTATGATTTCGTGGAGACTTTGATTCGGTCACCTGTTTCAACATTTCATGTCTGTTCTCGGGCAGAAATTTTATCATCCCAGATCTACTCTATTAGAAATTCTTGTGAAGTTTATAGACCCCGTGGCACAAATTTTAAGTTGGAACATTTTGATGCCAGTGAAGGAGATCCTTTTATTTGCATATATTTCAACTCGAGAGACACTTAAATCTGACACCTTGTGTTATTGATTATAAGCTGTCTTTTTGGAAGTTGAGTAGAACGTGAAGAGCAAACAGTATTCTCACACCATTGAATAATGTATGGGCATAGTAAAGCTCAAATAAAAAGAGGTTTGGGAGCCCCTCAGAAGTGGTGGGCCTGACAGGATTTCACAGGACGTCTTGAAGGAAAAAATGCATTCTGCTGTAATATGTGAATTTCAACATGAAAGGCAACTGGGAACTTGTGTATAAATGGTACTTTTAGGTTTATTTTGTATAGCATCAGATTTTAATTTAAACCTGAGTATTATTGTTTTAAAGTTTTAGCACAAAATCAAGTTAAAAGAATTTATATTCAGTAAACTAACTTTATTTTTAATGGAACCTCCTTTATCTATGTTTGTTACTACCATGTCTTTGCAAGCGAAAGTCTGATACTAGCTGCTAACATTAAGAGCTAATCAAAATGTTAATTCTGGTTATATTGTCTGTCTCTTAATGTCAATGTTTTTGACATTGTTGTGCTGAATGCACAAAACGAAAATTTAGGATGTTTAAATCATCTGCCACTTTGCAATATCCATTCAAGTTTCTTCCTTTGTGCAATTGGCAAAGTTGTGAAATTACTTCTGTCACCTAAAAGTAGATATTTGTTTTAATTCCTGCATTGCAGTCATTAAAGATTGAAAGGGGCATGATGAAATTTTGTTCCATTAACTTGTTTCCACACTTTGTTTTATAATTGCATTAAAAGATGTGAAAGATGGAAGCTTTATTCTTCAGTAAAGGGTTGATTTAGCTTAACTGGTTTTTACTATGCTGAATTACAGAGAATACAGTTGACCTTCCAAAGAGATTATTGTCTGACCGTAGTTTGTGGTATTTGCTCCAGCACTTATAAAAAAGCAATTTACATTTTAGACATCGTTTCAAATTTCCCAACTCAAAAAGATGAGATTTACTCGCAATATAACACTTAAACAGATGTTCCATATTCTTTTAGCCAGCACTTGACACAAGATCCTGTGGCTCCGTTTTAACCTCATTTAACATTTGTTTTGACAGTGCTGTAAGTTGTCTCAGAATCGCTGAGCGGATCATTCAGTAGCCTTTCCCTTAGTGGTTTGAGGATTGTGCAGTAGATTTGTCTTTGAGGTTCAATGATCTGTGGAATAACTGACAAATTCTCATTTGAAAACATTGTCAGTACAGGTGGAAGCTTTGAGAATTTTACCCAAAATTCAAAACATTAAATTGGTGGCCTTGTCTTGAATAGATAAATAATTGTTGTCTTCTCAGAATGCACGTGAGAACTTCTGGTGACTTCATGTTCATTTAAGTTCTCAACATGAAAAATTATCCATCCAAACAGTAAATTTCTCAGCAAGCATCCCCTTTGCTACTAAACCTGGTGCAACTTCGGTGATTTATCCTGTTAATGAATGTTTTGAAAAGTAGGCAAATCACATTTGTATGTGCTTCATTTAATTTTGTGTTGGAAACAAAAAAAATGTAGGGAAAAATTTTGGTCGAAAAGATAAATAAACTTTAATATACTTTTTTTGTTTTACTGATTTTTTTTTTTCCTTAGAAATTGGCAGGTATAATATTTAAAGTTCACGATTAGGAGTTCTCCATTAGTCAAAACGGAATGCTCCTTCCTGAGCATCAAAATTTCTTGTTAGGTCAGTGATTGGTTGGTGTATTTATGCTGATCTCTTAAGCTACTGGATCAATGAAGAGCACTTCGAAGGTTAAGAGAAGGCCACTTAAGCCATTACAGTTCTCCTGTTTCGATTAGAGTAGGAAAATGCCAATGACATCTGTCAAGTAAAAATGTGGATGGCAAGAAATTTCCTTAACCCTGACAATGTTTCTCTTTAAATGATGCCAATAATTGCGAGTTTTGTTTCCTGAGAGGTAATCTGCATCTCAGAAGCAATGTAATACTCAAAACAGCATGAGGAAATTCTCTAGGGGCTTTGCTTCCCTAATTACAAAGAGATGTTTCCTTTTACACTCATCTCTTGGTACTTGCAATGTCTTAGTCTTAGATTATGAAATGTAACATACGTTTTAAGACTTGACCCCAGACAATTTACTTAGATATAATATAACAGTGGAGGTAAACTTCTAGAGCTTGCGTTAAATATCTACTATTAATAAATAATTAGGTTTTAAATAATGTTTAACTGATTCATGGGGGTAATTGATTTGTAGACAAATATTCTAATATTGGGGAAACTCCCAATTGTGCACCTTTACGGATATATTTTTCTACCACAGCATTTTTGAAGAAATTTATGAATGCTATTCAATATCAACTCTGGAGTTTCTGTGCTCCCTTGTAAAGAACACTACGTTTAACACCCTCTTCCTCTCTTCCTCTCTTCCAACACCTCTCCCCTCTTCCCCATCCACCTCTCACTGTCAAGAGGACAGTTTACTGCCACCTTCTCAACAGCAGTTAGGGCTGAAAAATAAATGCCCTAGCCATCAAAGCCCGCATCCATAAATATGGAAAATAATATAATTTTCAATAGGAATAGTGGGATTAAGAGGCTTTTATTTTCTTTTTAACAACAGCATTTAAATCTAAATCTCAAATCTTCCCATATGGAGAGAGGCATCCAACTCAACTTAAAGTGCTGATTCACATCAGGATTCTAAGAGAGTCTCAACATGCGCAAGATCGTGACACATAGGTGGGAAGTTTGTTGCTAGTTTTACCCTAAGTGGATTGCTCAGTAAGTCTGACAAGAATGTGATCACTTGGCAAGAGCCCAAACAAAAAAATTGTTTGTGCTTTACTTACAAGAATTTATTTGGAGCCCTTCATAACAGTTGTAAAACCAATGCAACTTGAGTGAATCAGCTAGTATCAAAGCATTCTACCCACCAGACAATGTGTCCAACCTCCCAGACAGATCTTGAGAGATGTGTCTTCAGATCATGATGAGAGGAGCGGGTTTGGCTGCACTGGAATTATACTTTTTATTTCTTTATTCGTTCACGGGATGAGGGCTAACACTGGCTAGACAGCATTTATTGCCCATTCCTAATTGTCCAGAGGCAGTTAAGAAGGAACCACATTGCTGTGGGTCTGGAGTCACATGTGGGTCAGACCAGGTAAAGATGGCAGTTTCCTTCCCTAAAGAACATTAGTGAACTAGATGGGTTTTCCCCGACAATCATAGAGTTCATAGAATCCCTACAAGTCCACACCGACCCTCATAGCATCCCACCCAGACCCATCCCCCTATAACCCACTCATGGGCAATTTAGCATGGCCAGTCCTGCTAGCCTGCACATCTTTGGACTGTGGGAGGAAACCAGAGCACCTGGAGGAAACCCACACAGACACGGGGGATGTGCAAACTCCACACGGACAGTCACCCAAGGGTGGAATCGAACCCAGGACCCTGGCGCTGTGAGGCATCACTGCTAACCACTAAGCCAACATGCCATCATCAACAATGGATTCACGGTCATCATTATCTGGAATTAAGAATCTGTTTATTGAATTCAAATTCCACCATCTGCTGTGGCAGGATTCGAACCCGGGTCCCCAGCACATTATCTGGGTCTCTAGATTAACAGTCCAGCAATAATACCACTAGGCCATCACCTCTCCCAAAACTATAGACACAATTGCATCCCTACTGGAACAAGTATCGGAAGGTGTAAAGGTCGCAGTCTAAGTGCTAACTGGGCAAATTAAGTCACAGTCAGCATCAGATGTTGCTTCTTTAATAGTGAGTGGAAGTTCTAGGCCTATATATCTAGTTTTGAAATTGACAGGGCTTGAAGAATTCCCTCAAATTGTCAGGCTTAGTTTCATTGAGATGTGGTGGATTCAGGTAGTAAAGAAAATGTAATATGCAGACAAGACTCATTTAAAATATCATTCACCCCAAAATGTGTAGTTTTGTCTTTACAGATAGGGGAACTGGTCAATGAGGTAAAATCCAGTCATGGTCAAAAAATCTGCAAATGTAGCAAATTGCTTAAAGATAATATTTCGAACTAAAAGTTTTCATGATTGACAGATATGTACAAAACTGAAAAGTGGCAGAAGGCAGAAAATCTCAATTAATGATCTTGATAGCATCTACCTGGCAATCTAAATCATTCATGTGGCATGTTTCAAATTTTACTTTTAAAGAAAATGTCTGCATTCTATTCCCCTTCCACAAAGGGAAATCTGCAGCTTTTTAAGTATACAGCCAGTCAATCTTTATTATTTTCAGTTTCTTTGAACCATTGTTGTATATTTGTAGCCTCTTACTGCTTTCAAAAATCCATGTCTTTGGTCCAAAAGTAGCTAATGTTGAATGCCAAAGTTTTGTTTGCAAAAGTAAGGATCATAAGCACCTGAATTAATTGGTACTGAAGCCAGTTTTACTGATTTTTGTGTCATGGGCCACATACTGTAGATTGAACTCAGTTGAACAGGATACCACAATTACAAACAATCTTTTTGCTGTTTGACATTTGCCTGAAGAAGGAAGAAATCAATAGCAATGGATTAGGGGTTGTTCAGGTTGATAATGGCCCAGTTTGACAGCATTGAGGCATTTGAGGAAATGGTTGCGAGGTAGAGATGGGTATTAATTGTCTTGTATTGCAAACCTTATCCTGTGACTGTGGTTCACATCGCTGAGTGTCGACAAGTTGGTGGATGAACAGATCAAGATGAGATCCTAAAAGTAACAATGTCGTGGGAAAAAAAAGGTGGTGTTATTAAATTCTGCCTAATGAGTAAAGATAATCCACCAAGGTTGCAGAATGTGATTCATCACTAGGTGGGAATGCTTTGCTACTAAATCGGGTTGAAGCAAAACTTGGATTCAAATAGGGTGTTTCTGGGGAGAAGACCCAGCTGTAGGCGAATAACATTGATGAACCTCCAGGGAAAATGGTATTGGTGTTGAAACAGATGGAAACAACAACAGTTTTATTACATCACAAGCTGTTCTTCAAATGATTTTAGCCTTTTGCTTCCACTTCTCTACTGAGAGTTCATGAAGGACACTCTAACGTTAGTGATTCCAAAGTTTGTCTATTTAGCCTCTGTCTCTGCCGCCTTCTAAAAGTTTCATTGGAAGTAATCTTCTAAAATTAATGTTTCTCTGTAGCTCCTTGTTTTGTAGGACTCCAATGTAATTCTCGTGGCTGAAAAAAACAAAGTTTCTTTAGACCTTTTCATGTACCTCAATCCTTGGATGCCAGACATCGAACTCATGACTTCCTGTGACTGTCCATGTCTGTGGCTTCCATATCTGTTGCTAGAATAAATGATGACAACAGTACTAGCATTATCTTGTGTGGAGAGCAAGAAGAAACTGCATTAATATCACACCTTTCATTATCTCTGGTCATCCCCAAGATTCTTCTTCACCAATTTAAGTATTATAAAAGTATATCCACTGTTATAATGGAGGGAAAATATCCCAAGTTGCTGCAGAGGCAAATAGAAAAATCAATGCAGGGCAAAAGAAGGAAAGGGGTAGGGCTCAAAGCTTGCTACAAGGAAGATTTCAAACTTGGCTTTAACAGAGGAGAGAGAGAGGGATCAAGGGAATTCCATCGCGTGATGTCTAAACAGCTGAAAGCACACTTGCCAATCCTGTAGGAGTGTTCTGGATTATTCAAGAATTAAAGATTAATCTACATGCTGCTGTGGGTAATCTAGGAGAAAGATCATAGTGGCATTTAAAATGGATTTTGTCTCATTTTCTTCAAACTCTTGTGTGTTGGGAGTTCCAATGAGATGAACTGAGGTAGGAGTGAGGGGGGGCAAAGCACAGACATTACTAGGATGAAAAGAATAATGGGTAGGAAGCTTACCTTGGAATTGATCTGGAAACAGCTTGCAAAGTCTAGTTCAGTTTAACATTGAGGCTTGCAGTTAATGAAGAAGGTTAGCTTACAAATGTATGTTTGCAAACTTAGTTTGAGAAAGGTTTGTTCCGACTGTTTTGACTATATAGTACAGCATTTTGTTTGCCTTTTAAGTCATGTTGAAAATTCAGTCTATTAATCAAGATCGCTTTTCTGATTCATCCTTAACTATTTTAAGATATTTATGGAATCCTTATGTGGTCCCTTTTGTTTTCCCTGTATGCAGCGATTTATACTTGTTAGTATTAAATTTCTCCCCAGCTATTAGTCCGTGTTGTTTAATCCAACTTTTCTTTTTAGTTTGCAAAGTGCTTCCTCAATCATCTGCCTGCCTTAGTTTGGTGTTTTGTGAATTTGACCAATTCCTTTTAGGTTCCTGATAACAATTGATAGATGTAAATTAGAAGTTGTCCAGTCTCAAATTTGATTGCTGATGCACATCACCCAAAACTTAGTCCCTTCTTTACCTTTTGTAATGAGTAACTTGCTTTCTATCCTTAAGTTGATTTCTGAAGTCCCTGACAAATCTCATTTCTTAAAGAGTAGCAGCAAAAGAAAATAAGCTAAAGTTTAGCTAATACGATTGAAATGAATAAGAAAACACTTTTGAAATATCAAATGTTTTTAAAAAAACAAAGTAAGCAGCTCCTTTAGACTGTCTTGAGTTGTGCCATATGCTGAGAATTTAAATCGGTGTCTTGTGTTTGGGAACTTTATTGTACTAGTGGTTGTCAGCCTTCCGTGGGAGATCATTGGCCAGGTTTTGTAACAGGTGATGACTTCTTGAATTATGATTGAACCTGCACTATCTGGAAGTGTGATAGGATCCAAATGTATCGTTGTTAAATCACAGTGAGGGAGACTGGGAAGAATGATCTACAGTCAGCTTGCAATGAAACAGAATGGGAAGAGTAGTCCGATGTGGGAGAAGTTGGTTCTGAGTTGGAGTGGCATTGGCACCAGTACTAGGGAAAGTTTCTGATCTGTACCATTGGGGTAGTCTACTCCCAAAAAATACTGGGATTGGTGTTCTTGAAAACCATGTAACTAGGGACGTTAGAGTGGGTTTTTTTTAACAAAAAGTGAAAGCAGAGCCAAATTTGGAACACAGTGGTGAGTCAGATTGGGGAAAATGCAACAAAGGAAGAAATTAATTTGTGAAATGGTTAACAGACAATGAGAGGAAGGAACAAAAATGCAGTTCTAAAAGTGAATCAGAAGATTGCAGGGTTGCAAAAATAATAAAAGGACAACTCAAAGCATGGTATTGGAAGCAAAACAGATGAACTAGTAGTATAAATTGAGAATAATGATCTAGTGGCCATTGCTGAAACGTAGCTGCAGGTTGACTTAGATTAAACGGTATATGACTTTTAGAAAGTATAGGAAACTGAAAAAGTGGAGGATTGACTCTGTAAATTAAAAATGATATTCTCTTAATAGAGAAGGACAACCTAATCAGAAAACTAGGATGTAGAAGCAATCCAGGTAGTGTTTAGAAACAAGAGGCCACTTGTGGATGTTATGTATAGACTGCTTAATGGTAACCACATGGTAGGACAGAATATCAAGGAAGAAATAATAGGAGCTTGTCGAAAAGATACAGCAATTATCATCAGGAGTTCTAACCTGCATATAGACTATAAGACATAGAAAAGTAAAATTAAGCCATTCAGCCCATCAAGTCTGCTCCAGCATTTGATCATGGTTGATGTTTCTCAATACCTTTCCCCTGCCTTCTCACCGTAACTCTTGATCGATTCAATCAGATGGGAAAAATCAGACTGGAAAAAAGTAGACTAGAGGAGGAATTTGTTTAATGTTTTTGGGACAATTTCTTAGACTGGCATATTGTGGCACCAGCTAGTGAGCAGACTGAACTAGATCTGGTTTTGACCAATGCAGTTGGATTAATTACTGACCTCCTAGTGAAAGCCCCTGTAAGTAGCAATAACCAGACTATGATTCAGCAGGTCTGGCAGCATCTGTGAAGGAAAAAAACAGAGTTAACGTTTCGGGTCTGGTGACCCTTGCTCAGAACCCCTGGACCCGAAACATTAACTCTGTTTTTTCCTTCACAGATGCTGCCAGACCTGCTGAGCATCTCCAGCAATTTTGTTTTTGTTCCTGATTTACAGTATCCGCAGTTCTTTTGGTTTTTAACATACTATGATTCATAGAGTTATGGGAAGAAGGCAGGAGAACGGTGTTGAGAAACATCAACCGTGATCGAATGGTGGAGCAGACTTGGGCTGAATGGCTTAATTTTGCTTCTATGTCCTATGATCTACGTGCAGGTTAGAACCCCTGATGATAATTGCTATATCCTTTCGACAAGCTCCTGTTATTTCTTCCTTGATATCCTGCCCTACCATGTGGTTACAGTTAGGCAGTCTATACAGTCTGCCCACAAGTGACCTTGCTTTATTGTTCCTGAACACTACCTGGACTGCTTCTACATCCTAATTTTCTGATTAGGTTGTCCTTCTCTTATGATAATATCATTTTTAATTTAGATTCAATCCTCCACTTTTTCATAGTTTTCTATACTTTCTAAAAGTCCTATACCCTTTAGCATTCAGGCCCCAATCTAAGTCAACCTCCAGCCACATTTCAGCTGTGGCCACTAGATCATACTTAATTTTCCTCAATTTATACTGCTAGTCCATCTGTTTTGCTTCCAATACTATGCTTTGAGTTGTCCTTTTATGTTTGCAAACTGCAATTTTGCATACAGTTTAAAGGAGACAAATGTGGGTCCAAGACTGTTGTTTTGAATTTACACACAGGTAATTACAAAAGTGTGAATGTGGAGCTAGTGAAAGTAAACTGACAATGTTGAGGGGTAGGTCAGTAGAGATACAGTGGCAATAATTTTAAGGGACATTCGAGAAAGCTCAGAATAATTGCATTCCAACAAATAAAAAAATTCTAAGGGGTAGTAGGAACTGCAGATGCTGGAGAATCCGAGACAACAAGGTGCAGGGCTGGATGAACACAGCAGGCCAAGCAGCATCATAGGAGCAGAGAGGCTGACGTTTCGGGCCTCGACCCTTCATCAG
>NC_063345.1:20471301-20500287 GCF_021869965.1 Rhincodon typus | reverse complement strand
GTTGTCAAAAAATTCTAAGGGTTGACTCAGCCATATATGGTTAACTGAAAAGGCAAAGATATTATCAAACTTATAGATATCAAAGAGATCAATATGATTGCAAAGATAGATGGCAGGTCTTAAAATTGGCCAGAATATAATAAACAGTAAAGAATTACTTAAAATAAAACATAAAGTTAGTACAGCAGAAAATTAGCCAAAAATGTCAACAAACAGGAAAAGTTTCAGATATTTGAAAAAGCCAGGTTTACAACATATATGTTGGTCCTTTTAAAAAAAAAAATGAGTCTGGGAATTAATGATGGAGGATAAAGACGTGGCAGACAAGTTGAACAGATGTTTTCATAGATCAATGAATCATAGAATCCCTACAGTGTGGAAACAGGCCCTTCGGCTCAACAAGTCCACACCGACCCTCAGAGCATCCCACCCCTATAACCCACCTAATCTACACATCTCTGAACACTACTGACAATTTAACGTGGCCAGTTCACCTAGCCTGCACATCTTTGGACTGTGGGAGGAAACCGGAGCACCCAGAGGAAACCCACACAGACATGGGGAGAATGTGCAAACTCCACACAGACAGTCGCCCAAGAGTGGAATTGAACCTGGATGCCTGGCGCTGTGAGGCAGCAGTGCTAACCACTGAGCCACCGTGCCGCCCCCGTTTTGTTGGTCTTCACTAGAAAGGATGGGTGTGACATCTCAGAAGTAGCTATAAATCAGGAGTTGAAAGGGTAGGAGAAAGTCAAGAAAATTACAGTGACAAGGGAAGTAGTACTAAGTTATTGGAACGGAGAGTTGCTGATGACACAAGTTAGGCGGTATTGTAGACCATGTAAATGACAGTCTATCAATGTCCCTGTTATTTTATGCTCTGTGAATAGGCAAAAATGTGGCAGATGGAGATCATTGTAAGAAAGTGAGAGATTATCCATTTTGCACAAAAAGTGGTAGGCCAAGACACTTTCTGAATGGTACGAAGTTAAATACAGGCAATGTTCAAAGAGAATTGGTGGGTTCAGATATACAGATCTTTAAAATGTCACAAACAGATGCAGAAAATAATGAATGCTTGCCTTTATATCCAGAAGACGAGAACACAAGGATACGGAAGTTATGCTGCAGTTATTCGAAACCCTGGTTAGAACCCACTTGGAATACTGTAAGCAGATCTGGGCAACAGAACTTCGGAAGGGGTTGCTATGAAGAGAGATTAAACAAATTAGTCCTGTTTTCTGTAAAATTTAGAAAGTTACAGGGTGATCTAATCAAAGCCTTCTAGATTTTAACAGGAAAAGAGAGGGTTGATAAAGATAAGCTATTTCCACTGGATGGGAATTTTACAATGAAAGGTCATATCCTGAGAATTCAGGTCAGACTATTTAGGAGAGCCATTGAGAAACACTTTTACATATTGAAAAAAGGGCAATGGATATTTGGAATTCTCTTCCACAAACAGCGGTGGATGCTGAATTAGTTGTGAATTTGAAATCTTTTTTTTAATCAAAGATATTGAGGGATATTGGCTAAAGGCAGGTATATGGAGTTAGGCCACAGATCAAACTTGATCTCTTTGAATAACGAAATAGGCTTGAGGGGCTGAATGGTCAGCTAGAAACAGGAATGGACAAGACCCCAGATGCTTGCTCTGGCTAGCATGAAATCAAAGTTTAAAATGCCTCTTGAAGACCAGGTATCTTGTTAAAGAGGAAACTACAAGATTTTTTCAAATGAAAATTAGTTTACTACTGGACAAGTCCAATTGCAGAATTTAATTTGGCTTGATGGATTTTTAATTTAATGTGGTCATTCATAAGCATAAAAAGCATTCATGAAACCTTTGTATGCAAGGCTGCATATTTTCTTTAACAATAAAGCAGTAATTTATTGATGAAGAGCAAAACTATACAAAACAGAACAAGCTATCACAATACACAGCAAAATGTAGAAAGATCTTAAACTGCCAGCACAACAAAGTTTTCACCGAGTTTTCCAACACCACTTTACAGAAAATTATATTGAGAGATTACCCTTCTATTTCAAATATTTGATCGGTTTATCCAGTCCTTCCCAGTTCTTTATTGTAAACTGTGAAGTTTTCCTGCATGCATGCTTACGAAGCTGAAAGCCTGGACTTTCTCAGTCTTTAAACAATCTGCAAATTTCTAGCCAAACACTCTGGTTTAGGAGTTTCACAAACATAATTTACCTTCGCAGAAATTTTTCCCTGAACTATTCTATGCTCCTTTCTAGGAGAGAAAACATATTGTTGTTCTGCCCCCAAGTCAGGTCTTCAAGCTGCTCAAAAACCTCACTCTCTGGGTTCCCTAAGCTAAAATCAATTCCACTTAATTATTCTAAACTAAAAACCAAGCTAATGGCCCTTGATGTTTACACTGTTTGTTAGTACTGTGCTCGGTTTATAAGTCTTCCATGAAGAACAAAATGACACTGTTATTTGTTTAAAAAGTCTTCAAAAAAAAGTAACTAACATCCAACTGTCACCATTTTGAAATCCAGACTCTCAAAATTACTTTAAATGTATATGTTTGTACAGAGCACAGAAAATTTACAGCACAGAAGGAGGCTGTTTGACTGGTTGGTCAACATATTTTACTCCTTAACCTTTATTTGAAAATTGCTATCTAAAACGCTCATTTTCCTCGATCAAAAGTACAGAGCTTTGCTAAAGTGATGTGCAAACAAAGCAGGATATGAGAAAAAGAACTTGTTCACAGCACGTAGTTAATGTATCAAATGCACTGCCTGGAAATGTGGTAGAGGCTGGTTTGAGGCATTCAAGAGGGTATTGGATGATTATTTGGATAGAAATTATGTTCAGGGATATCGGGAAAACACAGAAGATTGGCAGTAGTCAATAGAATCAATGAACACGCAGTGTTACCGAATGGCCACTACCTGCACCATAATGATTCTGTGATTGATCATTCTTGCAGTGGATTAACTATGTGCTACACTGCAATCGGTTGACATTTCTGACTTCGTCTTCTATTATAATACCCATCAAAGTAGCAGTTCTGGAAGTTAGAAGTATGATCCAGAGCATTTGTCTCAGCTTTACACTAAATTCAAAAAACATTATCCTGAAGAAGAGCAGATGGATTCCATTTAGGAATGAAATCCAGTTTCTGAGGAGTTGGTGGCAAAGCCCTAGATTGCTTGGAGACCAAGAGATAATTTGATTTGTGCCGGTGTCTCTTTTGAGAGTCAGGTTTACAATTAGGCCATTTGATTAGTCCTGGTTCTCAATTCAAAAACTTTATTCCAAGAAGCTTTTGAAATATTTTTCTATGTTTTTTTAAGTATGAAATTACTCTTCACTTGCTCTGATTAGTAATAAGACTGGAACCAGCTAGAATGCGGGCAGTCCTGCCAGCCATGTCTAGGTCCTGTGAGTGAATACAAAAAATGTGAAACTTTCCAAAGTGATAGTGAGCAGTCTTAACCTACTCACTGAAATAAGGGAGAGCTATCAAAAATTCCTTTACACTCCTCATTACTTATTTGCATAGTACTGTACTACTTGTATTGAGTTTCTTGTTGCCAGCACTGTTAGCCAAGGAAATTAAATAAAAGTTAAATTTTGATCCATGCATAAATTTTGACCATTATACAAAATGGCTGCAAATGTACTATCACTCCGTTTATGCTATTGGTAATGACCAATTTTGTCCACTTCTAATCAAAAAGCTGTGTATATGAAGTATGGATTTCCAATTTTGCAACCTGTGTTCTTGGCTGGTGTACAGAATTCAAGAATGTTTGTTATTAGCATATCAACCCAGATTCTATGGAGGTAGTGATAAAATTGTCAGCATTGACCTTATTCCTATGAAGCTATCAACTTCTACAAATGTTCTGAATAATGATAATCCTGAAGATGACTTTAATGTCTCTGTTTCTCCAGGTGCTATTGAGGAACAGCCACCACCACCATAATCCCCCAATCCCAGTCTTGCATCAACACAGAAAATCTTATGAAGTGGTGGAAACTTTCACTATCTGATTTTTTTAAATCCTTGGAAAGCTTCTGAATACATGAAACTTGGGCTTTTTTTAGTGGTGTACAAATTTCATAATTGCTGCTAAATCCCTCACTGACCCTGTGAAGCTAATTTATTTTACCAAGTGCTGGATTACTCCCAATTTTAGGAAAAGTTTTCAAACTAAAAAGATTTGAGATAGAAATTAATGATTTTAACTGTATAAACACTTAAAGTAAATAATATTAAATGTCTTTTACTTCATGTTTGCTGTCTGTCAGTACTTTAATATGATAAGTAACATAATTGCTTGCTGACATGACTGCACTTGCTTCCTTTTGACTTGTACCCAAATACTGGGGGGAAGTTATTCAATGGCACCAGTCCTTGGGGCTTGATGGACAGGGTTCCTTTTTCCCAAGTCTTTGATCGTCCTCTAAGGAGGAAATTCAGTTCCTCTTTTAAATCCTTTGTTGTAGAACAATCCTTTTCACAGTTCAACCCACAGACGAGAATAAAACAAAAAGATGTAACCTGAACTGTTTTTTTCCTTTTATTACATTGTGGGAAAGGATTTGTAAGTAGTGAGCCCTTTTCCCGCTTTGAAGAATTTGCATTTCAGTGTCGTCTTGTTCTGGAAATTAGGAATTGTATTTATATTTGAAGGGGCTTTCCCTTTTCATCACTTCCATCCATTAAATGAGCAATAAAGCTTAGACAAAGAAACGCCGTCAAGCACAGTTGGACGTAATCTGCACCATAGGGGGAGGTGATGGCCTAGTAGTCCTATCGCTGGACTGTTGATCCAGAGACCCAGATAATGTTCTAGGGATCCAAGTTCGAATCCCGCCATGACAGATGGTGGAATTTGAGTTCAGTAAATATCTGGAATTAAGAGTCTAATGATGGCCATGAATCCATTGCCGATTGTCAGGAAAAACCCATCTGGTTCACTAATGTTCTTCAGGGAAGGAAACTGCCATCCTTACCTGGCCTGGTGACTCCAGACCCACAGCAATGTAGTTGACTCTTAACTGCCCTCTGGGCAATTGGGGATGGGCAATAAATGTTGCCTAGCCAGCGATACCTTCATCCTGTGAATGAATAAAGGATTTCAATGACTGTATTACCTGAATATGTGTGTATTGCATTCTGAGACATTGTATTCCATAATCTTGCATTGCTTACAAAGGTATTTTTGGCAGTTGTTAGGAAGAAACCACTTTACCTGTATGTGTAGTTACCACACAAGCAAGTGGGTTTTTTTTCTAGCAAATTCCATTTGAATCATCAAATGGGTGAAAAGTTGGTTTTATTTGAAAATATGAAATACTTTATTCACTACTTAAGCTGGATACCATATCCACGTTTCCACAGTATGACTTCTGTGACCTTCTCACTCGTTAGTTACTGTAAAAGTTACTGTAAAAACCTGTTTGACAAACCTTTAAGGTAGAATTATTGGTAAGTGCAATTTTCATTTGCACTAGTTTGAACAACTAATTTGGGACCTGTGGCTGCTACGTACAAAGGACAACGGTTTTATTTAGGTGTACAGAAAGTAACGGTTCCAGGAATTGAACATAAATTGTCTATGCAAGTACTGGTTTCTAACTAAATAGATTTCCATTTGCAAGGCAGGAAAGTTAAAGACAAATAATCTGAAAAAGGTTTGACTTTTGTTTTCGGCATCATCTAGTGCATGTCCATTAAGTAAATTTTTCTCCCACAATTTGCCTTAAGACTGGTCTTGCAAATAATCTGTAAGAATGCATCTATGTTACTTGCATCTTTATTTAGATTTACAGGTAAATCATTCAATCAAAAATCAGTTTGTGGTAATTAAGTGTGCTGCAGCTAGATAATAGTCAAATGATATTTTAGAAGTGTAAAACTGGTAGTTATTCTGACTATGATAATATATCTAATACTAATGTCTTTAAATTGTTGATGCATCTTTGAAGAATTACTGAAAGGCTTGTGTCAGTTAAGGAGAGTCAGCCCAAATTTGTGAAAAGCAGATTGTGCTGTACTAATCTAATGAAACCTTTTGATTAAGTAACAGAAAAGGTTGATGAAGAGAACACGTAAATGGTGTCCCTTTGGCTTTTATAATTAGTGTTTGTCAGAGAACCACACAAAAGGGTTAGTGAACAAAGTTGATACTCTCAGTCTTGTGTGAGTGTGCTGAGTGTCTGCTTGAACTTTTTAAATAAAGTGAGATGTTTTCCAGACTGAGTTAGTAACCATTGTCTTAAATAACTGTTGAATCTTTGCTGACTGGTTTTTCGAGTTCCAAGTCATTGTATTAACTCTTAAATTTATTTTAATCAAATTCAGTGCCTTAAATTTTCAGGATAATTCATGAAATACTTTTTAAGTTTGGAAGATGTGGAATTATAGAAAATAGTATGACACAGTTCTCCCAGAGTTGACTGGCTGACTGTTTTAAGAAGATACGTTCAAAAATGTGATGCACCTTACCACCTACGTACTTTATCTATAGGATTATAAAATTGTTGAACTCGGCTCCTCCATTTTCTTTTGGAGAGAGCAATTTAAACATGAATGAGCTGTTTGTTACTATAACAGTAGACTACCATCTTGAAATTGGCCATAAGTGCTGGATTGAGTTTTTTTTTTAAGCAAAATATTCTAATTATTGCTAGCATTGCTTTCTGGGCTATAATGGTTGCATTTTTTTTAAAAAATAGGATCACATTTTAGCAGAGATACTTCAAAACCAGAAAGATTTCATTGTGGGCTACCACGAGCATGACTCTCTCCTGGACCACAAGGAGGAGGAAGAGCTAAGTGAGGAGGACAGAAAAGCAGCATGGGCTGAGTATGAAGCGGAAAAGAAAGTAAGGAACGTGAACCGAATGGTAACATGTAACATATAAATTCCAGAAGAGAATAGTATATATCTAGCCTAAAGTAACAGTTCTGTGCAAATTTAAAAGCAGAAATAAATCGTCCTTGCATTGATAGAAAAATTGGATTAATATGTATAGAAACGTTTAGTTTCTTGTCACAATTAATCTAAACAGTATTTAATCATGAAGCCAAAATGTAATTGTTATTGCAGATGTAAAGTTTTTAAGCTTGAACATTTTAATTTTCTTGTCTCTATTTTGAAGTGATTTGAACTTGGCTTTTGTTTGGTTAGTTTACTTTATTGAAAAATATTGGCTACTTTATTGAAAAATATGGAGGAAACCGTTTTGTTACCAAATATAAACTTGACTTGCTTTAAACTTTTCATGCTAGTGGTGGATTTCAGAATGAAAACCATGGCTTTTTTTTTAAACTCCTTCCAGGGTCTCTCCTTGCGGACTAACGTCGCAAGTGGGATTAATTTCCCTGCTGTCAATTTCGGCTTGCAGGCTGCACATTTTCCTTTCAACATAGCAACTTTGTCCACAATGAGTAATCAACAGCTGGAGGTGGGTAATTTGATCTACATCTTAACTAGTGATCTCAATACCTTAATGGTAATTAGGTTGGCTATTTGAGGTTAAAGCACTCTAAGATTAATATGTTCTAATATGATATAATATTGTAGTGTTATACCTCTGTCAATTCTAAGTGGAAGAGCACTTGTTTCCAGTTGTCATGTTGCATAAACTTAACTCCATTTATACAACTAACCCAGAGATGATGCTGTTTCTTAAATTTCTTTTGTTTTTTGCTTTGGTAACTTTAGTATTCAGTATAGAAAGATGTAGCATTGCAGTTATGTTTGATTCTACTCATAGATGTTGTGATTTGGTGTGAGATTCCCGGGTGACTTGATTTTCCTTCCATCCCTGCTCCAAAAACTCAACAACGTTGAGATCAATCATAATGCTGTCATTTTGCCTTCTGTGAGGTTTGCTCCCTTACAGTCGTAATTACACAGTCAGTATAATTTCATGACTGACGGCAGTGACAGTTTAATTTTGAAGGTGCGTTAGGTGATTGGCACTCCCACAGTTCTGTTAGGAGGGAGTTCAAGGATCCACAAACAATAGATTTTGATCAGTGAAGAATAATTTTTTTTAAAATGCCCAGCGCATCGACTTTAGGAGTTGGGAGGTCATGTTGCACGTGTATAGGACATTGGTTAGGCCATTTTTGAATGCTGCATACAATTCTGTCCTCCCTGCCCTAGGAAGGATGTTGTGAAACTTCAAAGGGTTCAGAAAAAATTTACAAGGTTGTTGCCAGGGTTGGAGGGTTTGAGCTATAGGGAGAGGCTGAATAGGCTGGAGCTATTTTCCCGTGAGCATCGGAGGCTGAGGAGTGAAGTAGAGGTTTATAAAATCATGAGGGGCGTGGATAGGGTAAATAGGCAAGGTCTTTTCCCCAGGGTGGGGGAGTCCAAAACTACAGAATATATAGGTTTAAGGTGAGAGGGCAAAGCTTTAAAAGGGACCTAAGGTTCAACTTTTTTCACGCAGAGGATGGTACATGTATGGAATGAGCTGCCTGAGGAAGTGGTGGAGGCTGGTACAATGACAACATTTAAAAGGCATCTGGATGGGTATATGAATAAGAAGGTTTTAGAAGGATATGGGCCAAATGCTGGCAAATGGAACTAGATTTATTTAGAATATCTAGTAGGCATGGATGCGTTAAATCGAAGGGTCTGTTTCCATGCTGTCCAGCTCAATGATTCTAATCTGTCAGTTTGGTTCATGCTTAGAGCATGACATGATTGCAAGGATTACACTTTTTTTTTTCTTCACATACAATGGTTAAGTTTAATTTATTGCAAGTAAAATATAAGTATATTGTATATATTTGTGATTTTGACTGTATTCCTTTTCACTTGAGATTTTTCCTTTTTTTTAAAAAAGGATCTTATCAATCAAGGCAGGGAAAAGGTCGTTGAAGCCAGTACCAGTATAGCAGGAGTGAGAGCAGAGGCGCTTGAAGACCTAATTGCACAAGTGGTAAGACATTTGAGTATTCATCCCTTGAAGGAAAAAGAGTAATTTATTCTAAGTAGCAGTAGACTGTTCAAATAAATTTGCGTTTTGTTGCTGCTATCAAGTTGATCTTTTAGTAGCCTTACATATTTTCTCACCATCAAAGCTGTTCTTTTATATGCATTATTTTGTGGTCTATAACGTAGCATTGATCTAACACTCAAAAATTGCTGCATGTTGGAGCTTTTTGTAAGTGCTTTGGAACATGAAACAGAAAAGGTTATAAAAATGTTTAATTAAAAACCAAATAATTCCCCATTTTAATACTGTTAATCTTGGCTGTTGTGCTGCCTGTTTTAGAGCAGGCTGATTGTTCAGGCATGGTTTTGGTCAAAATAAAAGATATTTGGCTGACTTCCTGTCAAGGTTAAAAAAATGATTACTATTACTCACTGAATACTGAAGGACTGTAATACAGACACCCTCAATCTTGAATGGAAAATATCTTCTTAGTTTTTTTGATGTAAATTGAGGAAAGTGCAGAGTAACTATTTAAGAACCCTTTCAGTTGGAATAAAAGTTAGCTCCTCCTCTTTCATGGAATGTTCTTCACACCTGAAAGACAAACTAAGCTTTTCCTTTGAAAGAATTCTTTAGAAAAATCTGTCCTGGTTTAATTTTTTACCTACTCTAGAAAGCATGTGTCATGCGCATCACTTAGACTGCCTCTCATCATGCCACGCTTTCAGTCTAGGTTTCTAAGTCTTCAGTGGAATTTGAAGGGACTGCATCGGTTTGGCCGAGAATGCTAACCCAGTATTTTCCATGAAAAGGAGGTGAAGTTAGCTTGTCTTTATTCTTTTCGTTGTTGGACAAAACAAAATTGAGCTGGTTTATTATTTAATTAGCTGTGATCTAGACCCAATTCTGTTTGTGTTAGTTTGGAAGTTAGTGGTTGATCAGAATAGTTTTTAATCTCAACACCTTGAGGAAAGCATAAAATACAAAGGATTGTCTTTACGTATAATTATGACAAATTAACCCTGTTTAAGCCTCAGTAGACACAAGAACAGAATTAGAAAATTCAGCCTGTCAAGTCTGAAGATTTCCATTATATTTTGAGAGCCAGTATTTTCCTAATTCTTTCTTCTAAATAGCTTTACTACGATTTAAAGATCGTGCTGTCTTGTTCATGTGTCCTATCGGGGAAATGGTTTATCTGTCTCTATCCTTTGTATTTAAAACCCTTTAACATTTTAAATTTTTCTATTAGCAATCAATCTTCTAAATTCAGGGGCTTATGATCAGTCGTTATGCAACCTTCCCTCATAAGCTAACCCCTTTAAGCTTGGTGTCATCCTGGTAAACTATATCACTTTCAAAGTAGGTTTATCTTTCCTGCAACACAGTACTTTGAATAGAGTTTGATCACTCTATATAACTAGAGCATTACTTCCTCGTTAATTTCAGTCTTCCTGAGATAAAGTCAAATATTCTATTACTCATTATGATTACTTTTTACCCCTTTGCTTGCTCTTATTGATTTATCTACATTGGTACCCAACTCCATTGGGACCTCCGCAGCTCTTGGTCTCTTTCCAATTAAGAAAATATCTGATCTAACCTGGATCTTTTTACATTGCTCCACATAAAATTCCATATACCATAGTATTATCACTCTCCATAAGAGCATCAGCAAGAGGAGTAGGCAATTCTGCTCATTGACCCTGAACTACCATTCGTATTATGGCTAATCTGATTGTTACCTTAACTCCATTATGTCTGGTTTAAATTCTTGTTCCTATTACGCCATTTATTTTGCCTCCTAATGGAGTTATCTGCGAACTGTAGAATTGATTGAATGGTCATGCTCACTCCACTTGATAAGAAATTGCAAGGAAGTGATTGAACTGATCAATTTTGGGCTACTTTTTTTTTCTTAAAGCCTGTTATATTGGGAAAACAATAAGGGCTAAAACTAATTTTCTGCATTCGCTAGTTTAATTGAGTAAAAAGTGAACTAGTTTCAGATAAATTTGTTCTCTCTTGCCGTGCTTTACAAACGTGCAACAGGCAAGTTACTTCGTTTTCGGCCAGAATTTCTGACCACTTGCAAGGAAACCAACCAAGCTGAGATCAGCTTTTAATTGCAAGTGTGTTTTATTGTGTTTGTTGTTTTTAACTGTCCCTTTCCAGTTTGGTAATCATTTTAACAGTTGTTTCTTTTCTTTAGTGGAAAGAGAATCCCAACCTGACTGAGGAGCAAGTTCAGGCAGTGTCACTGAGCAAACAAGCCAGCCAAGAACTCGAAATAAAACGCAGAGAAGCCATGTACAATGATGTCCTTTCAAAGCAGCAGATGGTAAGGTCTATACTCCTTTTGTGGCATAGTGGTAATGTCCCTACCCCTGACCTGGGAGGCCTGGGTTCAATTCCCGCCTGCACCAGGGGTATATAATAGCATCACTGAACAGGTTGTAGTCATTTCAGATGACAAGGTGTAAAACTGGATGAACACAGCAGGCCAAGCAGCATCAGAGGAGCAGGAAAGCTGACGTTTCGGGTCTGGACCCTTCTTCAGAAATCTTATAGTCATTTCAGCCTTCTTTCTTCCATAAACACTGGTGTCAAAAGTCTATATAACAAAACATTTTGCTATCTTTATTCAATTAATTAACTGAGTAACGAAGAGTTTGTTTTGTGGGGCACATCTGCCTTTGCCAATTTCTTCATTAAAATTGAACATTCTTCATTGTACTTTCCATAAAAGTTGATGTTCAACCAAGGTTGGTTTGAACATTTTTTTTTAAATTTCTGTTAACAGTTTCCAGAACGCAATCACTTTAGATTGGAAACAGTTGGATAAACATAAGTTTATTTTATCCTGTGGAATATATTTGTATTCTTTATCACTGACTTTACGTTTTTATATTGAATATTGATTGAATGGATGCATACAATTTTCATGTTTCTATTCTAATTGCTAATTGTTTGCGGAAAATGTATTATCCGAATTGATGTCCATTTCTGGGTAACTTGTGTTACACTTGGGTTACTATCATTTAAAGCTGCATGTAGCCGAAATACAGCAGAGATTTGAGATATAATTGCAATTTTCAGGAGCTCCACAGGGCCACTTCACTAATTACATTTTTAGTAGAGCACATCCAGACAAATTACTGTTGGTGTCATTAAAATGTACAACTTGTATCAAGGGATTAATTTCCTGTCCAGACCTGTGTTAAGACTGGTTACAAATTCTAAAGTTACTGTGTAAGATTATAAATTTTCTGGAAATTGTCAGGTTTTTAATTTTTATAATGAAGAATTATAAAATAGTCCAATCTCCTAAGAAATCTTTTTAATAACTATAGTTCACTCAACTAAAAACTGTACAATTTAATTCATGAACACAGTTTGTTTACTTGTGCATTACACAAATTGATGCTTCCTCCTCAAGTTTTTCCTGGTAATATCCACCTTTCCATTTCAGAAAATGTCATCCAGAAATTAATATCTATACCACATGCAAAATCAGCCTTCTCCTGTCGCAGGAATAGGAATGACTATTTGAGTAGTTTCTTCTTCTAGAACAATTTGTCTCCAAATGAGTATTGAGCATCTGGATAAACTGGGCTGCTTTGAGGGTTCCACTTAGAAGGTCTAAGCAATTTTATTTTCAAAGGTCTAATTGAAATGAGGTACATCCTTGTGGGTGAAAAACATTTCATATAATGGTTCCCCAAAACATTCCTTAGGTGGTGATTTGGGAGTTCAGTACCATTAAAGTGGCTCTTTGCAGATAAAGAGGTAAACAAGCTACTTTGATTTCTGCAACTGTGTTTTACTGTAGTAACTGATATAGTTGTGGCCAACTGGACATGTTATAACTGCTGTTAATATTTAGGGATTATAGCCATCTCTAATTAATTTCAATTTAATCGGACAGCACCTACTTTTGTACTGCAATGTGTGAACAAGTCAAAGTGAACAGGCCAGTCTAGTCAGATTTTGGTGTTATATTGCACTAGCTTAACTTCTGATGACATCCTTTTAGCTATTCTAGGTCACAGGGTTAGGAAGTAAACTTTTACTGACATTTATTAAGTTCTGTGGCTAGCAGTAACTAAGCCTATTCCCCTGAGAATATCTGGCCTGTCCTCCACACTTTCCTCTTACAATGGTAAGATCAGAACATTTTAGTGTAGGGATCCTGAGAAATGCTGTTATGGAAAGAATTTGGGGTATCATGTTGCAGCTTGAACCCTGCATACAAATTTTGTTCTCACTTCTGCCCTTCTTTCACAGCTGATAAGGTCTGTACAACAAATATTAATGAGCCGAAGGCAGCAACAGATCAGCCATATGGCAGTACAACAGCAATATCCAATGAACCCACTTTTAAACCAGTATATGTCTTCAAGAAATCCTGGTTCGATGCTGACTTATCCACACATCGGTTTAAGAGGATTGCCTATGTATCCACAAACTCCACCTGGTATGCGACCTCCTCCTTTGCAACGGGCACCACCTGCACCTATGCAGATGAAGGGACAGTCTCCTGGCCCCCCACAACTGAAACAAGGAATAAAAAATTCAAAGAAGTAGCCACTGCTCAAGAGATTATAAAAATGTAGTGTTGTGCCTTTGCTATGGTAGCAAGCACATTGCTGAACTGAAGAAAAGCTTCAAGTGACCAATTTATAACTGTAGATTGCCGTTGGGACACTATTTAAGTGCGTAGAATTGTGCTGAGATCATCAGAGGTAATATTGTCATAGGAGATTCCACAGAATCTTTAAACATTGTATATAGCCTTAATAAATATGTGACTGCTAGGGAGAGAACAAGTTTTCTTCCAAGTTTTTTTGTTCTGCCAATTATTTTGTTTAATTCTGATGTATGTGAAAATTTTAAAAAGTTTTTTTGAGGAGATGAGAAGTTGAGAATCCAGGACTCGTCGACCAATGAAATATAATTTAACAAATGTAATCTTTGCCACATTACTTCATGAGCTTCAGAAATAAGACCAGTTGATAAAGGAACAAATGATGTTGCCCCTTCAGTGTGTTTTTATTTTGCTAATAATACCTATGTCTCAATCTAACATATGAGTACTTCTCCACAATCTTTGGTAGCTTAATTCCTCCATCTGTTGAACCAAAAGAGAATGATTTTCAGAACTGCTGACGTTTAAAGGGTAGACTTCGATGATATCATTCAATGCTGACAGGAGGACTTATTTGATGTCATCCATTAACAAGGGTCAGTTTTGTATATGTGCTGATTTATACCTTCAGTCTTAATAAAAGCAATTAGGTTCATCTTTGGCGACGCCTCTGTGCAATGCATTGATGTACAGACAGAGTTTCTTCCTCTCAACCTCTGCAGTACAGTTCAAAAAGTTTTTCATAATTTAAGCCCACTTTGTTGCCAGTCAGCCCAATTCAGTGAACTGAATTTTTCTTTTCAATGTGCTCAACATTAGTTGGATGCGAAGAAGCTCTTTGTCCATTTCATCCATTTTAGATATACATCCAGTGATGATCTGTTATGAGAGTGCTATTTACCTTCCCTAGATGTTGACTTGATTTAATCCATGTCCTGTGAATTTCTTTACTTTCCTGGAATTGGACGTTCCAATCCCACAAGTACAAAACTAGGAATTTCTATTTTTCATCTAGTCCTTGTGTATTTGTGCTCAAAAACTACTGTTCCAAGGATTTGTTCCAAATGGATAGAACCTGTTACTTGGTACAATGTAAAAATGTCACACCAGATCCATCATGATCCTTGAATTAGTCATGCCCTTGTCACAAAACTGTTCTTGTAGCTTCTGTAGTCAGGATAAACTCAGTGTAAGCAAAGATTGCTAACCCTATCATCTTTGGTCTAAAGTTACTATGGCTGTCAATCCAAGAGCAGCAGCATTTTATTCCACCAGAGGTGAATGATCACATAATTATGTATTTTCTCCCCTAGAATTACATAGTGATTTCAGTTGCACCAGTGATTTGTTATGTCATCTCAGGTGTTGAGCCATGTAACCAAATGATCCTTTGGGATTAATATCACATTTATTGGTAACTGATGTTGCTCCTGGACAGGTTGGGGAAACCAGCATGCAACTCTTGCAGCTTTCTTCGAAATTCAACTTCTTAGCTTCTTTAATATAAATTCAAATAATCTGTTCTAGAAACTGATGGTTCGTCAGCTTTACATGATATGAGCTAATGCCTAGGCTGTTCTTGAATTATTTTCTTTTGAAGAACTTGTACAATTTAATTGTACGGAAAAATTTACCATTTGGTCATCACCAAACAAGTCAGATAAGTTACAATACAAGAATGCATAGAACCAGCTTTTATCTATAAGCCTAGACAACGTCCATCTGCTTAGGCATTTAAAACAAGTAGGTATTTAATGTGTTCTACATTATTGTCCATGTGGATTGAAAATTGATTAGGTGAAGTTGACCAAATCTACTTCTATAACCAGGGCCATCCTTGAGGTCACTTTTTGGAATATCTGCAGAGTTGCACTGTCTGGCAACTAGTTTAATGAAAAATTAGCTTTCAATCAAGAAAGTCCTGAAATTCATAAAGTATCCTGAAAGGTACTATTAAGACTGCAAGAGCATCCATCTTGGGTACCACTGGATCAAGTTCTTTGTATGTTATGGTTTTCATTGTATGGAAGGTCATTGCATTATATATCTGACAATCTGCTCTTTTTGAATGGCAGCATTTCCATATAACAGAATCTTGCATAATTAATTCTATCCGTGGGAATTGCTGCTTGTAGAATTTAGTATTTTGTTTTTCTAGTTTTGGCCCCCAAAAAATTACCAGCTTGCAGTAAAATCCTAATTGTGTTACTTAATTAACTTTGTTAAAAGTACTGTATGATTGTATTCCTCCTTGGAACCTTAGCTTACTCCTGTGGTTTGTGGTGGATACTTCTCATCAAAGACTGAAGAACCCTTGGAGGACAAATTATATAATTTTTGGAAGCCTGTCAGATTGTTTCTGTTCATATTATGTATTAATATGACTTTATTTAATTCATAGATTTACAGTGTTAACCATATTTTGTGCTAATCCACATTTTTATTTTTCACCAATACTGTCAGCCTGATGTAAACCAAAAATAAAGCTATTCTGCACTCTAGGCCTCAACATTTATTTTAAAATCTTTATAGTTCGTCTCTTGGTATTGGAATGATTTATGAAATATAAATGTTTTCTAGTCTCCCTGACTTGTAGGACTATATTCAAATGCTCTTATTTGGAACTTGCAGCAAAGTGTAACTGTAATGTTCTGTCAAATATTTCTGTTGATTTAAGTTTTTTTTATTTTGTTTTAGTTGCGTAGAGAATTTTTTTTTTAAATTAGCCTGTTGGCCTAATTGAAAGGTGAGACTTCTACTCAACTGCTCATTTTTTAAAAACAAAATCTTTTGCTCAACATTTATTTGCTTTCTGTGATAAAATTCTTTTCAATTGACAAACTTTCCATTTTTCCTCATTGTGAAATCTTGCAAGTCATTTTGCCCCACTGCCTTTCTAAGAATTCGCCAGAACAATGATTTGCTTTGTTGTCATTTTGAGACTTAATGTTATTATAATGTTAAGAATGATCTAATACAAACAAATTTCTGTCCAGATGTTTAAAAGATGCATGTGTACGTACGTTCTGTTGTGCCAGACTCTACACTTGTTCATTCAGTGGGATGACATCTTTGGTTGATTTATGTCACAACACCTTATCTTCAAATTGGAATCAAAAGTATACAATGGCTTGAACTTTTTATAAGTATGCTTTAAAACATTTCCCATTTTCATCCTGCAATTGGATTTCACAAAATTAAAAGATAATGTAATATTGGTATACTGCACTTGTACAGGCTTTTTGATTTAAAATTTTAATCTATTGCAGTGTGATTTCCATGTGTTTTAGAAGCCAGGAGAAATAGTTTGAATGTATTTGGGGTAAAGGCATGATGATGGTGCCATGTGGCAGCAGAGGGCAGCAGATGGAATTTCCAACTGCAAGGCTTTGGCAATTTATGGCCTTTATTTCCCTTTGCTGTCCTTAACATGCTTCATTTTATCTTTTGGAATTATTATTTTATGACAAATACAGTACTGTTCAAGATCTCTTGCAAAATTACCAGCAGATGTTTTCACAGGATAAATCAAAAGTGTTTGCTGGTTTGTCATTTAAATACAAATAAAAAGATGAAGCCATGGGTAGCACAATAGTGGTATAAGGCCAATGCACAGAATCAAATTTTTGAGACGAGATATACAACAAAAATTAGACTTCTCATATGTTTCACTTTAAATTTGATTTTTTTTTTGTTTATATTCTATCAGCGCTGTATTTCGTGCTGAATTTGACCAGGAAATAGTTTTGAAACTATTATGGTTGTGGTTGGGAAAAAAAATTAAATCACTCGAATTGTTCATTTTTATAAAGTTAGATGTGATTTACATAGTTGCTGTTGCTTAACCGATAAATATGTTGCAGCTCGTATTAAGACTGAATGGTAAATACCATATTTTCTAACTCGTACTGTCCTTAATTTTGGATGTAAAGCATTCTTTGCTTAGTAATATGTTTTTTGTATCAAACGTACCCTAGTTGACTAGCAAAAGGAGAGCCCGAAAACCATTATTTGCTGTTGAATTCTAACAGCTTTGAAGATGTAACAGTCTTGCTTGCTTTCTATATATTTTAGAAGTTGTTTCAACTGTATTTATTCACTACCGTAAATACCGTAGAACTGATACAATTTCATCCCATAGGGATCATCGTGTGTAAAATAAACTGGCAGTGTGTTTTAATAGAAATTGTAGTGGATGAATAAGTACGCACACTGTTGTGTTGTTACCTTTGCAAGTGGTATCAAAACATTTAAATTTTAATATTTAATATTCAATAAAAATGACAAAATTGAAATTATGCCTAGATTATTTATTAATACAAGTACTTCCGGGCAATCATAGTAATTTATTTAGTCCCACGGACAGTACAGTTCATTTCTCATCTTCCGTATATAAATAGCCTTTTCATTCCTGCTGTTGCAGTACAATCTTCCTCAGCCGTTGCTAATATTTAAAGCATCTTTGAGCGTTGCACTTGCTTTTGCCATCACTGGAGTTAGTGTTATTTTTGACTCACACTAGTGGCTAAACAAAATCTCAAGTTTGTTTTTCCAGTCTGTTCCATGTTGTAGTTCTGCCTTTACATGTTGATGATGGACAATGTATGTCCTGAAACACCCGCGTTGTGGTATTTCGGTGAAAACATTCACTGAGCTGTTGTTTGGTCTCTGGTCAGCTCTGTGCCGGTGGTCAGGTTCAAACATCGCACATATTGCTTACATAGTTGTGTGATCCTATTTCAACTAGGTCCTATAGAGGTCAACTTTTTCCAGACTAAAAGAGAACTTGCTAGTAGCATTTGACGTTCTGAAGGTGTTCTCAGAGTACCCACAGTACAGAGAGGAAGATAGTTCTAGGATTTTGACCCCATGTCAGTAAGTAAATGGTACTGTAGATCCAATTCCAGACGCTGGCGTTCCCATGCAATTGCTCCCTTTGTCCTAAGTGCTAGAGGTCATAGATTAAGAAGATACTGTTGAAAGAGCCTTGTTGAGTTACTGCAGTACATACTGCAGATAGTACACAGTTGCTTCTGCTTTGTCAGTGGTAGAGAGAATGAACGTTGAAGGTGGTGGATATGGTGCCAATCAAATGGTAGCTTTGTCCTGGAGAGTGTCAAGCTCCTTAACTATTGTTGGGAACTGTATCCTTCCAGACAAGTGAAAAGCATTCCACTACATTCCTGTCTTGTACCTGATGGACAGGATTTGGGGAATCAGAGGTGAGTTACTTGCTGCATAATTCAAACCTCTGATCCGCCTTAGAAGTCTCTGTATTTCGATGACTAGTCCATAGCCTTTGCAGTATCCAGCACCCTCAGCCATTTACATGTGAAATAAATTGATTTGGCTGATGACTGGCATCTGTAGTAATGGAGGATTCAGAAGGAGGGCAAGCAGGATCATGCATTTGATATTCCTTCCTGAAGGTGAATGCGGGTACTGAAGTGTTGTCTTTTGAGTTGATGTGCTCCCCCACCACGCTCGCAAACCCCAATCATCGGGGATGGGGATAAATGGAGGTAGTCCTAAAAGTTACAGATTTTGCTTTTAATTAAATGTCTTGACTGTGTCACAAATTTCAAATTTTCTGATTCATCGCACCATCAGTTACCAATAAAATCTTATCTATAATCAAACAAATTATTCCAACGCTGACCTTTTGACTGAGTTGAAAGATCATTTTGAGTGTCTGACATTATACAGTTTACTACAGACACTCCCAACATGCCCTGAATCTGAAATTATTTTTATTGACACTTTGCTTGATGCACTAGTAGTATTTTTTTCTACCTGTCTTGTAAACTCAGTACCTAATTTATCTGCGATATATGGATATTCTAAATTCTTAGATTTTGCTGACAATCTATTATGAATAAATCTCTCAATGTATTTGTGGTGTTCATAAGTAGAAATAATATATTACTGTTGAGACTGTGCAATCCAGGGCTTGGAGAAAACCAGGGAAATGAAGGTGACAAATTCATTTGTAGATGGTGTAGATATTTGTCAAGTAGCACACCTCTTATACAAAGCCACTTGCTTATGTGTCAACAGAAAGTAGACTTGATAAAAGTTTGATTATCTTTTGTTGATGCCTTTTATAATTTGAAATATCTAGTCTGCAACTCTGATCACATTTGATAGGCATATTTAGTTAAGAACTTTAGAGCCACCCACTGACTCAGTTGAAGCTATCAGCAATTACCTTTAAATTGAAGTTGTAACATTGCATTTAGGTCTTTGAAGAGGCTTTTTATTGTGTTATGTACTGATATGGTCAGATGCTGTTTACAAAGGGTTAATTCAGAACTATGAAGACAATATCCAAGTTATTGTTATGCTGATTAGATGACATCTGATGAAATAGACAATGAATTGTCTAGTTTTACATGCGATGTTGGATTTTACACTGAGAAATCGTTCAATATGTCCAATAGCTGTTTGTATCCAAATTTTAAAGTGGGTTTGTATTTGATATAGGGAGGTAGGTGGGTGGGTATGTGCTTAGATGAATGGACAGTTTAATCTCTATGAAGAATTGTAACTGCTCCGCAGACCAATACTTGCTGCAGAACTGAGTGGAATTGGAGAACTTGCTCCTTTTTCCTCATTGAAGATATGAGGCTGCTTGGAGATAGCGATATTGCTTTTGTACCCAGTTGAAACAATTGTGGATGCCTTGGAGCATTACTTCACGATGTGCTATTTAAATGTTCCATGTCTAGTAGTTTAATGTAGCTATATGGCTGGCACCTTGTGTGTTCCAGGTAGAAGGTAAATCATCACCTTTAGGTTGGTATCCAGAGAACGACAGCGCTTTTGCAATGGCAACTGATGTTTTCCTGTGTAGCTAGGGAGTCTGTCTTCAAGAAGCATAGACTTGAGATGCATAAATACAAATCATGTAACTAATGCATAAATGAACTTGCGCTTTAAGCAGTTCATTTGCCCCATTTCATAAATGTGTGATCAATCGAGACTGAACAGATAAGAGTTATGTGGAATAGGGCTCCCGAGAGGAAGTGTTTTGGTACATCATGGCAAAGTCTGGCCTCCAAACGCTAATACCATGGGTACAAGGCTGGATGTACTAGATTGGTAGCAGGGCTGAAAGACTTCAGTTACTTAGACTGATTGAAGCTACAGTTGTTCCCATTTCAGCACAAGGTTCAGAGAAAATTTGAGAGGTTCAAAATCGTGTACATCTTGGATAGTGAGGAACTGTTTCTAGTAGTAGAAGAAACAGCAACTAAAGGGCACAGATTTAAGGCATTTAATGAAAAAAAATTAGGGATAAAGTGAGATAGTGAGTGCTAATAATCCAGAGTGCATCACTTGAAGGTGATAGCCTAGTGGTATTATCGCTGGACTGTTAATCCAGAGATCCAGATAATGTTCTGGGGACCTGGGTTCGAATCCCGCCATGGCAGATGGTGGAATTTGAATTCAATAAATATCTAGAATTAAGACTCTACTGATGAACATGAATCCATTGTCGATTGTTGGGAAAAACCCATCTGGTTCACTAACGTCCTTCAGGGAAGGAAACTGCTATCCTTACCTGGTCTGGCCTACATGTGGCTCCAGACCCACAGCAATGTGTTTGACTCTTAACTGCCCTCTAGGCAAATAGGGATGGGCAATAAATGCTGCCTAGCCAGTGACGCCCTCATCGCATGAATGAATTTTAAAAAATTGTAATTGTAAGCTTCAAAAGGAAACTGGATTAATGCTTTATATTGCATGGGTGTAGGGAAGGAGTTAGTGAATGCAACAACTTGAATAGGCCTTTCAGAGGGACCTGAAAAATGGGCCACCTTGTGAGCTATATTTATCAATGTGTGAAGGTTATGACTATGAATCATGTAGGTAAATACTAATGGATTAGGACTTGAAGACCTGGTTCAGCATTATAATTTGTGATTCTACTTAATCTTCTGTATTCTCAAGTAATTTGACAAATCTTTAATTGCAATCCTTGCTATTTTTACATTTGCCATCTTCTTAAAAGTCACTATAATTTACCACCTTTCCTAAGGGATGAGACGAGGCAAATATGTGATGGTTAACCAGATTTGAAATTTTACAGGAAACCGATTTTGCATTCCTTCTATTGTGCCTGCCTTGGAACCTGAATTTCTTTTCACAGGCTTATGTTTGACATTCTGAACCTGCGGTTTTGTGGGATCTTAAGTTCCTAACTTCAAAATCGTACTCTGTGTGCGGTTCAAGAGTAAGAAATGTCAATGAAATTGATTCAGTGTCAACATCTGGAGGCAGAAAAGACTTGTGTTCATGTTTCAGGTAGCACCCTTCTTCACAGTCAACCTAAATATTTCCAGAATTTTCTGTTTCCGTTTCAAATTTTCCAGCATTTATAGTTTATTTTTATTCATTCCTTTGTAGTTGACACGCCTTATTTTATTTGGCTCCAATGTGGTGGCAAAACCTAAAATATATCCATAAGGAGGTTGCAATGCCTGAAGTGTTATGCACCACTTGTTTTACATCTCTTGCTCTCTCTACCTTACTTAATCTAACCATCGATCTCTCTCTAATATTCTTTCTTAATAAAGCTATTCCAATTAAAGCAAGGCTGACTGAAAGAAAAACATAGCATATGGAAAGTATAATGGAGATCTGAAAAGGTCATAATAAAATTTCCTCTAATTCTATGCTATCCACATTTTTCACCTTCTATTTACCATATCAACTATTTACTTTCTGAACCCTATCTAACCCTCTTCATGTAACTAATATTGCCATTTATGCTCCGGTATGTACCTTAAATTTTGTAATGTGATTCCTATGCAGCATCCTAAAAATGCTCAATTGTAAATAGAGATGGCCTGGTGGTATTATCACTAGACTATTAATCCAGGTACCCAGGTAGTATTCTGGGTACCTGGTTCTGAATCCTGCCTGGAATTGATGACCATGAAACCATTGTTGTTTGTCAGAGAAACCCACCTGGTTGGCTAATGCCTTTTCAGGGCAGGAAACTACCATCCTAACTTGGTCTGGTCTACGTGTGATGTCGGACTTGCATGACGGGGTTGACTTTGAACTGTCTGCTAGGCAATTAGGGAAGAGCAATAATTGCTGGCCGAGCCAGCAATGCTGGCTTTCCAAATATTGACTGGAAACGCTATAGTTCGAGTACTTCAGATGGGTCAGTTTTTGTCCAATGTGTCCAGGAGGGTTTCCTGACACAGTATGTAGATAGGCCAACAAGAGGCGAGGCCACATTGGATTTGGTACTGGGTAATGAACCAGGCCAGGTGTTAGATTTGGAGGTAGGAGAGCACTTTGGTGATAGTGACCACAATTCGGTTATGTTTACTTTAGCGATGGAAAGGGATCGGTATATAAAGCAGGGCAAGAGTTATAGCTGGGGGAAAGGCAACTATGAGGCGATGAGGCAAGATTTAGGATGCATAGGATGGAGAAGGAAACTGCAGGGGCTGGGCACAATTGAAATGTGGAGCTTGTTCAAGGAACAGCTACTTCGTGTCCTTGAAGTATGTACCTGTCAGGCAGGGAGGAAGTGGTCGAGCGAGGGAACCGTGGTTTACTAAAGAAGTTGAATTTCTTGTCAAGAGGAAGAAGGAGGCTTATGCAGAGATGAGGCGTGAAGGCTCAGTGAGGGCGCTTGAGAGTTACAAGTTAGCCAGGAAGGCCCTAAAGAGAGAGCTAAGAAGAGCCAGGAGGGGACATGAGAAGTCTTTAGCAGGTAGGATCAAGGAAAACCCTAAAGCTTTCTATAGGTATGTCAGGAATAAAAGAATGACTAGAGTAAGATTGGGGCCGGTCAAGGACAGTAGTGGGAAGTTGTGCGTGGAGTCCGAAGAGATAGGAGAGGCGCTAAATGAATATTTTTCATCAGTATTCACACAGGAAAAAGACAATGTAGTCGAGGAGAATACTGAGATACAGGCTATTAGACTAGACGGAATTGAGGTTCATAAGGAGGAGGTGTTAGCAATTCTGGAAGGTGTGAATATAGATAAGTCCCCTGGGCCAGATGGGATTTATCCTAGGATTCTCTGGGAAGCTAGAGAGGAGATTGCAGAGCCTTTGGCTTTGATCTTTATGTCGTCATTGTCTTCAGGAATAGTGCCAGAAGACTGGAGACTAGCAAATGTTGTCCCCTTGTTCAAGAAGGGGAGTAGAGACAACCCTGGTAATTATAGACCAGTGAGCCTTACTTCGGTTGTGGGTAAAGTGTTGGAAAGGATTATAAGAGATAGGATTTATAATCATCTAGAAAGGAATAATTTGATTAGGGATAGTCAACACGGTTTTGTGAAGGGTAGGTCGTGCCTCACAAACCTTATTGAGTTCTTCGAGAAGGTGACCAACAGGTGGATGAGGGTAAAGCGGTTGATGTGGTGTATTTGGATTTCAGTAAAGCGTTTGATAAGGTTCCCCATGGTAGGCTATTGCAGAAAATACGGAGGCATGGGATTGAGGGTGATTTAGCGGTTTGGATCAGAAATTGGCTAGCTGTAAGAAGACAGAGGGTGGTGGTTGATGGGAAATGTTCATCCTGGAGTTCAGTTACTAGTGGTGTACCTCAAGGATCTGTTTTGGGGCCACTGCTGTTTGTCATTTTTATAAATGACCTGGATGAGGGCGTAGAAGGATGGGTTAGTAAATTTGCAGATGACACCAAAGTCGGTGGAGTTGTGGATAGTGCAGAAGGATGTTGCAGGTTACAGAGGGACATAGATAAGCTGCAGAGCTGGGCTGAGAGGTGGCAAATGGAGTTTAATGCGGAAAAGTGTGAGGTGATTCACTTTGGAAGGAGTAACAGGAATACAGAGTACTGGGCTAATGGTAAGATTCTTGGTAGTGTGGATGAGCAGAAAGATCTCAGTATCCATGTGCATAGATCACTGAAAGCTGCCACCCAGGTTGATAGCGTTGTTAAGAAGGCGTACAGTATGTTAGGTTTTATTGGTAGAGGGATTGAGTTTCGGAGCCATGAGGTCATGTTGCAGCTGTACAAAACTCTGATGCGGCCGCACTTGGAGTATTGCGTACAGTTCTGGTCACTGCATTATAGGAAGGATGTGGAAGCATTGGAAGGGGTGCAGAGGAGATTTACCAGGATGTTGCCTGGTATGGAGGGAAGGTCTTATGAGGAAAGGCTGAGGGTTTTGAGGCTGTTTTCGTTAGAGAGAAGAAGGTTAAGAGGTGACTTGATAGAGACATACAAGATGATCAGAGGATTAGATAGGGTGGACAGTGGGAGCCTTTTTCCTCAGATGGTGATGGCTAGCACGAGGGGACATAGCTTTCAGTTGAGGGGTGATAGATATAGGACAGATGTCAGAGGTAGGTTCTTTACTCGGAGAGTAGTAAGGGCATGGAATGCCCTGCCTGCAAAAATAGTAGACTCGCCCACTTTAAGGGCATTTAAATGGTCATTGGATAAACATATGGATGATAATGGAATAGTTTAGGTTAGATGGGCTTCAGATTGGTTTCACAGGTCGGCGCAACATCGAGGGCCGAAGGGCCTGTACTGCGCTGTAATGTTCTATGTTCTATGCCCTCACCCTGTGAATGAACTTAAAAGTTGTGTCAAATACTTCTTTCCTTTAATAATCTCCAAATTGAATTAGGCTAGTTAGACATGACATATATTTTGCATTTGACTGCCTAGGTGTTCATTACTTGTGGGCTTCAATTAGCAGATATTCTTCTCCGTACATGAGTCAGATAGAGGAAACCTAAAATGTGCTGTGTTTGACCTGACTGAATTGAATGGCATTTTTGGTTTCCATATGCCTTGCTCCTCCAGTTGAGAAATTTCACCCCTCCTCTCAATTAGGACAATGGGTTCTCTGATTTGACATAAATACATGCACCTCATGCTTCAGTTGGAGCTCATTTTCTAATCTCCTCCGTATAAATATGGAAGAACGGGGTGCTATTGTTTTGGTCAGCTACAATGTAGGAAAACTAAGTCGGCTGAAACATTTTCACTGGAATATAGGAGGTTGAGGGGTGACCTTACAAAGGTTTATAAAATCATGATGGGACTAAATAAGGTGAATGGCAAGGGTCTTTTCCTTCGGGCAGGGGAATTAAAGACTTAGGGGACATATTTTTAAGGTGAGAGGAGAAAGTTTTAAAAAGACAATGATGGGCAATTTTTTACACACTGGTTCATTTGTGGAATGAACTGCCAGGGGAGGTGGTGAGTGCAGGTACAGTTAAAACATTTAAAAGACATTTGGATAAGTACATGAATCGGAAAGTTTTGGAGGGATATGGGCCAAGTGCAGGCAAGTGTGACTAGTTTGGGAACATGGTTGGCATGGACTAGTTGGACTGAAGAGTCTATTCCCATGCTGTATGACTCTGACTACTCTATAATAGTGAGTGACCTTTCCTCTGCCTACAAAGCACAAGTCAGGAATATGGTTTAATGCTCTCCATTTGCCTGAATGAGTGCGGCCCCAGTAAAAAGCCAGAAATTCAACATGATCCAGGGTAATAAAGCAGCCCAATTGATCTGCATTGCATTCACAACCGTAGATTTGTGCTCATTCCTTCCATCACCATATGTGCAATATTAGTGCAGTGTGCACCAGGTTTCAGTGGTGACAGCAATTCCCAAAATCACAACCTCTTCAACCTTGACATTCAGGGCAGCAGACTTAAGGATATACAGTCATGTGGGAGTTTTTCCAAGTTTCGTATTAATTGGAAATGTATCATCACTCAGCACGAGTCCTGGAATAACATGGTAGCTGTATCTATTCCTCGTAGGTTTCAGCATTTCAAGAAAGCAACTCACCACCACCACAGAGATGGTTTGTCTAAGAATGAGCAATAATGATGGGATAGACAATAAATGCTAACCTTGGCAGTGGTGCCATATTCTGAAAATTATTTTTTAAAGTTCAGTTGTTGTGAATTCAGTCAAATAATTATTTCAAACAACGTGATTTCAATTCCGATGGAAAATGTTCAACCTGCACCACAGTCCCAGCTAAATCAGAATGTGTGCTGCTTTGTGACCGGTTTAAACTGGAGATATTCTACATTTTTTTTACTTCACTTTGAAACGCCAGAGGTAAGTTTGATGTATCTGTCATGCAAAGTGGATGCCCAGTTGGAATCATGAATGTGCCACATTGTTCTGCACAGAAAAGATTTAGGCAAGCGTTTTGAGTTCTGCTGTGTTTTCTTTACACACAAAATGGAGTATTGTACAATGTTCTGAATGCACTTCACTGTCTTGTAAATACTTAGTAAGCAAAAATAATGAAGAATGGTTTTATTGGCAGCTTTTATCTTTCCAGGCAAAGTATCCCCATGTCTAAGCTTGCACTTTATTTACATTTTTCTTTCTTTGCTTCCTACATATTGGCTGTCAGGGCAGTCCCTTTACAGTGGACAACTACACAATAATAACCAAAATTCAAAGTGGTGAAATGTTGGTGCTGCATTTTGTACAAGTCTACAATGTTGGCTGAAATAGTTGGATGATTTTCAATCAATCAGTTTATTTATTTTATTAGTGAAGTGAATTTGGGCCATGAGAATATTCCTAGAAAGATGGCTTTATCCAATCCAGAATTCATAAGACGTGCATTTGTTGACATTCTTGCATGACATAGCTTAAAAAATTGAAAGGACTATTATCACCAAATTTGGTGGTACGGTGGCTCACTGGTTAGTCCTGCTGCCTCACAGCTCCAGGGACCCAGGTTCGATTCCAAACTCGGGTGACTGTCTGTGCGGAGTTTGCACATTCTCCCTGTGTCTGCGTGCCTCCCTGTGTTTCCTCCAGGTGCTCCGGTTTCCTCCCACAGTCCAAAGTTGTGCAGGCTAGGTGTATTGGCCATGCTAAATTGCCTGTAGTGTTCAGGGATGTGTAGCTTAGGTGGGTATGGTTGGGATGCCCCGAGGGTCAGTATGGACTTGTTGGCCAAAGGGCCTGTTTCCACACTGTAGGAATTCTATGATCTCTATGATCTAGATTTATCACTATTTTGGGAAGTCGAGTTACACTGTTGGTTGCCAAGTCTAAAGCTGGACAAGTATACAAGTGAAGAGTGGTGAATAATGGCTTCTGAGCTTTGCCCTGCTGCCAACAAGTCTCCACAGAGGTGAGAAAAGTGATATTTATCAATCAAAATACTTCTGTGATATATTTTTTTCAATATGTGACAGGGAAATACTTCCAACAAAAGAATTCTCAGTGAAGTGTTCTTTCCCATTAACTAGTTGTTACAATTTTTGATATTTTTCAATACTTATCTGCATACAAATATTGGAATGTATCTAAAGCTTTCCCAAACTTCAGTTGTCATGTAGCTTTTACACCATTGGACCTTGCTGTGCTGATATTTCATGGTCTTCAATGATTCACCTCTTGGTCAAAATGGTCAAAGCTAATTCAGCAAATTGGCAGAGGGTATGTAAAAGCCAGCAATTTATTCCCACACACATTCTTAAAAAAAAATCTTGAGAGCTCCCACTTCTGCCAGCTGAAAAACATAGTGCTAAAGATTGTTTGTGGCATAAAGTGATGACTTTGCAAGAAAATCATCAGATTGACCTATTTATCACTTCACATTTGAAATATTTTTAAAAAATCTGTTTGAGGTGTGTCAAAAATAAAGTTTCTGACTTCTCGAGCTAAAGACACTCAAAGTCACAGACTTGATCTTTCAACATGCTTCTGCACTTAAAATCTCTGGGCTGTTTTTCTTGTTCGAATCAATTTTCTGGAGTACTTTAACATAAAGCCCATAAATGGGTAATATTTGCAAAGATACATGAGAGATATAAACAGAGAAAAATTATGCAGTTGTAGGCCCTTAGGGACCAGTGTTGGAAGCACCACTGTTTTTGATTTTAAATTAATGGAGCTGGTTACATAAACTTCGGGACTTGAAGACAACACAACTGGGAAAGATAGAAAAGAAAAAGTGTGTAGTAACAGATTCCATGGCTATATTCCATGGTATATTTGGCTATGCTTTAAAGAGAATTCAACATTAAGTATTTCATGTGTTGTGTATGCAGTGTTGACACACTGCCTTACAGTTTGCATGTTCAAGCTGCTATGATGCCAACTTTGGTTATCTGTGATGTACCCTTCAAATGCTTTTTAGCCAGATTGCATGCTTTTGTCATTTTCTCTAAAATTTTGAAGAAATAACCTAGGAGTATAATCTGTGAGGTTTGATTTATCAATTTTTCTTTAAATTATTATTTTGTCTCATGTCCATTTGCATTTAAAGGTCTAATTAGAGAAGGATATAAACAATGAATGGTAGGACCGAATCTTGGTGTCACATAGAAACATAGAAGATAGGAGAATTTTATAAGTCTCTGAAATTTGGCCCCCCCTCCCCCCACCGCC
>NC_063345.1:20435898-20471291 GCF_021869965.1 Rhincodon typus | reverse complement strand
CCCCCCCTCCCCCCACCGCCATCATTCGTCTGAACTCTAGTAAAACAGTCAATCTATCCTCATATGTCAGACCGTCCATCCCCAGAAACAGCCTGGTAAACCTTCGCTGCACTCCCTCGAGAGCAAGAGCATCCTTCCTCAGAAAAGGAGACCAAAACCGCGCACAATATTCTAGGTGTGGCCTCACTAAGGCCCTGTATAACTGCAACAACACATCCCTGCTCCTGTACCCAAAACCTCTCACAATGAAGGCCAACATACCATTTACCTTCTTTACCGCCTGCTGCACCTGCATGCTTACCTTCAGCAACTGGTGCATACTCCCCTCTCCCAAGTTCCAGCCATTCAGGTAGAAATCTGCCTTGTTTTTGCTTCTGAAGTGAATAACCTCCCGTTTATCCAAATTATACTGCAAGCCCATAGATCCCTGAAGGTGTCAGCACAGATAGACAGGATGGTGAAGAAGGCATACGGGATGCTTGGCTTCATTAGCTGGGGTATAAGAAGAGAAGGGATGTCTTGTTATAGCTTTATAAAACATTTGGTTAGGCCACAGGTGGAATACGGAATACGATTCTACTCACCACACTATTGGAAGGACATGATTGTACTGGTGAAGGTGCAGAAGAGATTCAACTATTAGGAGAGACTGGATAGGCTGGGTTTGTTGTTCTTGGATCAGAGGAGGCTGAGGGGGAATCCAATTGAGGTAAACAAAATAATGACAGACATAGACAGGATAGATCATGAGAATCTCTTCCCTGTGGCAGGCATGTCTAAGACTGGAGGACAAAGGTTTAAGCTGAGGAATAAATGGTTTAGAGGACATCTGAGAAAAATGTTTTTCACCCAGCGGTAGAATGCGCTGCCTGCGGGGCGGGGCGGGGTGGGGTGGGGGTGGGGGGAGTGGGGGGAGATGGTGGCAGCAGGTGATCTTGCAACATTTAAGAAGCATCTGGACGAGCACTTAAAATGCCAAGATATAGTACACAATGGACCAAGTACAGGTAAACAGGATTAATATAGTTTGGTGGTAAGCATTGACATGGTGGACCAAAGGCCCTTTTTTCTTTGCTGTATGACTCTGGGACTTTTAAGATGTAAATCATTTTATTCCTAAGATGTTCATAATTTCTTTGAATATTTGCAACATACAATCAGATCAATGTTCATTTTTTAATCCATATATTGAGGGAGGAAAATTGCAGTAATTCTTAAAAGCACTGCCTCAGGAAATCTTGTGGAAATACCTTAATCATTAAAGGATATTAATTTTCATTCCCTGGCTTTATGTAAGAAACCACACAATCTATTAAGAGCCTGCTGAACAGCTCTTCAAAAACTGGTATCAGAATTAAAGGCAAATTTATCCAAGGTTTAATTTCTGGTTGGGCTTTCCCCTCTACTTGACACACATGGTATGTTAGCAACATGTGACTCGATGTAATCCTAGACAATAAATATGTTTTATATTTTAGCCTGGACTTACTAATACCCAAGTGACTTGCAATGGAATTCTGAGACAATTATTGAAATATTATGATACTCAGGTGGGACTACCATCTGATGAGCCATTGCCCATTCCTCATCAGCTGATAGTTGAAGTAGTTTCCATTTCCTCATTAGTAATTTGTTTTGCAAGTAATAACTCTGTTATTACTTCTGATTCAATTTGAGTAGTCTGGATAATTTGTAATTTCCCTAAAATCCTTGGATTCTGGAGAAGTACTAGAGGATTGGAAAACATTAATGCGACATCCTTATTCAAAAAGGGATGGAGGCCTAAAGTGGGTAACCATAGGCTGATTAGTCTAACAACTATTGTTGGAAAAGTATTAGAATCAATTATTATGGAAGTAATAGCAGAACATTTAGAAAATCATAATCTAATCAAGCAGCATCAGCATGGCTTCATGAGAAGGAACTCAAATCTAACTAATAGAATTTTTCCAGGAACTCTCAACCAGAATGGAAACCAATAGATGTGTTGTATTTGAACTTGTAGAAAGTGTTTGACAAGATACCTCACAAGCGATTAAGTTAAACGAGCCCATACTGTTGGAGATAATATATTGGCATGGATAGAAAACTGGCTAATGGAAAGGAAACAGCGAGTGGGGATAAAGAGTTCCTTTTCAGGTGACCTGTGACCAGTGGGGTTCCACAGGGATCAGTGCCAGGACCCTAATGCTCCTTACAATATAAACGACTTAAAGGAAGGAAGTGCATGTACTGTAGCCAAACTTGCAGAAGCGACTAAAATAGGCAGAAAAGCAGGTTATAAAAGAGATACAAACCGTTTACAGAGAGATATTAATAGGTTGAATAAGTGGGCAAAAAGTTGGTAAATGGAGTATAATGTGGGAAAATGTGGAGGTGTTCATTTTGGAAATGAAAATAAAAGAACACATAATTTAAATGGAGAAAATCTGCAGAGAACTGCAACTCAAGGGGAGTTGTGCATGAAACAGAAAGCTAGCATGCAGGTGTAGTAGGTAATCAGGAAAGCTAATGGAATGTTGGCCCTCGTTTTAAGGGGGTTGGTGCATGAGAGTAGCACAGTCTTACTGCGATTGTACAAGGTGCTGGTGAGACCACATGGAATACTGTGAATGTTGGATCAGCCATGATTGTATTGAATAGTGGAGCAGGCTCAAGGGAACAAGTGGCTACATCTAATCCTATTTCTTATGGTCCTGCAAGCACAAGCTCATTAGTTCTAATTAGTACTTGGTGACATCTTCATATTCTAAAGTTCTTCCTTCTGACAAATAGTCATAGCTGTACCTGTCAAAGTGCTCTGCAACACTTGAGGGAGAACACATTGGAGGGATCTTGTGGTGATGCATTATGGGTGGAGCTCAGGAATAGGAAGGGGGTGAAATCACAATCTTGAGAATTTTCTATAGATCTCCTAACAGCCCACAGATGACAGAGGAGCAGATATGTCGTCAGATACTGGAAAGCTGTGAAAAAAGCCAGGTAGTTGTGGTGGGTGACTTCAACTTTCCTCTTATTGACTGAGACTCCCTTAGAGCCAGGGGCTTGGATGGAGGGTAATTTGTTAGATGTGTCCAGGAGGGTTTTTTGAGACAGTATGTTCACAATCCAACTAGAGAGGAGGCCGTACTAGATGTAGTACTAGGAAATGAGCCAGGACAGGTGATCAATGTTTCAGTAGGAGAGCATTTTGAGCTTAGTGACCATAATTCCATAAGACTTCAAGTAGTCATGGATAAGGACAAGAGTGGCCCTCAGGTGAGGGTGTTTAATTGGGCAAGGGCCAATTACATCCAAATTAGACAGGAACTGGGGAATGTGGATTGGGAGCAGTTATTTGAGGGCAAATCTACGTCTGGCAAGTGGAAGGCTTTTAAAGACCAGTTAATTAAAATGCAGGACATGTATGTCCCTGCAAAACTGAAGGGTAGGAATGGCAGGATTCAGGGACCATGGATAACAAGGGAAATTGTAAGCTTAGTTGAAAGGGAAAAGGAAGCATACAATAGGTCTACACAGCTACAAACTGATGAAGCCCTTGAGCAACATAGTGAAATTAGGAAGGAACACAAACGTGGGATTGGGAAGGCTAAAAGGGGCCATGAAATGTCTTTGGCAAACAGGGTCAAAGAGAATCCCAAGGCTTTTTGTGCATCTATCAGAAGAAAGAGAGTAGCAAGGGAAAGAGTCAAGGACAAAGGATGGAAGTTATACATGGAGCCACAGGAAGTTGGGGAGATCCTTAATGAGTACTTTATATCAGTATTCACTGAGGAGAAGGACAATACAGATGCTGAGGTCAGGGATGAGTGTGTGAATACTCTAGAGAATGTCAATATATTGAAGGAGGAAATTTTGGGTGTTCTAAGTTGCATTAAGGTAGAAAAGTCCCCAGGGCCAGATGGGATCTATCCCAGGTTCCTGAAAGAGGCAAGGAAAGAAATAGCTGGGGCAGTAGCAGATATCTTCACATCCTCTTTGACCACCGGGGAGGTTCCAGAGGACTGGAGATCAGCCAGCGTTGGTCCCCGTTTAAGAATGGAAGCAGGGATAATCCAGGAAACTATAGGCCAGTGAGCCCAACATCTGTGGTGGGGAGGCTCTTGGAGAAGGTACTGAGGGACAAGATGTATGCACATTTGAAAGAAAATGGACTCGTTAGTGACAGGCAGCATGGTGTTGTACATGGAAGGTCATGTCTCACCAACCTGATCGAATTTTTTGACGAGGTGACAAAGATATTTGATGAGGGAAGGGCTGCAGATGTAGTTTATATGGAATTTAGTAAGGCTTTTGATAAAGTCCTGCATGACAGATTGGTATAAAAACTAAAATTGCATGGGATTTGGGGTGGGTTGGCTAGATGGGGGTGAAAAAAGGCTTGGTTCTAGAAGACAGAGGGTAGCTGTGGAAGGGTATTTTTCAGAATGGAGACCAGTAACTAGTGGTTTTCCACAGGGATCAGTCTTCGGTCCTCTATTGTCTGTAGTATACATAAATGATCTGGAGGAAAATGTGGGTGGTCTGATTAGCAAGTTTGCAGATGACACGAAGATTGGTGGAGTTGCTGATAATGCCGACAATTGTGAAAGAATACAACAGGATGTAGATTTATAGTTTGGAGACTTGGGCACAGCAATGGCAGATGGAGTTTAATCCAGACAAATGCAAGGTGATCCATTTTGGAGGATCAAATTTAGGTGTGAATTATACTGTGAATGGCAGAGTCCTTAGGAACATTAACATATGAACAGATCTGGGCATGCAGGTCCGCAGTTCCCTAAAAGTGGCAACGCAATTGGCCTAAGTGATTAAGAAGGCATTTGACATGCTCGCCTTCACCGGCCGGAGTATGGAGTATAAGAGTTGGTAAACCATATTGCAACTATATAAAACCCTTATTAGGCCGCATTTGGAGTATTGTGTGCAGTTTTGGTCACCCACTACCAGACGGACGTGGAAGCTTTGGAGAGAGTGCAGAGAAGGTTCACCAGGATGTTGCCTGGTCTCGAGGGCATTGGCTATGAGGAAAGGTTAAAAAGACTAGGATTGTTTTCACTGGAAAGATGGTGGCTGAGAGGAGACCTGACAGGTCTACAAAATTATGAGGCATAGACAAGGTGGATAGTCAGAGGCTTTTTCCCCAGGATTGAAGTTTCAATTACAGGGGGCACAGGTTCAACATGAGAGGGGTAAAGTTTTAGAGAGATGTGCGAGGGTAGTTTTTCATGCAGACAGTGGTAGGAGCTTGGAATGCACTGCCAGAAGAGATGGTGGCAACAGGCACGTTGGCAAAATTTAAGAGGCGTCTGGATAATTACATGAATAGGGAGGGAACAGAGGGATACAGACTGAATAAGGGTAGAAGATTTGTTTTTTTAGTTTAGTTAGAGCATGATCAGCACAGGCTTGGAGGGCTGAAGGGCCTGATCGTGTGCTGAACTTCTCTTTTGTTCCTTATGTACTGCCACTGGAGGAAGTCCAGAGAAAGTCCACTAAGCTGATCTCCGGTATGGAGGGAATATCTTATGAGAAGCAATTGACTAGATTGGACCTCTACTCAATGCAGTTTAGAACAATAAGAGATGACTTTTTATTGAAACATACAAGATTTTAGGAGACTTGACAAGTTAGATGCAGAAAGATTGGTTCTCATTATGGGAGCATCGAGAACCAGAGGGTATAATCTTATAATAACAGTTTGTCCATTTAAGACAGAGATGAGGAGGAATTTCTTGACACACACACAGTGGTGTATCTGTGGAATTCCTTATCGCAGAGAGATGTTGAGGTTGGTTTGTTGAGTATTTTCAAAGCTGAGAGAGACAGATTTTTAATCGGTAAAGAGGGGCTTAAGGGGAAAAGACAAGTGCAATTGTGAATGGTCTGATCAGTCATGATCTAATTGACTGTCCTGCTGCTGCTCCAATGTCTCATGACCTTATTATTGAAGGAACTGTCAGTTGGTTTGCTGGAATGTCTGCTTCATAACTTGTGATATTTATTGTTTTAAATAAACTAACGTATTGAGTTGGTAATGATTACCATCAACAGTCGACATAGATAAATGACATATGCAGACACAGGACAAATGAAATTTAATCCAAAGATATCTGTAATGATAAAGAGAGACAAAAGAAATTGAATAGTATGATTTTAAAGGGGGTGCAGAAACAAAAAAGAACTTGGAATGTATGTACCAAATCTTTCAAGGTGGCAGGCAATAGGCATGTAGTTTCCTTGGCTTTCTAAATTATGGCATGCAGTGCCAAGTAATGGAGTGAAATCTTTGAAAGCATTCGATGTGCCCCAGTTACAGTATTGTGGCTAGTTTTGGGAACCGTGCTTCAGAGAATATCTGAGCATGAGGATGCAGAAGAGATGTATTAGAATGGCACAAGATATGAAATACTTCAGTTCTATGAAGAAGGGTGAAAAACTTGAGTTAATCTCCCTCAGGCAGAGACGTTGAGGAGGAGATTTGATACAGACTCAAAATCATTAAGGTGTCATGTAGTTGAGGACAAATTATTTTAAATGGAATAAAGGTTAGTAACCAGCAGGCAGGGATTTAAATTAATTGGCAGAAGAACCAGAAGTGACATGAAAGCATTGTACTTACAGCCCCTTCAATGCCAATGGAGGAGACATTAGTACTTTGGGTGACCGAAATTCTGCAGTTGGACTGCTCAGCTGGGCAACACACCCCACCCCTACCTCATCAAGAAAAGAATAGCCTACATTGCTGTCACTTGTGGACTCTGACCCTCTGCAACTGCAACCTTGGCGTTCAGTTACTTTGCTGATGGTTGGAGCAACCTTGGTATTGGGATGCCTCAATCCTGAAGAGTTCCATTAAGTTGGTCACTCTCTCGGGGTAACCCAGCCCCAAACAGACATACACACAGAATGCTTAGGTAGTTTGATGTTAGTGAGTCAATACAATGTGGAGCTGGAGGAACACAGCAGGTCAGGCAGCATCAGAGGAGCAGGAAAGTCAACGTTTTGGGTTTACACCCTTCAGGAGTCCTGATGAAGGATGTAAACCCGAAATATCGACTTTCAAAGAACAAATAACAAAAAGTTCCAGCACAGGAACAGGCCCTTCGGCCTTCCAAGCCTGCACCCACATGCTGCCCGTCACAACTAAAACCCCGTACCCTTCTGGGGAACCTATCCCTCTATTCCCATTCTATTAATGTATTTGTCAAGACTCCCTTTAAATGTCACTATAGTATCTGCTTCCACTAACTCCCCCAGCAGCAAGTTACAGGCACTCACCACCCTCTGTGTACAAAAAAGACAAAAAAAACTTGCCTCATACATCACCTTTAAAACTTGACCCTCACACCTTATGGCCCATGGTAACTGACTCTTCCACCCTGGGGAAAAAGTTTCTGACTGTCCAGTATGTCCATGCCCTTCATAATCTTAGACCTCTATCAGGTACCCCCTCAACCTTCGTCATTCCAGCAAGAACAACCCATGTTTCTCTAACCTCTCCTCATAGCTAATGCCCTCCGTACCAGGCAACTACCTGGTAAATATTTTCTGTACCCTCTCTAAAGCTACCACATTCTTCTGGTTGTGTGGCAACTAGAATTGAACACAAAATTCCAAATGCGGCCTAACTAAGGTTCTATAAAGCTGCAACATTACCTGCCAATTTTTAAACTCAATGCCGTGCCCAATGAAGGCAGGCATGCCATCTGCCTTGTTGACTACCTTCTCCACCTGAGTTGCCACTTTCAGTGACCTGTGTACCTGTACACCCAGATCCCTCTACCTAACAGTACTCTTAAGGCTTCTGCCATTTACTGTATATTTTCCATCTGGATTAGACCTTCCAAAATGTATTACCTCACATTTTTCCAGAATAAACTACATATGCCATCGTAGTGCCCAAGCCACCATCCATATCCAGCTGTATCCTTTGACAGTCCTCATCTCTATCCGTAATTCCACCAAGCTTTGTGTCATCGGCAAACTTACTAATCAGACCAGTTACATTCTCCTCCAAATCATTTATATATTACATATAACAAAAGGTCCCAACACTGATCCCTGAGGAATGCCACTAGTCACAGCCCTCCATTCAGAAACACATCCTTCCACTGCTACCCTCTGTTTTGTATGACCGAGCCAGCTTTTTATCCATCTTGCAAGCTCACCTCTGACCCCGTGTGACTCTACCTTCTGTATCAGCCTGCCATGAGGGACCTTGTCAAAGGCCTTACTGAAGTCCACGTAGACAACATCCACTGCCCTACCCTCATCGATCATCTTCGTCACTTCCTCAAAAAACTCAACTTAGTTAGTGAGACATGACCACCCCTTCACAAAACCATGTTACGTCTCCCTAATACGCCCATTGATTTCCAGATGGGAGTGAATCCTGTCTTGAAGAATCCTCCAATAATATCCCTAACACTGACACAAGACTCACTGGCCTGTAATTAGCTGGATTATCCTTGCCACCCTTCTTAAACAAAGGAACAACATTGGCTATTCTCCAATCCTCTGGGACCTACCCCAGCAATTTCCTCCCTTGCCTCTCTCAGTATTCTGGGGCATATCCCATCAGGCCCTGGGGACTTGTCTACCTTAATGTTTTTCAATGTTTTCCTGCTCCTCTGATGCTGCCTGACCTGCTGTGTTCCTTCAGGTCCACACTGTATTGACTCTGACTCCAGCATCTGCAGTTTTAGCTATCTCCTGATTTTAGTGAGGTTGGTCTCTCAAAATCACAGTTTCACATTCTTTGTGTCCTCTCTAAACTGGATTAGCAACTGAATACTTGGACTGCAAAACTCAACCCTGTTGTGCCTGTAATTTCAGATGCTGTTTTGGTTATAAAGTGGTGTCCTGGAATGTACACGCCCTGCTGGACTAATCTGTCTGAGTGTCAGATAGTGTGAGATTACATGGGTGTAAGGAGGTACGCAGAGTCGGCGTATTGTGACTCCAACCAGTGTGCGACACCAGCACTGTCTTTTTCAACTTCACTGCTCAGGGTAATGCCCCCCTCTTGAGCTTTCCCAGTTGAGCACGTGTGCAACCTTGTTCTGCAGGAGACAGGGAGATAGTCAGTGCGGCACCATGTGTTGGAGTGTTGTGACAGTCATGCATAAATAGGCAACAGTTTGTGCAAACAGAATGACAGAGGCTTGCAGCAGTGTTCGGTGTGAGACAGCGAGGTTAAACTGTGAATGTTAGATGTGGCCTGTGTTGTTAGAAATTGTTGGGGTAGATGACTAAAGCTGCAGGTTGCGTTGAGTAACGTGAGGCTATTGGTTCAGTTGTAAGGATACAGGCCTGGAATTTCCACTCGCCAGATAGTCATTATTCCAGAAGTTGCGCGTGAGGACCCTGCAGAATCCCCATTGGGGCAGACTCTGAAGGAATTGCCTAGGAAATGGAATCGTCCAGTGAAAAATTTATCTCCGTTTGAAACCCTCTGGAAGTCTCTGATCCTCTCTGTATCCATAAAAGCTGAAGACGTCTAAGAGTTCTGATGAGATTAAGTAAAATATTTCCCCGGGTAAAGTTAGACTATTAAGTACATAGTTGAAATCTGTTTAACTATTTGATAGGACCCATTCTTAGCTCAAACACCCCAACTGCACCTCCCCCAGATCACAGTCATCTCCCAGACGCTGGCCCAACATTATCCAACCAGGACCTGACACCCTCTCACCTCCACATTCCCCCTGCCTCCACTGGAGCCAAACCGACGCAACAAATCCCCACATTTTCCCCCATCCTCCACTAGACCCGACCCAACCCAATTCCCCACCACCAGGACTGAACCCAATTCCACACTGACGCACTTCCTGCCCCTTGTGTCAGAACCCCCAATAACTGGCATCTATCCTCCCTTCCTTTAGCCCCTCACGACTCCCAATCCTGGCATCTGATCCATCCGGCACCTTACTCCTAGCCAGCTGGCACTCTACTTGTATGATAACTTACCCCTACTCTTTTAGGACCCTAACCCCCTCTACTTGTTGGACATTCTACCCTTGGTATCCTCCCTATGCCCAGCTGGCAGCCTACTTCCCCGACCCCTCTGGCACTCCGCTCTCTCTGTGCCTTACCACCGCACTTAACTCATCTCCCGATGGTGGTTTGACAGCAGCTGTCAACGTGACTGCCTGGACGTTTGCATTTCAGAAAGTGGCAGCTGCCCACTGTGAAAAGGGTGTAAGCTTTGCCTTCCTCTGACAGCTCTGTGCTGTGAAAGAACTGTCTGAATGGGAGTATCGCTCTGCATTTCTGAGGGGTACCTGAGCTGAATCCTCTCTCAGAAACACGAGAGATTCCTCCTTTGGGGGAAAGAAAAAACCAGGCAGAGCAGCAATCTGCGGGAGATTGTCACTTTTCAGGAAACCCGTCCTATTATATTTGAAAATGTATTAATTTACATTGAACACTTGAGTGAGTTCATTGAGTTTGTTGCAGCGTGACATTGAGGTCCTCAGGTGTTGGTGACTTTCTGCTCCCGAGCTTCCTGGTCTGCTGTGGATAAGAGGACCTCTCTCCTCTTGTCCATCCTCCGCAACAAGCCTGCCATTCAGAGCAAAACCGAAAGAACTGCAGATGCTGTAAATCAGGAACAAAAACAGAAGTTGCTGGAAAAGCTCAGCAGATCTGGCAGCATCTATGAAAGAAAAAACAGAGTTAACGTTTCGGATCCGGTGAGGAAGGTTCTGAGGAAGGGTCACCGGATCCAAAATGTTAACTCTGTTTTTTCCCTTCACAGATGCTGCCAGACCTGCTGAACCATTCAGAGAACTTTGGACTGTGCTCCAGGCCCTGGTGGTGGCTTAGTTTGTGTTCTTCCAGCTCAAAGTCTTTCAGTACACCCTGCAATGAAAATCCACACCTCCTCTAAGAAGAAATCTTTAAGTTGTGTTACACAAGTTTAAGCTCCCTGCTGAGGTGTGTAAGCTACTCATTGGATGATAGGCTCCTACCATTTATATTCACCGACCGCAAAACCTTGCTCGTTGCCTACATTGGAGGTACCCGCACCCAGAGCAACACTCGTCCTCCTTTTTGTGATGTAGCTTCTTTCTCACAGACAAATACCACAGGAGGTTTTCTAATGTTTCATTAGATATGATTTTTGCCTCACATGGTATGACATGTTTGCAGTATACTACATAAATATATTTTAATTCTCTAAAGGTATCTAAATGATTGAATTGTTCCATGTTACATGACCAGTCACACAGAATAAAAATCACTGAAATTTAACTTACAACCTTCTTCCTAAGAGTATTGATTGGATAAGTAAGCTGTTGTTATTTTGATATGTTGATATTAACTGCTTTATGTTTCTTTTGATTCCTCATTGTCTATGCTCTGCAGATTCTTCCAAACTCTCTCGAAAATTGTGATTTCTTTTACAGGTTGCATAGCACAACTCTCTGGCACTTTTTGCAAAGGTTCCCTAGTTCTGTGTATCTTGTGTGGTCTATTGCCGTAACATTCGTTACTTCTGTTAAAGAAAGCCCAGCAAGGACCAGTAAGAGTCATTCTGCAATGTACTAAGAGTTCATTATATCACCTCAATTTACTCAATCAGATTACAGTCATAGACCTCCTCAATAATACTGCTGATGGGATGGCTCATTATCCAGTGTTTACAAAACATGAATCCTCATGCTAGAAGCACAGGCCCTAGGGTTATATTACATTTTCAAGTAAAAGCTTTGTTTTCTTGAGCAATTTGATCCTTTATAAGATACTTTTTGATTTTCCTGTCTTTTTTCTCAGTCTATTTCCTGTTTGAATATTGCTGGTTGTAACCTACTCTTCTTCACTCCGATTCTACTTCTGACCTTCAACAAAATGCTTTTATTTATTTCAATTGTTACTTTTTTTTTCTTTTATCCCACGAATTAATAAATAAAATCTGAAACATTTTACATTTTGTCCAACAATTTGAATGAGTCTGTACCCACTTATTTTTTCATTTGTTTCCAACAACGCTGGAATTACTGGCCAGAATATACACCTCAGGGAAGGACTTCTGTCCCAGGCCCCAATCTGTTGCTGTAATTACAATCCCCTTTCTCGTGGGTGTGAGTTCAGCATAAAAGATGGTAATTTGGCTCATATTTGTAATCTCCTTTAGTGGAGCCTAAGAATGTTGGTGCAGGAAATATGAAAAGTCACTGTACATTATAACCCTTCAATCTATCACTAATTAAAGTGTAGGCAGGAAAGTGGAGTTGAGGCTGTGATAAGATCAGCCAAAGTTGTACTGAACGGCAGAGCAGGCTCTAGGGGCTGAAATGCCTACTCCTGCTCCTCGTTCTCAAGTTCCTTTATTCTTTATGGTTACAGGATTAAATGCACATTTCTGGGAGAGAAGATGTGGAGCATTACTCTGCACCCAGACTGCACTCTGGAATGTTTGATGCTACCACCAAGTGCAAAAGTGGAAAGTGTTTCATTTCCCTTCATCCCCAATAAGCACAAACATGAAATAATTCTGGGTTGTCTGAAGTCTCAATGCCCTGGTAAAACACCATCGCCCTTATCCTAAAAAATTACTCAATACCTTGCTGCTGTCCTGAAAGTTTAACCAAACTGTACTAATTAACACAAAACACTGGAATATGTCTGTGGTATGTGAACTTGCATTTTGACTTGACAGTGCAATTTTTTTCACAAAGAACTTGCTGGCATTACTAAATATCATACCCTAGGGTCTGCTGTTATGTGGCAGGTGATGTTGGTTAATGTAAACATCCTCAGCTGTTTCAACTATTGTGTAACCACATCAAATGGCTTTCAATTGCAACCACCAGCATAGGATTCATACATGCCAATATGGAAAATTAGCAAAAGATGACCAAACCATTTCCAAACGTCTGACCACTCCAAAAAGTCTCTGAGCAAAAAACTTTTGAATATGTGTAATTACATTGTTCCTTCATTCTTTAAAGACATGAGCACTGAATGGGGTTATGAGAGTTAGAGGCAGAATATGTCCAAGGGATGTTTCGGGGGAATGGTTCCTCTGAAGATTTGAAGTCTGGCAATTAACTTTGTGCATTTCCAATACTTTTAAATGTACCACAAACATGGAGTTTCCATTTTCATTTTTAATTAGACAGAATTTTTATCTCTTAAAAAGGAAAATACATTTGTTTTTTAAAAAAAGACAATTTTTCATTTTTTAAAATTCCTTTTTTCCTGTACATGTTTTATTTGTATTTGCAACTCAGTCAGGGTCATGCCAGCTTAAGTTGCAAACTTGCGTCCCACTGAGCCTGTGTTATGCACCAAGACAGAAATTGCTGCAGAAATCCAATGGTCTGGCAGCATCTGTGTACAGAAAACTGAGTTGTTGTTTGAGGTCCAGTGACTCTTCAATGGACTCGAAACATTGACTATATTTTCTCTCCACAGATGCTGTCAGACCTGCTGAGTTTCTCTGCAATTTCTGTTTTTCTTTGTTTCGGATCTCCAGCATCCACAACTCTTTGTTTAATCTTATACAACTAAGACTTGTTTAGTGGGTCAAAAGTATTTTAATGTTTGACTCCATCTGAAAAATAGTTGAATCCTGCGAATGATTATACAGGGTTATGCACCAAAAAATTAAAACATCAGAAATTACTGGAAACATGGCAAGTCCTCCACTTCTGGAAATGAGCAAAGATTTGTTAATATTCTACTTAGCAACGTAAGCTTGTTTACAAAGGAAAGAGAGTTCTTTGGTGAAACTGACCCAAAGAGGAGGACATATGCAATACCTAAAGGTAACTGATCAAATATGCTTAAGCTACTGGTATAAAGAAAACTTGCAAATTATTTTTTTTAAAAAACATTAACATCCCGTTGTCTAACTTGGTGGAAAATAGAGTTTTGCAGTGTAACTGATTGAAACTACTTTTGAATATTTGTAACATGTTAAATTTAAGTCATAATGATCTCTTTTTATTGAGTGAACAAGCAACATGTTAATTGTACAATATACTTTTTGCTTTGAACAAAGTATTTTATTTATGGTCCATAATCTTTTGAACTCAACATTCATTGATCTTCATAACTTAAAAGTGGTCATTTACATTTCAGTAGGATCTAATCCTTCCAGATAGCAATCTGGTCTATACATTGTCATTAAAAATATAGTCTATGTAATAAATAAATATATAAAATAAATATAATATTGACATTTCTATAAATAGTATTATGTCCATTTGTACAGTGTCCGTGTAATAATTTTAGCCCATTCCAAAGACTGGGAATCTTTATATCTTGTTGGCTCTTCTCTTCCATGTAGCACAGTAAATATCTGCTTTCAGCAGTGTGTCATCCACAGATCCGAAATATATCAACTTTTGATAAATATATAATTTTTAGCTCAAAGCTTCTTTATTTGCAGCAGCGTTTATCACCACTTAGTGGCCGTTCTTTTCTTTCCAGCAATAAAAGTGTCCATTATCTCCAAGTCTTTTTGTTCCTCGCCTCCTCAACAAATATCTAGAAGCAATATTCAGTGGAGAATATAGATGTGTGAGTATTAAAAAGAAATCCTGGGACTGTGCACTTCATAAAGGCTTGATAGTATTAATAGTGGTAATGAATTCAACCAGAGGTCATCTCTGAAATGGCCATGAGTTTCTTGTTGGCACTGCTTCCCAAAACAGCTAAAGCTCCCGCGTATGTACAACACATGCAAGGCAGCAGAGTTTTATCAACTATAGTTCAAGAGGTCTCTGTATAATGTTGGAACTTTTTCAGGTTCCACGGGTCTAGGTAAAAAATGAGTAAATTTTTGATGCCGTTTAGTCCTGTATCCTTCCCGTGGTGAACCATCTTTATTCAAAGCCACGTAATAATGTCTCCCAGTATCTATGTGTTTGTACAAAGTTGATGCATAGGTATTATACCAGTTCTCTTCAAATTGTTCCCGAAATACGCATTCAGATGTTAACTTTTTCTGAAAAAGAAAGAGAAAAGATATTAATTAGAATGTAAATTCGAAGTATTTAAATGCTATTTATTATCCACGTTATATTCTACTTGATAAATTGTTGAACTTATTTTTCTAACTTGGAGCGACAATAAATGTTGGCCCAGCCAAGTGATGCCTGTGCCCCATGAGTGAATTTAAAAAATGCTTCACATCTGCTATTAATCAGAAAAACAAATTAAAATTTTACCCATTCATTACTTATCAACCTAGCTGCACGGTTAAAATTGGGCCCAAAGTTACTCCAGTCAGGTGTCAAGTACCAACATTTGAAAAACAGTGTGACTTCATAGAAAAACTAAGATGCCTGTCATTTTAATTTTACACTGTTCAGTTTTAATATTTACCATTTTGGAGTGAGAAGTCCAGTAACTAAATTCCTTCAATAGAGAACGATCAGACAATAGAGGGCCAGGTGAATTGCAAAACTACATGCTGTTTTACATATTCCAAACAGCAGTGGTATTTTCTGCTGCAACTTTAAACGTACCAGCAGAATTGTATTTTATCTAACACCGTGATCTTTGCTTTTCTATAGCATATTGGAATCGTTATTTTTGGCTAAGTCACAGGTTTTTTTTTTGAGGGATTGTTTATTGTGAGACCTTTCACTGTATCGTACCAATCTTACCTCGTTAACTACTTACCCCACTCTATGGTGTCAATCATGTCTGGTCTAGCTACATGCCAGTTCCAGAACAATTCACTACCCAGCAGCTTTCCTCCGAAAGACCAGCTTCCCTTGTGGCAGAGGAGACAATGCCACCAGACCCTGGCAGACTATTGGAGGTTGCCACCTGGATCAGTGCCCTCTCTAAGGTGCAGAGGAATCGCCAGTGGTGCCACAAGAAGGCCAATGATCTTTATTTGCTGCACCAGGGTAAGTACCACAGTCAACTCTCAACTACCTCACATTCATTCCATCTCCGCTCCTGCACCCACCTCTTGCCAAGGCTGAGGGGGATCAAATTGACATGGGCAAGATGACTCTTGGCATGCCTGGCCTGTGCAGATGCAAGTGCCCATGGGTCACCCGAGCAAATCTCCAGGGCCAATTAGTTCCACTGGGCTGAGTAGGCACCCTCCAGCCCAGTTATGGAATCAGGAAGTATACTAAGATGTAGAAGAAAACTTATTAAGGGATAGAGCCCATACTCTGCTATTGTCACTGTTGTCTGTAACATCTTCCATCACCCATTCCCCCACCCCATTCCAATCACCTACACCACTAACCTTGCATGCTCTCTGCATTGCCCAATTACTCCCTTGGAACAAACTACCTTCCACCATCTGCACCAGCACTAGCACTAACAACTGCGCCACCCACTTCCATCTCACTCAATTCCTGCTTATCTCTCATTACAGGACAGAAAACCTGGAAGAGGGCAGAAAGGACATCATTTGAGAAGAGAATCCTCAGGAGAAGATCAGGACAGCTCCTGCAGTAATGCTGAAATATCCATGTACTATCAACCATGTAAGGACCAAATTCCTCTGCAACTCTGCTGTCACTGACATCCACTGCACACCTCTTCTAAGCTCTGGCCATAACGACTTCTCTCTTTTGTATTTGCATGGACAGCCAGCATCTCCTCCATCTGCTGTGGAACAGCCAGCTCCCTCAGAAGCCTCCTTTTCAAACTCTAGAGGATGAGAGTACCGAGGCCTCAGAGGAAGCATTGACAAGGCTGTCTCCACCAAGTCAGATACTGATATCGCGGGGTGGGGGGACACGTTAGGTCTGGAAAATGTAGGAGTGCAGTCTGGCCAGCACTTCACTGCGAGAGCTCAGTAGCTGGCTGTGGAAGACCATTGGAGACTGAATACCTGCTCAGCCCCAGGCAAGACTCCCCAACACCACCCCTCCCGCCCACCACCCCCCAAACAGCAGGCTGCCTCTGTAGGCAGGTTGGCAGTTGCCATGGAGAGCCAGCTTTCTCGGAGTCTGCTGGAGAGACACACATGCACTTGCACTCCATCGCCCCTGTTATTGGTCCTCAGGATTGAAGGCACAGTGATAGAGGGGCAACGAGCCTGGTGCGCACTCTGGGTGCCCATTCCTCACAAAGGATGACAGGGTGATGCCAGGAGTAACCCAGGCAGAGGAGGAACAATGCGAAGACCTCTTAGCAGCCTCCTGTCAGGATACTCCAGAGGTGGCTGGACCCTCCAACTCAACCCTGCCTGAGCTCCCCTCTAGCCCTTGGGAGTTCACGCCAAAGAGGATCAACTTGCATCTGGCAAGAAGATCCACGGCACATCTAGCCCATTCAGACACAAGTGCTCCCAGCTCACCTAACCAAACCTTCAGGGCCAATGGGCTCCAATGTTGATCAGGTGCTCCACCCTTAGTTGTGGAACCCCTGAGCGAATGCAGCATTGTCAGAAGTTCTATCTTTCAGATGAAATGTACATTACTGGTTACAAAGAGCTTTAGGACTGAATGCTTGAAAGACACTGTAGATAGGCAAGCTTTACTTTTCTTTAACTGGCAGGCTTGCTGAAGAACCTCAAAAATATTCCATTAATTCTGTTAAATTATCACTTTTTTTTTTGCTTGTCTGATAAAATAATGAATTGGAATTTCCAATATGCAATTGAAACAATGAAACAATTGATTAAGCGTAAATGCTTATCATCACTCCCCCTGCCTTTGTTGCTCTTTGCTTGAGAATGGTATGTTACCACACATACCTAAACAGTGAGGGAGCAGATTATAGAGACACGGAAACATAGAAAATAGGAGCAGAAATAGGCCATTTGGTCCTTCAAGCCTGCTCCACCATTCAACATGATCATATAATGATCATTCAATATCATCCAACTCAGAATCAGGTTTCTGCTTTCTCCCCACACCCTTTGATCCCTTTAGGTCTAAGAACTATGTCTAACTCCTTCTTGAAAATATTCAATGTTTTGGCCTCAACTGCTTTCTGTGACCGTGAATTCCACAGGTTCTCTACTCTCTGGGTGAAGATATTTCCCCTCATCTCAGTCCTAAATGGCATACACTGTATCCTTAAACTGTAACCCCGGGGTCTGGGCTCCCTGCTCATTGAGTGCATCATTCCTGCATTTACTCTGTCTAATCCTGTTAAAATTTTATAAGTTTTGATGAGGTTCTGAGACCACCACCATCACCCATTAGTCCCAGTTGATTAAATCTCTCTTCATATATCAGTCAAAGTATTACAGGAATCAGTCTGGAAAACCTTTGTTGTACCCCCTCCAGTCAGAACATCCTTCCTGAGATAAGGAGACCAAAACTGCACACAGTACTTGAGGTGTGGTCTGACCAAGGCCCTGTACAACTACAGCAAGACATTCCTGATCATATATTCGAATCCTTTCCCAATGAAGGCCGACATATTGTTTGCATTCACCATATGCAGCTCAATTGGGTAAAGGTACATCTAAAATACATATGTTTAATTCCACATGTTCCGAGTGACCCAGTCTCAGATTGGGAGATGGCAGGGACAATTGAGCACTGTACCAAGGGCCAGTGAAGGTGAAAAGTCAGCAGCATTATATATTTAGCAAATGCAGAAGGCAGACAAGAATAGGATCAAGTGCATTTATGATACTTCTTGAGAATAAGATTTGCTAACACTTATTGGCAACTTTCATTTACTTAAAAGTGACCACTTTAGCAAGGTGGTTGCAATCTGACTTTTGCCATCAGTACTGAGTAAAATATTATCAAGCTGGAGAAGGTTCAGAAGAGATTTACCAGGATGTTATCGGGTATGGAAGGTTTGAGTTATAAAGAAAGGCTGGATAGGCTGGGACATTTTTGACTGGAGCATAGGAGGTTGAGACGTGACCTGATAAAGTTTATAAAATAATGAGAGGTATAGATAGAGTTGATGGTAGTTGTCTTTTCCCTAAGATGTGGAATTTCAAGACTAGGGGGCACATTTTTAAGGTGGGCGGAGAGATTTAAAAAAGACATGAGGCAAATTTTACACACAGTGGGTGGTTTGCATATGGAATGGACTTCCTGAGGAAATAGTGGATGAAAGTATAATTACAATATTTAAAAGACATTTGGATGGATATACGAACAGGAAAGGTTTGGAGGGATATGGGCCAGGAGCAGGCAGGTGGAACTAGTTTAATTTGGGATTATGTTCAGCTGGTTGGACCGAAGGCTCTATTTCCATGCTGTATGACTGTATGACTCTATGCCTCTATAAGTTAGCATTCAGAAAAAAGTGATTGGATTTTTATTCTGGGGGTGGGTGTTAGCAGGATGTGGGCCTGCTGCTCTTTGAAAGAGTTTGGAGACAGCCACAGGGACTCTCTACCCCTGCTTCTCCCAATAACAACTTCCCCATGCCCAGTCTATGCTGCTCCATGCCCCTCATACCCTCCACACTAATCTATTTTCCTTCTCCATTCCCTTGACCCTCCACACCCACCATGCCAACCTATGCCCTTATACCAATGGCACTCCCTTATGCTAACCCATGCCATCCATCACCATACTTTGCCCTTACAGCCCACCCATGTCAATTCAACTCACCCAGTATCCACTGTGGGCCCATGCCCAGGCTCAGGACTCATGTTGAGAGGAAATAGGATACTTAAAGTATCTATTAATTAATTCATTACTTGAAAGTACACCCTCATTGATTAAAAATCCCATTCATGACATTTAACTCCTTTCAAACACTTAAACCGTTTAAAACAATCGTTTCTATTCATAGTTGCATGAGTGCACTTGGAACTGTCAATCAAACTATAACTCTTAGGAACCCCACTGTTGTAACGATAGGTGTGAAATCGGTCCTGCAGCATAACTCCTTTTAATGAGAGTAAAATAGTGCAGAATAAACAGTATAAATAGTAAACACTGATTTTTGTTGTATATTACAGATAGTTTTCTCAAAAGGTTAAATGTCAGGGAGAATTAAACAGCTTAAGTTTTCTCAACAGCTTGACAATTCCAATATGTTTATCTACTTTTAATCTGCATTTATGTCTACTTCTAACAATCCCGAAGAGCACTTGATTTTTCCCAAATTGTCACTAGACTTATTCAAAAAGCTACCCTTTCTCTTCAAAGAACTCAGGCAGCTTTAGTCCTTATTCCGTTAAGTCTAAAGTACCCAGGTCATGTTTTGGATAACTCAGGAAATCCAAGTGAAGGCGGCTGCACTGATAACGTGTAGCCACCTCTGAACTATGGATGTGCAAAGTGCAACCCATCCCAGATCCACCACCTGCTGGCGAAATGGCTGGGCTGGGATGGGACTGCCAGAATTAGGGCTCCTGTAGTGTTTTGGCTGAGCTGGATACCCTCAGCATCATAATGAAAATTCAGGTTTGAGCGTGACAAACATTACTCAACATCTTAACCATAAAGAATGGGAAAATTGTAGAGGCAAGGATTATCAGGATGATTCCAAACAATCACCTGGTCCTTTATTTGTCATAAATGGACATTTATGATGAAGGATGTAGCGTGAAAATGTTTTTTTTGGATAACTACATTTTAGCAGACCGTGTGACAGGGTCATGTTTGGACTCCACGTGTTGCCATTAACAAGAGTGTCCAACAATGCGGCTGATCTACTTCTACTCCAAGTATTCATGGGTTTTCTATCCTGAAAGAACTAAAGCAAAACATTTTCAGGCAGAAAATCTTGTTTTCCACTGCTAAAATAGATATATATTTTGCACCAATACACACACAAAAAACTACAGCGGATGATGGGAATCTGAAATTTCAAAAAAAAAAACAGATTTGTGGTCTTTCCTCTCCACAGACTCTGCCAGATCGGCTGAGTTTTTCCTGTGTATATTAAATATTTGTACTTGCCTGTTTCAAATGGTTAAGTTCAATCGGTTCACTAACAGCACACTAGAGGGAGCACTGTGTACACCATGTTGGGATGGAGCGGGTTGGTGGGGGAGCAATAGAATGCAGAGAGAAAGAAGAACTGGTAGGACTAGTCCTATTCCATGGAAACATGTTGCCTTTTGAACAATCGGGCTTGTATTAACAGTAGACTCATCCTATTCTGATGGTAGCAGGAAACAGCAGTATAGATACCAGACGGTGCAGAAAACTGCTCACGGCGCAGGGGGTTGGGAAGCACAGCAATCTCGAGTCTCAGACTGGCACAAAGCTTTTAATTAATTGTTTCAAACAGTCCAAAGCAGCTTTCAAAAGAAACCCTGTTCTAAGCCTAAATGTATGACCATTTAAAATGACTGCCTCCTCTTACACACGAAGAATAGTAAATGACAATACATTGGTAAGGTATCCACACGTGAGCAATGACCTTTACATTCAGTGAACTGCGCAGGATCAGACAAGCATTTTGTGTGGTGGACTGAGCCAATGAGGCGAATCTAATTGTTGGGGGCAAAGTTTCTTTTCATTGCATTGAGTAATACATATAATCTATATTTTTAAAATGATAGATGTTAATTAAAGAAAATGTTGAAAACAAGTAAATTCATATTTTTGTATAATGTTTATAATTACACAGGAATGTCATTATTAAAATCCTGCTGTTACAAAGCTAGCTTTGTAGTAGCACTTGTCCTGACACAAAATTTACTTGAGTAAACTCGGGAGTTCATATACTGATTAAAAGTAACTCTTTGCCAGTCTCACTGAATTTTATAACAATGATAATATTTCATTAGATTAGAGACTCTTCAAACTGGAAACCAATAACAAAACTATCAGTTGCATCCTCTACATCTTTTGATCAGATGTTACAAGCAGCTGTATTATCTGGGCTCTCTAAGTTGTTCCCAGGAACGTATGCCAAGACAAATATCCACTGCGTCCAGAGAGCCATCAACTCCTGAAAGATTACCTGAATCTTGCCGGTCTTCCAATGTAAAAGAGTTGTTTTTTTTGACTTAGTGTTACAGATTGGCACATTCCAAGATCTAGAGCTATGTGCCAAGGGATGCACTAAAACTTGGAGTTGCTGCCACAAAGGCACAGTGGAGACAGGCCACTGTTTAAAGCATTTCAGCCATTGAGTATCAAGGGGCTGGTATCTTATGGAATCCCTCTGGCTGTGTGCTTGTCACTGAAATCATGTAGTAAATGTCACATATTTGCAATTATCCAATTTACAAGTTGTCATCACCTTCATAAACTAAGCTTCAATATCATTCTTTATAATTTAATGTTAACCCACTGCTGAACCCCAGCTAACATCTGACTAGTTCTGGTTGAAAGGACAGGTGGCTGTTGAACCCTCTGTAGAATGACAGTCCCTCTTTCACTGCATGTTTCAGTTCTGTGGCAGAAGTGAAAACTGTAAGAACTGTTCTTGTTTTACAGAAGCAACCAGTTCATTGTGTTAATCTGTAGTACCTGTTGTATTCGAAATTGAGCTATGAAAGGGGGTACGAGACCTATTCCAAGAGCATTTCTGAAATCAAGACTACTACAATTAAGAAAACTAAAGCTACCCTAAATTTTCTGAAGAAGGGTCTAGGCCAGAAGCGTCAGCCTTCCTGCTCCTCTGATGCTGCTTGGCTTGCTGTGTTCATCCAGCTCTACACCTTGTTATCTCAGATTCTCCAGCATCTGCAGTTCCTACTATCTCTACCCTAAATCCTACTATCTCTACCCTAAATCCTGTAGTCTTGCTTTTATTTCCAAGAAGTTTCCTTCATTTTTGCGATACAAAATACATTCTTTAAAAAACTGAATTCTTGCAGTTAATATGAAATATGTTGAGAATTGTTGTGTCAGACTAACACTATCATCTTGATATACTCCTCCCTACCATTAATTATATCCTGGTTCACATGATTTCCTTTCCTAAATTTCACTCTTTGATTTTCTTAGCTGTTTAAGTCCTGTCTCTGTACTGTCTCCTGCTCTTGGATCCAACTGCATTAGAAAAATATGATCAAAATTAAATGTGATTTGCCCTATTCTCATAAATTTACAGCAGCAGTTAATGAAGCGAAGCATGCACGGTGAGTTACTTCCTATCCAAACTGATATTCAATGTCAACTCAGATACCCCAACACATTTTCATGTTAAGATTTCAACAGCCAACTGAATAGCAGACAGCAATGTAGAAAGTGTGAAGAAGGGGAATTTGTTTCTCCTTGTACAAAAGGAAGATGTTGCTGCTACATTGCGCCACAGCTGAAAAAAGACAAAACAATGAACCCCATTGTTCATGGTGGGAGACTGGGCAGGTGTTCCTGTTGGATATTGCTCTGAATCTCACTGCTAGAAGCCACAGGAATGGTCAGCATGGTGAAACACTGACTTACAAATATACATCTTAACGCCACAGAGAATCACAACTGTGATCCCATCACCCTGTCCTTCACCCAGTAAAGCCAAAGGTTGGTGCTCCAAAATGCTTGAGATTTATATTGTGCCATTACATTGCAGGCCAAAATTGGTTCTTATGGTAAGAGTCAAAGTGATACTCCAGTGACTTGAGCACATAATCTAGGCTGACACTTCAGTGAATGTGCTGAAGATTGTTGCACTATGCACTGTGTTGCTTTCCAAGTGAGATGATGAAAGAAGGTTCCAGTTGGCCTGTGGGCATAAAAGGTTCCTTGGCACTTTTTGAAGAAGAGTAAGATATCTTCAAGTGTTTTGGTTAATATTTTCCCCCAACCATTCATCACTCAACATCACTGAGGCATGCAGTTGCTGTTTGGGGGATCTTGCTGACAACAAATTGGCTGCTGTATTTCCCAATTGGCAATAAGCCAATAGTATTTCATTGCTAGTAGATGATTTCAGATGTCCTGAAATGTTGAAAGCTCCTACATGCATGCAAGTTCTCTTTATTACATATTCATGTGTGTTGCAAAGCTCTTGCACAGTAAAGTGCTTTCCAGTCCAATATAAGCCCCATACAACATAGGAGGTAATTTATCAAATATTGCAAGGATGGGGTGCAATTTTCATTGCTGTAATATACTTAAATAATGCAATCATTTAATGTCACCTGAGAGAAATAAATGCTTTAAGCAAAGCCTTCAGCAATAATCACCTTGTCTGTCAAGAAGAGTGAGTAATATTGGAACATTCTGCCCTGTGAGACACTGAAAAATACCAGAATATATCTGTTTTGGTTCTCTTGAAATACCATTACAGTTGGTGTTTGATAACAATGAGCAACTTCTAAGGAAAGGGGCAAGTCTATACTACTGTTCTTGATTGATATGTTGAGTTAAAGGGCGTTATTGCTTTTAATAGTGGGTTTACTATTAGACACAGGTCTGGACCAGCCAAGAACAGCAAGCTTCAGAATTCTGCTTGATATGCCATAGTATCGGGAGCCATGCTGAGATCACATTGCAACAGATGGTAGATCTGTACTGAAAAATATTTTCAATGAACATTTTAAGGAAGTTATCTTAAGCAACCCCAGCACCTTACAATTGAAAACTGCTTCATGTAAAAATGATTGGAGAAGGAACTGCAATGAGATTTACTTCATTGCACTGCAGCACCGTTTCCGCAGTAACAGCTTCAACTCGAAAAAACGCAACTGCACAAATTGGACATTTCTGCATATGTATTTTTAAAATCACAATCTTAGTTTTCATTTCTGGCTGCAGGACATCACTACTGTCTAGACAAGAACAAGAGGGTCAGGGATACAGAGGAATGTGTAGTTGATCTGTTCAAGTGCGCTATTACTATTGTGGTAACTTGCCATTCAGTTACTGTTGCCTTCATAGCAGCAGTTGAGCAGTACCTTCTGAAGTTTGCCTCTAGCCAATCCTCACATTACAGCTGGGGCTATATTTGATTGCATCACTTGAATATTACTCTGAGGATGGAAATAAAATCCACTTGTGGGAATGCAGATACATAGGAAGTAACAAATGACATGAAAATATAAATCCAGGGTCAATTAACGCAAATTAAAATGGGACACAAATCGCGTTAGACTTATCCTTCCTCGCTTACACTTGATAAGCAAGGTGAACTTTCCTGTACAGCACTTCAGTCAGATAACACACACAAACACGCGAATTGATGTAAGGCCAGTAAGAATCAGATATTTTCTAATATTCCAGTATTTAAAGTTTGGTGTAACATTGCTTGGTGCTCAGTGTTAAAAGAATATGGAAAACAATTTTACTTACCGACCCATAGAGTTCGCCTCTCTCGTTCATCCCCAGATAAAGTCCCGAGTCCACCCCACGGATGCTGACTAGTCCCACCGCTAGGCTTATGAACTCCAGGATTCCTACACAACACACCAGACAGTGGAAATGGTCAGTGATCGCATTCATCCAACTAGGGAGAAGAAGACTACCATTAGCCGAATGAGTACGATCTGCCCCGGGGCACTGTAAAAACGAAATGAGTAATGTGCATATTTCATCGGACGTTCCTGAACCCAGGACAACTTTCTAAGAGTCCAGTAATGGTCAAACGGAACAGCTTATGCCAAATAGCCGAGAGTAGAAACCAGCGGCCAACACTAAAGCAGTGTGAATAAGGATTGGGAAGGAACGCTGTTAGGTTTTTCTTTGTTATACTGTCAGAAGTTATACTGTCGTCACCAAATAGTTAAAAAAAAAGTATCAGTGATAATATTTAAAAAATGTTTAAAACTGACTGTAGTATATGGAGTGTCAGATCCAGGATCTGGTTCCAATTATAAAGTTCTCTTTTCTTTCAGGTTTCATTTCTTACATTTATTTGATTGACCTTCAAATAGCTCCTGCTCGGAAAAGCGGCATTACTTCAGAATCAGACACGTTGGAAATGCTGAGAAAGTATGTTTTTTTTTAAAACAGATTGTCTGGCAGTGTGTTTGAGACTAACGGGGAGGGCACTTGCTTTGGGACGGATCTATGAGCCAGCCTGTCTCTATTAGTTGTGAGCGGGCGCTGCGCTTTGAAGCGAGTCCGCAAAGGAAGGAGCTTTTTCCAGTGGATGAAAGACACCTGTTTCAGCCAGTGGGAGGGAAAGGAGAAGTGGAAGGTGTAAAAAGAGGGAGGGAGGAGAAAGGCACGGGGATAGAAGCTGAATGTGCTTTCCCGAGCGGAGGATCAGCCTTCTGGGTGTCCCTTTACTCCGTGTATTCGACATCACTTCAGCCTGGGGGTGCATTCGGTGCTTGACTGTCCATCGCCCTGTTTCTACAGCCAATGTCCGCACATCTCCCAGTCCTTGCGTCCTAGTCTCTGTTTGCTTCTGTGTGGGAGTCTGTCTCCAACCTCTCTCCTAATCTGTTTGTGCAAAGTTCCCTGTTGTGTAAACGCCTCCTCCCCCTCGACTCTCTCTCATTTTATATCTCCCTGTGTGTGTGTGTGTGTGTGTGTGTGTGTGTGTGTGTGTGTGTGTGAGAGAGAGAGAGTTCTCCCCATGTCCCATCCTCCCACACTCTTATATGCCCCCACCCCCGCGGGTAAGTCTTCCCCTGGCAGGGTGGCTGTAGTTTCTCGGGGTCAGTACACTCTAGTAGGAGTACACTGAAGGAGACGAGACGAGTTTTCCCTTCTGTGTCCAGTAGCGGCCAAGGGCTGTGCTTCATTGTAAACACAGTACAGCGCCCAGTGGCAATATCCCACACAGACACAGACACACACACACACGCACACACACTGCTTGGTTACAGTGCTCCAACCGTCCACTGCACCACACATTGTGCCTGGGTTTATAAACGCAACAATATCGTTGGGCAGAACAGTATCGTGCAAAGGCTGACACAGTCCAGCTGGAGTTGTACGCGTGGGAAAGAGAGAGAGAGAGAGAGAAGATAAGTTTATAAAGGGTGAAAAGTGGAATGTTTTAGACCGCCAGAGTTGAGAAACCATTTTCCGCTGCACATTGTCAGTGAAGTGATGGGCTGTAGATAGACAGGCTGAAGCAAGCTGCCGAGACCTGTAGCTTCCCGTTGTGCACAAGTCCCATCAATTAGGAAATGTGACCATGGCCAGCTTCACCCACCTCCCTGCTTCCCTTTGTTTGAAGCTGTTTACAAACACGGGAAAGTGCAATCTACCTTCCTCCCCCACCCTCTTACCGAAACGGCTATGATCCCGCCGGGTACCGTGCACAGTGCCATTCGGGAAGATTTCCAAGTGGAAGCCGGTCCTGCAGTAGAGCTGCCTCCGCCGGAGGATGCCTTTCAGGTGGGTGAAGTCACTGGGTGTTCCTCTCTGGAGCCTGCCTTCGATCTGCCCGAGCCTTTCGTTCAGGAAGCCGGGGGAGTCCGCCTGGGCCAGGACCGGCATATTCCCAAGAGAGACGGCATGTATGTCTGTGTCCAGGGCTCCCAGATAGCTGCCCAGCTCGGCCATCAGGGGCATGAGGCAGCGGGCGATCAATCAGAGCCGCGACCACTTTCTGTTCTTAGTCAGCTTCACTGATAGGGAAAGGGCTTCTTCCAATGTAGCCCCTCGTGTACAATAACAGACGAGACGACTTTGTTTTGACTGCACCGTTTATAGGAATCCCGGCGCATTAATCTCCGCTTAAATTTCATTACTGAAGTCCCGGGGAATCAGATGAAAGCAGCTGTTTATATACATACTCGCACATTGACATATTCGATATTTAAATAAGCCCCGCCTGGCATCCCTACGGCTAATCGTCTCTCAGATTCATTGGGTTCGACCTTGCGAGTGCTGCTAACCATTGTTAACTGTGTAAAAACACACACACACACTACAGAAAAAAATCTGTAAACTCCACTGATGCATACCAGCACTTGGCAGCTCCAACTCCTCCACACTCCTGATGAAATCACCCAACTGCAGCCTGCTCCCTCACAAATAATAACACTCCCGGTTCCTATAAGAAGATGTAGTTGCCAACGTGGCTCGGTAGATTTTTTTGAGGGGGGGGTGGTGGGAAAGAAACGTTTCCAGCTATTTCATGGCAGATAGTGACATAGAGAGGGGGAAATTTTTACGAATTTGCCTCCCCGGCATGGGGTAATTGTTGATCAGACCCTCTGCACAAGCCCGGGGTCTGAGCAGGGGCTGTTTTAAGGGTAGAGGCTCCCACCTTTCCCAGTTATTTCTTGTCCCTCTCTTCCCCTGTTTTAAAGCAGCTGGTTAGTCGGTGCCAGAGAGAAGCCGGTTCCCGCAGCACCGAGCACCGTCCCAGGACTGACCCTACAGCCTTTGACCCAGGCAGGACGCGTCCTGACTGCACGGGATCTTCTGCCCCTGGGTTCAGGAGCTCGGTAGAAGTCGCTGTTGATCACCTTTTTACTCCTTGCTCCCCACCCCAGAACACTCTAGGAGTTGCACATTGAATTCCTGCTTTAGCTAAAACGGAGCAGAGTAATAAGACAAATGCTTTTTATACACATCAGAACCCCTCCCCCTACACACACATAAACACACACACACACACGCACACACACACCTTGTAGGTACTTAAAACGCCATACAAATTAGTACTTGTGAGTACAAAATAGAAAGGCGTTATAGGAAAATACATTTAAAATGATTATTTACAGTAATTGTCTTCTTCTGGGGAAAAAGCCAATTGTTTTATTTGGCTAGGACTGGGGGGAGGGACAAGAACTGGAAGATCTGTGCATCACTGTTTTGTTGGACGCATTTGGTTTGTGAGTAAACGGTCCCAGTTGTGGAGGACAAATTCTCTTCATGTAGCGTGTGCAGATTTTGACTCATTGTGAAGTGGTTTAAGTCTGGCATCAGTTCAAAATGTATGAGATGGGAGACTTTCTTCAACACACAGATTGGAGGGCTTTGGCTAATTGTAGATGATTCACTGTTCCTCCAGCGATTGTATTCAGTGTGGACATTCTGTCTCGCAGTTGAGCTGATGCTGGGGTAACATCACAAATGTGGGACCATGAATCTTGAGTAGAATCAAGTACACCTTCCCCCAACCAGCTGAAGTGAGCCAGGTATCCAGAGCAGTGGCGTGAGTTCAAACCCATGTAAGAGAGAGTCTGACAGGAGTCAGAAGGAGGCCATTCGTCCCATCACTCAAGACAGAGACCCGGCCATGAAGGTGCCTCCGTGAAGACTTAGGTGTTCTCGGAGTTAGACGGTGTGATGCCAGGATTTAGTTTTCGTCAATGTAAATTGAACTGAGCCGAGTGGCCTCCCTCACGCGGACGTCATTCCCTCTCTATCTGCAAAGGTTAATCCAACCTTAAAAGCTTGGCAAGCTGAATAGGGAGAATAATTTCTGAAGAGCACTTTCCACAGAATGGAGCTGAAAGGCTGCTAGTATTGTTGTGAAATTGGCCCTGCAGGAGGGAGAGTTGTCCCATCCGAGTGAAATGACAGTGTCTGCGCTGACAGCTCCTCTACTGGAGGAAGGCATCCCGGACCCAAAAACTCCGATTGATCTGGCTTTGGTCAATAATGTCATTCATATTATCAACAGACTTCGGGTGCCGAGTCTTCTCTGGCCATTTTGTAAGAGTTCTAGTTCTGTATTCCCATTTGTATAAACAATATCACCAGATTGCAGAGAACAGAGAGGCGCTTTGGCCTCGGTTTGGACAGTGAGTGTGGAGCCAGCACTGGGAGAGTTTCCTTCTCTAGTCCCAGAATCCTACAACCAGGAATTGTTGAGCCACTTGATTGTCAAAACATCAGTGTTCAGTCGATGTTATTTTCAGCAGAATCATTTTGCAGATGTTGGACGTATTCGCCAGAGCATTAAGGGCCCCGAGCCATTACAGGGAGCGATGTAACGCTTTAACAATATCTTCGCTGCTGGTTGACTGACAGGGGTGGCAATTTGAAAATTTCGATAAAACATACAAACAACGCCCACGCTGTGCTTCTGTAACACGTTAACATGTCCTGAAAATGCACAATGCCCCCCCTTTTCCCAATACGATCAGAAATAATTTCTGAAATGGCCACTAGCTGTGGCGATCCAATTGGAGTTCATTGCTATGTCTGGTGTGATGACTAATTGGTGCGCTGCCTGAATATGATACTGCGGCATTGTCTGTACAAACAGGGCTGTGTGTGTGTCACATGTGAAAGTAGATATTGCAGTGAAGGACAGGTTTCTCGTTAGGATTGGGCGAATTCTCTCAGCTCGTTTTACCACACTGCCTGAAACAACGGCCTTCTTATTTAGTCTTATCCGCCGAATATAAATGCGTGTGAGAGAAGAGGAGAGAGATTTACGCATTTTACATAAAACATATTTGGACATTCATCTTGGTTTTATGGCAGTTCCCCAGCGTATAATTAAACTACCTGTTCTGGGACACTGCCTCCACAGAGTCACCTGTCTCCATGTGTTTCTCATTCCTTACCCAGGATCTGGGAATTTTGATATTAAATCTAGATTTATATTGTCACTTTATGAACCTTGATCATGGTTGGGTGGGGGTAGGGGTTGGGGGGAGGTGGAACGGCGCAACAGTAAAATGGCTCCTGCCCCTCCCTAAAGGACATTGGTTTTCCAGTCAGGGAGATTTTAAACTAAAATTCACCATACATTCTCTGTTCCATCAAAGGCCTGGTCTTACAATGTAAACTATTATTCCTGCCTCTTCCATATCTCAGCGATTGCCACTGCCAGCCTATTTCAGTTCAAAATTACACTTAACAAAGAAAAAAAAAGCGATTTCAATTAAATTTCAATTAAAACACGTTTTATGTATAAACTGCTGTTTAAAGATTGCACTTTAACAATACTTATTTTTATTTCAAAAATATACTTTATGTATACAATTTATTTATACATATACATAGTCACTAAAGCAGTTTGATTCTGTACAAAAGAATCTGAAGAAACAAACAAACATTGGAGTTTGACCGTATCCAACAAACCAAAGGCATTTCTTACTTGTACGTGACTATATTTACATATGTTTAAGGCTGTGGGTCTGATAACTGAATGGACCCCCATTTACCTTCAGGAGGAAGACCTCAGATGATGGTCTTTCCCTACTGTGCCTTGGCAGCAGCTGCCCCAAATGTTCGTGTCCCTCAGCATGCAATGCTGGACCTTGGAATGTGCCAGTCTGCAACATTGGGTCCAATTCAACTCCTTGCTCTGGAAGACCAAAAAGTTTCAGGCAGACTAAAGAGCGTCTTTCATTGATGGTCCTCCAGGCACAGTTGATGTTTGCCTCCCTGTGCGTCTGGGGGAACAGATGGTAGAGCACAGAGTCCTGCATCATAGAGCTGCCCAGGAGGAACCTCGACAAAAAAAGTTACATATTTCCCCAGGTTTCTTTTGCAAAGGCATATTGCAGCAGTAGATATGTGACGGTTTCTACCCCCTGACTGCCCACTCCCCCCCACCCCCAGCTGCCTCAGGGTGGAGTGCAGTGGCCCAGCCAGTTTGGGCCTACATGAAGGATCTCACAGGTAGTACTCCTCTCAACCTCCCAGCCATGCAATGTCTTGATGCTTGTTAGAAAGTTCTAGTGATGGGCACTCTGTGGTTGTATGTCCAGCCCATTCCCAGCACCTGCACCCTTGCAGCTATCCCAGCCATCTCCCTGAAAGCCTGCTCAGGGAACAACCTGACAGGACCCACCCTCTCCTTTACCCAAAGGGTCTCGAAGATGCTATGTGCTGACCACTTCCTGGTGGGCTTGTGGTCAAAGGAGTTTCTCTTTGCAAATTTCTCCCATGAAGAGCTGGTGATACACAATGGTGCAACTACTTGGAGTGTTTTGCAGCAACTAGGCCAGTTCCATCCTTTGCAACATCATGGACAGGTAGAACTTCAGGACATAGTGACACTTGGTATTTTTCTACCCAGGTCTACACACAGCTTGATGCAGAGGCACATGAAGGTGGCCATCAGGATGAGGGCAGCATTGGGTACCTTCTTCTCACCAACACCACGCCCCCCCAACCCCACCCCCTCCCCTCCTCCTTATCCAGAGCTTTGTACATGGTGACCCTGCAGACACAGTCCATTTTAGACCTCCAGATGAAGTGAAAGGTGGCTGGGGCGGCTACAAGGGTGCAGGTTCTGGGAATGGGCCAGACCTACACCATGTACAACAACAGAGAGAATGCCTCACACAAAGCTGTCCCAGAGATGATTGTCACACACGCTCCTTGCGGTGATGCGGCTTGCCATTTGAAATCAGCACCCCGCTCCCACGCCCCCCCTCCCCCAACTCTTGCCTGTGTGAGACTGACTATAATGCAGTATTAGTGGGTCATGTTCAGTTTAGGATTGTGGTTGGTGCCAGGGTTTTATTTTACACATTGGAGCGTTGCGAAAAAGGCACTCAGCAACCTGCTAAACACACTGCACATACGCAATGTATTTGTGTACGACTCAGCGTGGTTCACATGCTGTATTCCCACATTTCTGAAAGTACCATCTCCATGACAGACTATCCATATACAGGTTGGCTGAATATCGTTAATGTTGATAGGTTTGTCTTGTTGATGGCAATCCTTTTGTTGCTTTTGTACTTCCGCGGGACTGTAGCAATGAGGGAAATACGGCTTGACCTGGGCATCACATTAATGCAGGGACACCATCAGAAAAGGAAATGACTTTGAATTCGAAATGAAATAGGCGGTGCCCCGCCTGCTGAAGCCTATCCGATAACTAGCAGGGACACAAATTCATTGCTCAGCTGGAAGAGCCCCGATCCAGGCAATTTCATGAAACGATCCCCCCAGTGCGTGACTGCACCATACTTTTATTCACCGCGCAAGAATGCTGCTTGGACACATTATTTTTCAACTCACCAGTGTTACTGTCTGAGCAAGATGTATGGCTGCAGTTTAAGGACAAATGCCGGTTGCTGTACTCCAAACTGAGCGCCGTGGACATTTCCATCCAATCTGATTGAGGGTTGGAGCTAATTGCGAAGGATTTACTGCCCGAGGTTAATGGAATTACCCTTTAGGGTACTGTCACTACACAACAACTCGAGTCATTCCTTTTCAAACACACACAGCCTTCGGTTTCTCCCAAAAAGATTTGTTCCTGTAACCCCTTCACTTGGAAGAGGGTTTCCCCCCTCCCAGTTCACTGTCCTTTAGATTTAAAAGTTGCAGACAACTGGATGTTTGTTCTGGTCTTTTGATTGGATATACAATTCCAAACAGATTGCCAGAAAATTGCTGCTAGGTTTTGTTTTGAGGAGATTATTAAAGCAGAATTTAACGCTGAAGCCCATGTGTGCTGTTAGTATGAAGTGACTCACATTTGTCCCACACTCTGCTTACATCGTAAATCCCGAGCTGACTCCTGGGCTCTGGTTAAAGTGAGATTCGCCAGAGGTAATGATCTCACAATGTTTCGATTTGACACGGCAGGTTAAATCCCCTGTAATGTCAGAGCTCGTTTACAAAAAAAAGCTCACGAGTTTTTACTGGCTCTTGCGGACTGTTCTCAAAATCTGCTTTATCTCAAAGATTCCAAGAGCAGGGATTCTCCCCACCTTGTTCTGTAAACATTTATATTTCTAACTGCTGAGAGAATGCTCTGTGAATTTATGCGTCCAAGCAATCCTTTTCTCTCAGAACAGTTAAAAGCCATAAATAAAAACAGAAAGTGCTGGAGAAACTCAGCAGGTCTGGCAGCATCTGTGAAGAGAGAAACAAACATTTAACAGTTAGAGCCCTATCTGACTCTCCTCCAAAACTTAAGTTGCAATCCAGATTTCTATCATCCACAGTCTTTTGCTTTTGCTTAAAGAATTCCAGCCTGGCTGGAGCCAAACAATGTCAAAATGGTTCTGCCTGGCTGGAACCTGAAGCTACTACTGGTCTGGGATCAGTAGTCAGAGTATAAATGCACGATTAAAACTGCTAGCAGGTTTAGGGAAATGAAAGTGCCCTGGGATGAACAGTTTTAAAACGTATTTTCAGATTTGGACAGGGTGACAGTAAAATGACCAGTATTAACAATGATGCTGCTCCAGTGTTCAATTTTGTATCCAATGTTCTGTCACTTTGTGGCATACACTCTACATTAATTTGCTGCCCAGCCCAACATGAATTTCTCTCCTGTATCAGAGAGGTACTTAAACAACCCCAAAAGATTACCATTATCAAGAGACAAAACAATATGTTACACAAATGATATGGTTTGCATCAAAACATGTACGATTGTTTGCCTAAGGGAAATTGGACGCTTTCAGCAAAGTGGCATTGTGATTTTCCGCTGTGAAAGCATTGTGACATACAGAAAATATTATCGTGGCTCAATAGAAATTGGACTGTTTGACAGGTTCTTGCTGCTTTTCTCACAGACAGTATGTTACTCAAATGAAAAAAAAAGCACATTCGGGAAATTAATGGTTTAGACACTGACATTTTAGTTTTGGAATCTGAGCTCAAATCTGGCTGTGATGGGATAGAAGTCTTCACTTTCCAATGTCAAAGAGGGTGGAGTTACAATCCAGCAGGCTTTGAAGGAGAACATGATGTTAACTCTGAGACCCACGTGTGCTGCCAATATTAAGTGACTCATATTTGTCCAACACTCTGCTTGCATCATAAATCCTGAGCTGATTCCTTGGGTCTGATTAAAGTGAGATTCACCAGAGGGATCCTTTTCCTTTCAATACATTTCATTTCAATGCCTAATATTGAGCTTTGCTCAAATATCATCCTAGCTTTCATCATTTAAATATATTATCATAACCCTCTATGCCACGTCCCTAAAATGCTTGGACGATTAGAATATTTGAGGATGTGGTTGGGGAATGTCACAGTGGTGCAGTGGAGGATAGTCTTCAGAAGAGTTTCACAGAAGTTCCTGGTATCATGCACATGACTTGAGAGAATATGCCTACAAGAAAAGGGCCTTCATGCTGGTTGGTGGAGGTAGGGAGCATGTATGTATATGTGTTCTGGGGTACAGGACAGGCTGAACTTGGAAAAAGTCCAGATGCAACCACAAGGGCTGCTGGGTGAGAAGGGAGGCTGTTTAAAAGGCTGGCCTCAGTGCTTTGGGACACAGTCCCAGTTAGACTGAAAACAGAAAGGTCTTCACCCCACAGACGCTTCTCATGCCTCTTCCTTGTCATTTCATACTCATCCCACTCCCTAAGATCCCAATCTCCAAGGTTATGTCCTTTTACACACCCATTTGTTCTTTGTGCTTCCCACGCTAGACTTTTGCATTTCCTTGTCCATTTTCTCACTGCATACATTTATAAGTCATCAATCCTAGAGTGATAATTGAATGTGGGAAAAAGCTTTAAAAATGCCACTCATTCATTGATAACTTTCCACTCTTTTCACTGTAGACCAATAAATGTGTCAATCACCCATTCCCTTTAAAGTTTCAATAGGTGAAACCACAATGTATAACTAAACATTTCAAAATTGATAACAGACATCAGAAAGCTGAAGCTGTCAATTAAGCAGGGGTGCAGGGCTGGACGAACACAGCAGGCCAAGCAGCATCACAGGAGCAGAGAGGCTGACGTTTCGGGCCTAGACCCTTCATCAGGAAAGGTGGAG
>NC_063345.1:20390615-20435498 GCF_021869965.1 Rhincodon typus | reverse complement strand
TCCAGCCCTGCACCTTGTTGTCTCGGATTCTCCAGCATCTGCAGTTCCTACTATCTCTGATTCAATTAAGCAGGGGTTCTGGTTTTTCAAGAGACTAACGGAATTCTGGGCACTCAGCTCTAAAGAAGAAGTTTTCGACTCAAAATATTAACTCATTTCTCTTCCCCCAAGGCACTGCCAGACCTGTTCTGTATTTTCACCACTTTCTTCATTTCACTACACTATTATTTAATAACAAAAAGGAAGACTTACACTTGTGTAGCTCTTCTTGTGATCACTGGATATCTTGAAGCACTTTGCAGTCAAGAATGTACTTTTCAAATGTTGTGACTACTATAATGTTGGAAACAAAGCAGCTAATTTTGCTCACAGCAAGCTCCCATAGGCAATAATGTGTTAATGACCAGAAAGCCTGTACTTTTACAATGTTGATTGAGGGTGAACTATTTCCTAGGACAACAGGAATAAATTCCCTTTTCTTCAGAATTTTCTGTGGGATCTTACATATCTGACTGGGCAGGCAGAAGGAACTTGATTTAATGTCTCATCCTAAAGATGGTACCTCAAGCGGTGCAATGCTGTACTAGAATGTCCACCCTATACAAACTTTGGAGTGGGACTTGAACTCAGACGGAAGTCTGCTACCAACAGGACCACAAGTGATATGCAGAACATCCTTCCATTTGTATAGTGCCTTTAAAATACTGTAATAAACATCCCAAAACACTCCAGAAAGGTGCAATAAGGCAGGAAGATACAACTAGTGAGCACTTGTCATTATGACATTACTACAGCAATTAGTTAGGCCATTCATTTGTTTGAGGCAATTCCATGATTCAATGCGATCATGGCTGATTTGTGTCCTCACATTACTGAACCAGCCAAAATACAGCCCTGGGATGTATCGAGCAAGTTTTGCATATATCAAGGGTATTAACTTCTCCATGTTTCCTGTAGAAAAGAACACCAGCTGCAATAGGTGAACAGTATTTTCACTGGTTCAGAAAATTCCCTCAGCTTTAGGTTAGCGGGCAGTTTAAAAGCAGATTGGATATGACTCTATAGATGAGAAAGAATAAAACGTATGTAATAATAAAAATAAATATAAGAAAGAAAGTACATCTGTGATCTTGAGGTAACTGAGTTAGTTCTTAATGCAAACCAATGGCAGCACTCAAAACTATTTTTATTCTAGCATGGATTGTTGGTATCACTGGTAATTTGTTAACAATCCCTAATTGTCCTTGAAATACTTGGCTCTCTAGATCATTTCAGAGGGCAGATAAGAGTCAATCACTTTGTTGTGGGTCTGAAGTCACATGAAGGTCAGAACAGGTAAGGATGATAGATTGGCCTGTAGTGAACATAATTGTCTAGAGTAATTGGTAGAACTGCAGCCTCAGTACAATGCTAAAATATTGTGGACATACAACGCCACATTCAACACTGAAATATAAATGTGTATTTTTAATAACTCTGGTGAACACGCGGATTGAAAAGATAATCTTAAAGGAGAAAAGAGAACCGTAGAGGTAAAGGGATAGAATTCTGGAGTTTGTCGCTCAGGCAACTGAAGTTGTGATCACTGCTGGTGGAGCAATTAAAATTGGGGTATTAAAGAGGTCAAATTAGATGAATGCAGGCATTTCTTATTGTTTCATGGGATGTGGGCATCATTGGCTAGCATTTATTGCCCATCCCTAGTTACCCTTGAGTAGGTGATAGTGAGTTGCTTTCTTGAATCACTGCAGTCTTTAGGATGTAGATACAGCCACAGGGAGGGAGCTCCAGGATTTTGATCCAGGAACAGTAATATAGTTCCACACCAGGATATTGTATGCCTTGAAGAGGTACTTGCAGCTAGTGGAGGTCCCATGTATTTACTGCTCTTCTCTTTCCAAGTGTTAGAGGCCTTGGATTAGGAAGAAACTGTTGTATGAGCCTTAATGAGTTGCCCTTGTACAATGCATCTTGTGGATGGTAAGCACTGAGGCTACTGAATGTTAATGATGAAGGGAGTAAATGTTAAAAGTGGTAGATGAGGTGACATTCAAGCAGGCTGCTTTGTCTTGGATAGTATGAAGTTTCTTGAGTGTTTTTGGAGGTGTACTGATCCAAGCAATCAGAGAATATTCTATCACACACCTGAACTGTGCCATGTAGATGGTGGATAGGCTTTGGGGAGTCAGGAAGTGCACTCCTTGCTGTAGAATTCCCATCTCTAACCTGTCCTTGTAGCCACAGTATAAATGTGACTAGTCCAGTTCAATTTATAGTTATTGGTAACCCCCGGTATGTTGTTAATGAAGGATTTAGCAATGGTCATGTCATTGAATGTCAAGTGGAGATGGTTGGATTCTCTCTTGTTGGAGATGGTCATTGCCTGGTACTTCTATGGCACAAATATCCAACAATGTGCAGGCTAGGTGGAATGGCCATGCTAAATTGCCCGTAATGTTCAGGGATATGTAGATTTGGTGGGTTTTAGGGGGGTGAGTCTAGGTGGGATACTCTGAGGGTCAGTGTGGACTTGTTGAACCAAAGGGCCTGTTTCTACACTGTGGGGATTCTATGATTCTAACATGTTCTAGATCTCTATAGAGGTAAGGATGAGATATAGATGGATCAATGATTTTCAAGCATTGTGGGGTCAAGGGTTGGTTTTTAGAGGAAGAGTTGATGACGACAACTTTAAAAGAAAGAGGGGCAACAATGGTAGAGGAAGAAGTAAGTAAAATATCAAATAATATGTTGGCCAGGAGTTGAAATTGGGTTGCTAGCAGTTTAGTGGCAGACCATGAGGTGCATCATGTGAACAAGTCAACTGGAGAAGGCATGAGTGGAAATAGGAACAGAATATGGAGAAAAGTGTAAGTTCAGTGCTGGGGTAAGGGGGACTTTTAGAGAATGTTGGGCTAGCAGAGGGTAGGGCCATTTCAGGGACAGCTGATTGGATGGGCTTAATCTTAGTCACAAAAAAGACTATGAACTCCTTACACTTTTTGTTGGAGATGAAGGTGGAGGCAACAGGGGAGGAGGGTTTAAGAAGAGGTTTTACAATAGAAAAAATAAACTAAGGGTTATCTTTGCATTCCAGAAAAGAGAAAAATGCTTCAGATTTGAAAAGAGGAGATCCCGGTGGAGTTGGTAATTATGGAGGAATTACAGAACTGTTCATAATTTTCAACAAGTATTGCAAACAAAAACTGCTCTGAGAAATTCTAGTTCTCACAGAAAGCTGATCTGGCTCAAGGGTAGGCAAATCCACATGGCATGCATGTTTCATATTATGCAGTGATCTGAAGCTATATCAGCAAATCCAGTGGTTTATTCTCCTTGTTTCATTGCTTTATTTAAAAAAAAGAACTCTGCAAATTTAGCTAATAAATTGTGCAGTGAATTATTGAATCTTAACACTATTGATACCTGTCATAGAACTTAAGCTCAGAATTCTGTCACATTAGCTATTAGTTTGTAGAAATAAGGAACTTTATAAACAGTTAACACTATAAATGACCATACCTCCTTTGGCTTTTAAAAGGAGAACGTTAACTCTACAAACTGTTGATCTACATTCAGTGACACCTGCTGGAAAATCTATAAGGTGTTTTCAAGCTTGTGCAATCATATAAAATGAATGACAGTAATTTTGGAGCTATTTTACTTCCAATGAATGCAGAAGTGATATATAATGCGCTGCCAAATTTGCTATCACTCGATTTACAGCATTCTACAAAACTTATGCCAACATAATGAAACAGACTCGTTGCCAACTGACAGCCAACGAGGACTGATCCTTTTACTGAAGTTCACCAAACAATAATTCAATCTTTCTTCGGACACTCATTACCAATCACGCTGTCACTTTTATGTGGTTTGCAATAAAGATTTTTGTGTGTGTGTCGTTTTGTAAGCCAATTGCAAATACAATCCGGTGCATTAAAAATTCAGCTGCTGATTCACTACAAAAGCTCTTTTTGCACTGCTGTGTGCAGACCAGTTTCACCCCTAAAATTATTCCCAATGTGCGGAATTTGGGACAGCATAGGATAGCCTCCAGTTTTAAAAGGAATTGGATATATACCTGACAAAGGAAAAGAATTGTGGGACCATGGGGAAAGGAGAGAACGTGGGCGATTAATTGGTTGGTTCAGGCACAGTACAGGCACGATGGGAAGACTAGATTCCTCTGTGCTGTAAAAATAATTCTAATTGTGATGCTGCCCATATAAAATTGCTTGCTAATACTACTTTTGTCTTGGCTCATTTATTAAGAAGATGACTTGGGCAAGGTATCATGACATGTTTCCACAGTGGAACAATACCTGGGCTTTGTCAGCGCCTCCAGGTGAGGAGTAGAGAAAGTGGAGTCTGGCCAATGTGCTTTGCAGTGAACAGATAGAACAATAATTGGAGTAAGACTGATTGGTAGTCAGAGTCCCACACTGTAGAGAACACTGTAGTTGACAAGAACTTGACTGAAATAATACAATGTTGCATGATTCGTGCAATGATTACACATTATTTTACAGGTTCAGTCCAACATTACGACTAAACCAGCAAAAAAAAAGCAAAGATTTTATAAAGTATGGTTAATCACCAATAAAAGGCAATGGCTCCACTGGCATGGATTCAAGATTTTCATTACAGTCACCTTTATTGTAATTTTACTGACATCACACCATCTCAAAATTGCTCAACATACTACTGCTCATAAGACCAAGAAACCTGGAAGAAATGAACCAATATACACCAAATTATAAAGAAAAATAAAAAGCTGCCAGCGAGTTTAAGGTAGTAATACAATCCTGACGTTGTGCGAATGTTTATAAATTTCTTGAGCTTTATTCTTGTACTTTATGATGTCATCAGAGACACTTGATTGAATTCCTTACCTCTACTTCACTGTAGCCTATCCATTGTCCTGTATTCCAAATCCCTCCACTATATTAACAACAGAATTGTCAACATACTGATTTACACAGATGGTGCAATCATTAACTCAACATCTTGTACAGATTTGCAAAGGTCATAGGGGAAATGAGAAAGTTATACATGCCACCCTCACTATAGCATGCTGTTGAGCTGAGCATATTTTGCATTATGGCAAAGAACGAAAGTGGATTGCTAGTTGTATATAAATTTGATCTCCAAATAGTGATATGTTATGAAGAGTGCTGAAAATTATGTTTGCATTCCTGAATGATGTCACTTATTCAACCAACAAAGACACCACCAACTGCAATTTACTTTCCATAAAAACAGCTATGAAAAGTATTCTGTTCGTTGGTTGAAATTTATACCGTGTTGGTTAATTTTTATGGTCATCCATATAAGGGATGTTAGCTCTGGAAAATTGAATCATTGCTTTGGTGATACTCAGATTTTGGTTTTGCTCTATATCAGGCAAAGGAGAATTGACAACCTTTTTCACATCTCTTGCTGTTCATGGCATATAGCAATAACACTAGCGATTTGGATTTACCAAGCATCTTACTGTAGTAAATATTTAAAGGCATTTCACTGAAATGTAACAAAAAGAAATTGGCACAAGTCCTTTAAAATTATAACTGATGAGCAAGCTTGAACCAGATTACAAGGAGTGGCTCAAGGGAGATGATAGAGACAGAAAGGCAGAGAAACCTTTGGGATCTCTGGTACGCAGGGCCTAAGCAGCTGAAGTCATTTTAGCCACTTATGGAGGGATGACATTTAGAGATGTGCGTAAGGTCAGAATTGGATGATGGAAGAGCAATGAGTCATGACGTGTTGATAATTGTGGGGAGTTGGAGTTAGATCGAACTCAGAAATTGAGCTTAACAATGAGGGAAGGAGAGAATATGGTTGCATAAGCATTTGGGGGTATGTGAGATTGGCAATGGGAATAGAGGCAACACCACCTGTGAGAAACTGATGGAGAGGAGGCAGCAGAAGGATTCGACAGAACAGTGTGTTGACATTTCCAAACTTTTGCACTCAGCATGAGATTCCAGTTGGTCTGCTAAAAAGAAAAATGTCTTAAATTTTGAACTTTTGTGGAGATGCTGGTGTAGTGGTGAGCAGCTTTCTCTCTAATTTTTTTCTTCTTTGTGAATCTCCAGGGTCTGTAAGCTTCTGGAACCGCATGTCAATGTTGCGATCTGTGTCAGAACGCTGATCGCGCACGTGGAACATCGGAGTGGTTAGAGGAAACGTTGGTGGTAAACTCATGGACTAGTAAACCAGAGTCCCGGGCTAAAGCTTGGGGGCATGGGCTTAAAATTCAACCACAGCAGCTCATGGAATTCACATTCAATTGATAAAATCTGGAACTGAATGCTAATCTCAGTAACGGTAACCATGAAACTATCATCCATTATTGTAAAAACCCATTTGGTTCACTCATGTCCTGTTGGCAAGGAAATGACATGAAACTTGGAAGGATTTTAAACTGTGAGAAGGGCAGTGCAGAACTCCAAAACAATATCAACAAGTTGGTGGAGAGGGTGATAGGTTGCAGATGAATTCCAATGCACAGAAGTATAAGGTGACACAGAGATAGTAGGAACTGCAGATGCTGGAGAATCTGAGATAACAGGGTGTAGAGCTGGATGAACACAGCAGGCCAAGCAGCATCATAGGAGCAGGAAGGCTGACGTTTCAGGCCTAGACCCTTCTTCTCTGCTGTGTTCATCCAGCTCTACATCTTGTTATCTCTTAAGGTGACACACTTTGATAGGGACAATATTGAAAAAACAGTATAAAGTAGGGGGTGCAATTCTAAAAGGAGCAGAGGGACCTGTTTGAATATTTGCACAGATCATTGAAGGTAGCAGGACATGTGGAGAGAGCAGTTGATAAAGCCTCGGCTTTTATTAATAGGACCTTAGACTACAACAACAAGGAGGTGATGTAGAATTTGTATAAGACACTTGTTAGACCTCAGCTGGAGTATTGCATACAGTTCTGAATACCCCACTGTAGGAAGGATGTAAATACATTGGAGAGAATGCAGAGGTGATTTACATGAACAGTTCCAGGATGAGAAATTTCAGTTATGAAGATAAATTGAAGAAGTTGTGACTGTTCTCCTTAGAAAGAAGAAGGCTAAGGGGAGATTTGATAGAGGCTTTCAAGAACATGATCAGTGGAGATAAAGCAGAGATAGAGAAGCTCTTCTTGCTTGTAAAAGGCACAAGAAAGAAAGGGCATAGATTTTAAGTGGTTTATAGTGCAAAAGAAGCTGGGGTGTTATGAGAACTCCAGACCAACAACAATGTGGTCGACTCTCACTGAAATGATGTGACAGACTATTCAGTTCAAGGGCAAATAGGGATGGACAAGCAATGCTGGCCTTGTCAGTGGTGCCAACATCCAATGAAAAAAATCAAGGGAAAAAAGAGGAAAACAAGCCTAAAAATACGGAGGAAATCTGTTAAGTGAACAATGACAGTTAATTTTATTCACTGAACTCTTTTCTTATTCATTTTAAATGCTAGTTCTAGTTTGTTAAGAAGTTGACAATGGAATAATCACGCAGCAAAAAAAAAGTGGCACACATTTCAGTGCAGCAAAATACATCTGTGTTTAGTAATTTCACTTTGGGATGCTTTAAGCCAATTTGGAACTACAATGCATTTTGATTTATCTTCTCTACTGGCAGTGCTGCTGCTATTCATGGGAAACCATCACATTACATTGTTAAAGGGTTTGCACACCACTGTGATATAAGCTTCAAAGCTTGAGCAACTAGCACCTAATGATGTAGTTTTTGACACCTAAACAAAAGGCATTGTCATACAGATTGCACAAAGTGTTTCAACTCCCAACACATGATGAAGTGAAAAGGACTTGGAAATCACTGAATTGCTTGCTAGACATTTTTCACACCAGCCAATAAAATAGTTTAACATGTTGCTTGTCAAAAGGACATTCATGATGCAATTATACTTAAATGGGTGCATTCAAACTGTTGCAATTCGTTTGGACATCTTATTAATCTAAGTTATTAATTTAACAAAGGAAAACCATTATTGGAAGTGATAAGAAGGTGATTTGTCTGTGTTTTACTCTCATAAACCTTTTATTCTTTTCTCAGTCACTAGGTATCAGTTACATGGGTTAGAATAGAATATCATTTATTGTAACATGTACTCAAGTACAGAAGTACAGGAGTACAGTGAAAAGTTTGCATTGTCGCCTCTCCTGGTGCCATCTTAGATACAAAGTATCTAGGTGCAGATCTTAAAGACAAAAAGTGAAATAAGAAAAAAGTTTAGCAGCATTGAAAATTAACCAGAATGCGCCATTTATAATGTATATGTCACATTTTACATTAGAAGGAAAGATTATACTAGTAGTGCATTTTGAGTTAGACAAAGTAAGTTTTTGGCAAAATTATTGCAAGTTTAAGGCTGTTGCCTAAAGCTACCACTGGAATGGAGTAAAAAACAGAGTTAAAATTTCAGGTTTGACTGTTCTGCAGAAGAGTGAAACTAGAATTAAAATGTTGACTCTGTTTCGTCGACCACAACTATAGTCGGACCTGATGAGGGTTTCTCCAGTGTTTTCTAATTTGATTTCAGACTTCCAGCATCCACAGTATTTTGCTTTACTGGAATGGCCTGCCTAGATTAAATTTGTTTTTGATTATGTGCAAACAGCAGAAGAATTTTTTAAATGTAAGGAAAAATGACTCATGTCAAAATGATAAATAGAGATTAAAAGAGTACATTTCCCATGTTCGTTGTAGATTCCAAATGCTAGAAAATGCATTAATTAAAGTGTAAATACAATCAACAATTTCTAGCTGAGGAAATATCAGCAGATCTCTTTTAGAAAGAAAGCCTTATGTCTTCCACATTTTTTCTTTCTTTTCAGAATTTCACAATGTTAAAGTGAAGGAATAATAAGTATGCCCACAGCTGAAGTTATTAAATCCATGCAAGATCCACAAGATTTGCCCCTTTACTTTAATTTTTTCTTTAATTCAATGTTCAGTTGAATTATTTCCGTCATATGTTACTGCCTTTATAAACACTATTTTACGTTGTCAGTTCTATTGAAATTGATGACCTTTTGCAAGTTTCTTGGTTAGCATGTATAAGCTGACAGTCGTTTGCTAATATTTTCACGTGTTTCCACACATAAAATTGCTTCCACATCTCTGGGTTATGTAAACATTGGAAATATACAGTGGTACAATGCATTCTGCTTGCTTTTTGTGGTAAGGTATGAACTAAATTCTGTCATTATAATGAGATCCTGACCTCAGTCACATTTGTAAATGGGTCCTATATATGCTAAGCAGGGATGGAGAACCAGAGAACAGTGGAGTGGGGGCAGAGATCATTGATTTACTTTTATAGAGTCATAAAGTCATACAGCATAGAAACCAACCTTTCAGTCCAACTAGCAAATGGAACTAGATTTATTCAGGATATCTGGTCGACATGGATGAATTGGACTGAAGGGTCTGTTCTCATGCTCTATGACTCTATGACTCTAATCTACACCAACCATGTTCCCAAACTAAACTCATCCCACCTGCCTGCATTTGGCCCATGTCCCTCCAAACCTTTCCTATTCAAGTACTTATTCAAATGTCTTTTAATCATTGTAACTGTACCTACATCCAATACTTCCTCTGGCAGTTCATTCCACACACTAACCACCCTGTGTAAAGAAGTTGCCCTCATGTCCTTGTTAAATTTTTCTCCTCTTGCCTTAAAAATATGCACCCTAGTTTTGAACTCCTTGCTTAGGGAAAAAAACCTTTGCTATTCCCCTTCTGTACACCCCATTATGATTTTATAAACCTCTATAAGGTCACCTGTCAACCTCTAGTGAAAAAAATCCCAGCGTATTTTTATAATTAAAGCCCTCCATTCCCTGAACCCTCTCCAATTTAATAATATCCTTCCAATAACAGGGCAACCAGTGCTTCATAAAATTTCAATGATGCAGTTTATGGCCTTTTATTACGTCAAATACATCATGGAGTATAAGTTGTTGGCGAAATAATGTTTCCATCTTTAGTTTCCTTGGAAACAAAACATCTACGATGATGAGAAATAAGAGCAGAAGTTGATCATTTAGACCCTCAAGTCCTTAAATAAGACCCTGGCTAATATAGCAGTGGTCTTAACTCCACTTTCTTGCCTTATTCTCCGTAATCCTCAACAGTCTTATTCATAAAAAATCTATCTAACTCCTTGAAGATACACAATGATGCAGCTTCAACAGCTCTTTATGAAAGAGAATATCAAAGGCTAACAAAACTTTGAGAAAATAAACTTTCTTGCATCTGTGTCTAGAATTGGAAACCTCTTATTTTAAAACTGTGTCCCTCTACTTCGATAGACCTCAACAAGTCTATATCATCGTCCAAACATGTAGCCTGTCAAAACATCACAGAAACTTAAACAATAGGGATACCAAAATTGCTTCACTTTCTCTCTCTCTTCAGGTACCTTGATCTAAGTTGGTGACCATGGACTTCCTTTGGATCTATGTTGGTCCATGATTATGCTTGGCAAAATATTACAGTGATTGCTGTTCCATTCTGCAACAGGCTTTACAGGCTGATAATTTGGTCATGCTGTAAATGCATCTTCTGTGTCCAACATGTCCTGAAGTGGGATTTGAATCTGGAACCTCCGGCTCAGAAATCGTGACACTCTCTCTACACTACAAGATTTCCCACTTCACTTTAAAAACATGAAATTCTAAAAAAAGAAATACAGTTATTGAAAGCACAGATTTATTTCTTCATAGGAGTCTGAGGATATGCCCTCTAATAGAAAATGTTGACTATTAACAATTTAGTTGATGAATTTTCCAGCATTTTAGAATCTAAAGTGAATTTGGGAAATGTATCACTTTCATCTCCATTTGTTATTCAGACATTAATTATTTCTCCTTACATTTTAAAAATTCTTTCTGGTATTTGCCCATAATTAAATACAAACCTAATATCATGGACTGAAGGACAGTCGTCCCTTATCTGATTCCACCTAGTTCAAATGGTTGATTCAGTTTCAAGGCAGGACATCTATGGCCTTGGGAACAAATAAAATAGAAGGCAATGTGCCTATAAAATATTACAGCAAAGTGCATGAATCATCAAATGTCAGCATACAGGAACAGCAAGTGAATGGGAAAGCAAATGGAATGTTAGATAACAAGGTGTAGAGCTGGATGAACACAGCAGGCCAAGCAGCATCAGAGGAGCAGGAAGGCTGACGTTTTGGGCCTCGACCCTTCTTCAGAAATGGGGGAGGGGAAGGGGATTCTGAAATAAATAGGGAGAGGGGGGAGGCAGATAGAAGATGGATAGAGGAGAAGATAGGTGGAGAGGAGACAGTCAGGTCAAAGAGGCGGGGTTGGAGCCAGTAAAGGTGAGTGTAGGTGGCGAGGTAGGGAGGAGATAGGTCAGTCTCAATGTTCTGAATGTAGACATTGTCACGGTTGGGGCCAAATTGGGAAGGCCTGAATGTGGACTGTAGTCCATTGGGGATGATCTGGTTCCATAAGCAGGTACTAAGAAAGGTGATGTGGCTGTAGTACTTGGTTTGCTTCAGGACGTGGTCGAGCAGTTTCAAGGCCGAAGAGATTACGAGAGAGTGCAGTGGGAGAGAGATCCACTGAGGTTTTTCCGGAGGGTAACTTCTTCAGGGTAGGCATCCTTAGAAGATGCTTCAAGGACGACCACGAAGAAGTTACCCTCCTCCCTCCGGAAAAACCTCAGTGGATCTCTCTCCCACTGCAACTCTCTCGTAATCTCTTTGGCCTTGAAACTGTACCATCTCACTGATGCTTTCTCCAGCTGTAGACTTCCCTACCTTTATACTCCACCCCAATCCCTCTGCAAAAAAGCTAACATTCCATTGGTTTCAGAGATAGTAGGAACTGCAGATGCTGGAGAATCTGAGATAACAAGGTGTACAGCTGAATGAATACAGCAGGCCAAGCAGCATCAGAGGAGCGGGAAGGCTGAAGTTTCGGGCCTAGACCCTTCTTTAGAAATGGGGGAGGGGAAGGGGATTCTGAAATAAATAGGGAGAGATTCTGAAATAACTATATGCAGTTTTGGTCTCCTCAATTTAAGAGGGAAATGCTTGCTATACAAGCAGTTCAGAGAAGATTCATTAGATAATTCCTAGATTGAAGTGGTTGTTAAATATCGTTGTAAAGTGGTTGTTGAAAATGTTTGGCAGGTTGGGCCTAGACACATTAGAGATTACAAAAATGTGGATGTGTCCTTATTGAAGCGTATCAGATTTTGAGGTGGTTGGACGGGGAGAAAGATTTCTCTTATTGGAGAATCTAGGACTAGAGGGGCATAATTTTAAGATAGTGGTACACCCCTTCAATACAAAATGGAGTGGAAATTTCTTTTCTCAGAGGGGTCAGTGTCTGGAATTCTGTTCTTCAGACAGTGATTGGGGCTCAGTCATTGAATGTATACAATATATGTTGAATTAAAAAGATTTTTGATCTACATGACCATTAAAGGAAAAATGGACTTAAAACCAAAATCAGATTAGCCAAGATCTGAGCCTGATATCTGTGGTGGACAAGTTGTTAGAGGGAATCCTGAGGGACAGGATTTACATATATTTGAAAAGGCAAGGACTCATCAGGAATAGTCAGCATGGCTTTGTGAGTGGGAAATCATGTCTGACAAACTTGTTTAAGTTTTTTGAAGAAGTGACAAAGAGGATTGATGAGGGCAGTATGGTGGACATATTCTATATGGACTCCATTAAGGCGTTCGACAATGTTCCTCACGGTAGACTGGTTAACGACGTTAGATCATATGGAATACAGGAGAACTTAATAAAGAAGACCAGTAGTAGATTTGGTTAACTCGAAGGAATAGAAAAGAGGGATGGCAAGAGAGGAGGGGAAGTGATGATTTGATTAGGGATAACATTAGGGCTGTACTTAGGGAGGATATTCCTAGGAATATGCCCAGGGAAGTGATTTGGGTGGAACTGAGAAATAAGAAAGGGATGATCACCTTGTTGGGATTGTACTATAGACTCTCAAATAGTCAGCAGGAAATTGAGAAAAAAATTTATAAGGCGACCTCGGTTATCTGTAGGAATAAAAGGGTAGTTATGGTACGGGTTTTTAACTTTCCAACCATAGACTGGGACTGCCATAGTGTTAAGGGCTTGGATGGAGATGAATTTGTTAAGTGTGTACAAAATATTTTCTGATTTAGTATGTGAATGTAACTTCTACAGAAGGGGCAAACTTTGACCTACTCTTGGGTAATAAAGCAGGGCAGGTGTGTCAGATGTCAGAGGTGGAGTACTTTAGGGCCAGTGACCGTAATTCTACTAATTTTAAAATAGTGATGGAAAAGGATAGGCAGGATCTAAAAGTTAAGCTTCTAATTTGGAGGAAGGCCAATATTAACAGTATTAGGCAAGAACTTTCAAAGGTTGATTGGGTGTGGATGTTCACGAGTAAAGTGACGGCTGGAAAATGGGAAACCTTCAAAAATGAGATACCGAGAGTCGAGAGGCAGTATGTTCCTGTTAGGGTGAAGGGCAAGGCTGGTAGATGTAGGGAATGCTGGATGACTAGGGAAATTGAGGTTTTGGTTAAGAATTAGAAGGAAGCATATGTCAGATATAGACAGCAGATTTTGAATGAATCCCTGAAAAAGTATAAAAGCAGTAGGAGTATACTTAAGAGGGAAATCAGGAAGGCAAAAAGGGGACATGAGATCGCTTTGGCAAATAGTTTAAGGAGAATCCAAAGGAATTCTACAAATACATTAAGGACGAAAGGGTAACTAGGGAGGGAATAGGGCCCCTTAAAAATCATCAAGGCCACCAAATGTGGAACTGCAGGAGCTGGGGATATACTAAACAAGTATTTTACATCAGTGTTTACTGTGGAGAAGTATGTGGAAGATATTGAGCCTGGGGATGTACATAGCAACATCTTGAAAAATGCCCATATTACAGAGAGGCCATGCTGGACATCTTAAAATGCATAAAGGTGGACAAATCCCCAGGACCTGATCAGGAGTACCCTAGAACTGTGTGGGAAGCTAGGGAAGTGATTGCTGGACTCTTTGCTGAGATATTTATATCATTGATAGGTACAGGTGAGGTGCCAGAAGACTGGGGATTGGTCAATGTGGTGCCATTATTTAAGAAAAGTGGTAAGGAAAAGCCAGGGAACTATAGACCAGTGACTTTGACATCAGTGGTGGGCAGGTTGTTGGAGGGAGTCCTGAGGGACAGGATTTACATGTATTTGGAAAGGTAAAGACTGATTAGGGATCGACGACATGGCTTTGTGTGTGGGAAATCGTGTGTCACTAACTTGATTGAGTTTTTTGAAGAACTAATGAAGAGGATTGATGAGGGCAGGGTGGTAGTCGTGATCTATATGGACTTCAGTAAGGTGTTCAACAATGTCCCTCGTGGTGGACTCGTTAGCAATCTTAGATCATCAATGAATACAGGGAGAACTAGCCATATGGATACAGAACTGGCCTGAAGAAAGAAGACAGAGGGTGGTGGTGGAGGGTTGCTTTTCAGACTGGAGGCCTGTGATCAGTGGGTATTCCACAAGGATTAAAGCTTTGTCCATTGCTTTCATTATTTATACAAACGATTTGTACGTGAGCATAGGAGGTATCATTAGTAAGTTTGCAGATGACGCCAAAATTGGAGGTGTAGTGGACAGTGAAGAACGTTACCTCAGAGTACAATGAGATCTTGATCAGATGGGACAATTGGTGAGGAGTAGCAGATGGAGTTTCATTTAGATAAATTTGAGGTGCTGCATTTTGGAAAAGCAAATCATAGCAGGACTTATATACTTAATGGTAAGGTCCTGGGGAGGGTTGCTGAGAAAAGAGACCTTGGAATACAGGTTCATAGTTCCTAGAAAGTGGAGTCACAGGTAGATAGGATAGTAGAGAAGACATTTGTGCATGTTTGTCTTTATTGGTTAGTGCATTGAGTATACGAGTTGGGAGGTCATGTTGCAGCTGTACAGGACATTGGTTAGGCCACTCTTGGAATACTATGTGCAGTTCTGTTCTCCCTGCTATAGGATGGATGTTGTGAAACTTGGAAGGGTTCAGAAAAAATTTACAAGGATGTTGCCAGGGTTAGAGGGTTTGAGCTATAGGGAGAGGCTGAATAGGCTGGGGCTATTTTCCCTGGAACATTGGAGGCTGAGGGATGACCTCATCGAGGTTTATAAAATTATGAGGGGCGTGGATAGGTTAACTAGACAAGGTCGTTTCCCTAGGATGGGGGAGTCCAAAATTAAGGGAATAGGTTTAACGTGAGAAGGGAAAGATTTAAAAGGGACCTAATGGGCAACTTTTTCACACAGAGAGTGGTGTGTGAATGGAATGAGCTGCCAGAGGAGATGGTAGAAGCTGATACAATTACAACATTTAAAAGGCATCTCCAAGTGGGGTCTAAACTGGGTTTTTATTATAGATGTAACATAATTTCTGCATGCTTGTACCCAGTTCTCCAAATATAAAGACCAGAATTCCATTAGTTTTCTTGATAATTTTCTGCACCTGTTTGTGACACTTTAATGATCAATACACCTGAAACTGCAAGTGTCTTTGGGCATCCACTGTATTTAACTTTATGCCATCTGGAACTTACCCTTATCATTCCTTTTTCAGTCGAAAATGAAAAATCTCACACTTGTTTACAGTGAACTCCATCTGCTATAGTTTTGCCCATTGTCTTAGCCTATCAATATCCTCCCTACAATGCCTAATACCTGGCTTTCTCTCAATTCAGGAGGAAATCAGCCCACAAAAGGACAGAAAAAGCCAAGATGGGTCATGGCTGCTCAACCCATGCACCATAGAATGATAGAATGATAGAATTCCTACTGTGTGAAAACATGAAATTCGACTCATGAGGTCCACACCGACCCTCTGAAGAGCATCCCACCCAGACCCACAGTGGAAAACATCCTGATTCTGACAGCCCTGAGCAGCTGACTGACCATGTCGCAGCCCCTGGACTAGTTTTTGAGGCAGCCTCTGACCTACTGTGTTGGGATCCCCAGAGTGAAGGCTACCTTCCTTAATGACCCGAGATCTGCTGACAATCATGACAAGCTTCCTGGTTTTGTGTCTGTGCTAAATGGCAAGGCAAAACAATGAAAAAAAATGTGAGCCTGGTATTTCTAGCTGGGGGGGTGGGGTGGGGGAGGTGGTGGGGGACAAGGCAAAGCACTGCAAGGTACAGTGGCTCAGTGGTTAGCACTGCTGCCTACAATGCCAGGGACCTGGGTTCCATCCACCCTCGGGCGACTGTCTGTGTGGAGTCTGCACATCCTCCCTGTGTCTGCATGGGTGTGCTCTGGTCTCCTCCCACATTCCAAAGATGTGCAGGGTAGGTGGATTGGCCATGCTAAATTGCCTGTAGGGATGTGTAAATTAGGGGGGATGGGTCTGGGTGGGATGCTCTGACTTGTTGGGCCAAAGGGCCTGTTTCCATACTGTAGGGATTCTGTGAGCAGTCATGAAGCTGAGTGTGTCTCCCTGAGCACGCAGTCTCCTTGCTTATAGATTCAGCAAGTCTGGCAGCATCTATGCAGATGAAACAGAGTTACTATTTGAAGTCTGATATGTGTATTCTTTAACAGTCATGTCGGAATCGAAATGTTAAATCTATTTCTCTCTTCACAGATGCTGACAGACCTGCTGAATTTCTCCAGCGCTTTCTGTTTTTATTTCAGGAGAAATTCAGTCACCCTTGATGGTAATCTAATGTCTGAACCAGGCAGATCCACAGTACTTCAGGGCTTTACTTGATGTTTGATGAGCCAGCTTAATTTACAAATGAAATCTGAAGAAGTGGACCTGCTACGTGGGATCAGAACTTTTCCCATTTGACACCAAATAACCTTGAAAGCCAATGCCTTCAGAGGTTGTAACATTGCCCTTGCTGGATAAGCAAGCCTGTGAGCTTGGCTCTGCTTATCCATGGCTAAGTTTTCTGGAGCTGGATGAGTGGGACCTGTCTCCAAAGAAAACTTGAGTATTTTGTTTGGGTGGTGTCTTGCATTGCTCCCTGGACCAAGAACCAGCCAGGCAGAGGATCTTAATTGTTCAGTTCCATGCCCACTGCTGAACCCATACTCCACTCAATTTCAGGGAAAACAGAGCTCTTCTGGTGGATTTAGATTTCTCAGTAATTTACTTTGAAACTCGTTAACATAGCAATGAGTTTATGCATGTGTCAGACATCCATCCAGTTGACTAAATTGAAGTTGTTTCACACCAAACCTGAGATACACAAGTCTAAACTCACAGTTTGACTGAAAGGGGGAAATAACATTTTAGTCTTTTGCAGGTAATCTTCCACCTGAAAAGAAGCATTATTTCCTGTGTGTGTGAATACTTAATTCTGCTTTGTTGAAATGGCAATCTTATACAGATAACATAGTAAATGTAGTGAATGTAAGGGCTAAATCAGTTTGTTATTTTGAAACCAGAAAAATACATTACATATAGGTTGAAAAATATAGAGGAAGTTAACAATAGTGACACAATAAAAGCATTTAGACATTGATAATGTGTACCATTTCTTGAATTCAGTGATTGTGTTATTGTGTGTCTCAATTACCTCTGTATCATCTTCTGCATTGCTGCTGGACAGAATGGTTATGTATTTTTACACCAATCTATCATGTACTTGTCTTAAAGGTGATATGTTATCTATGCCTGGCACAAGTCCCACATACCATAAATTGGACCTTCCTTTTCATGGCTTCGCTCCTTTTATTATTCAGTGTCTTTGCCTTTTCAATCTATATTTGTCACATATTTTGGTTTGACATATGATCTTGTCATATTAGTTTTGGGATCTGATGATGGAATTTAATTTCACACAACTCAGCCTTCAGCATCTATGTTTTTGCATCAGGAAGAATGAGTACACACAAGACTCCTGTTGTCCAGGCTAGATCTTCAACGTGCTAAAAAAAATTATTCCAAATTGTCATGGCATAGATGTTCTTCTTATTGTGGTTGATTTTTTTTTGTTCGCTAAGAGAACATTTTAACACTGCAAGAATGTCATTCACTATTGAAACATCACACACTCTAAGGTCACATGTTTGTCTGATAAATGACTTTTTAAAAATTTGTTCATGGAACGTTCGCTGGCAACACCAAAGTTTATTGCTGATTTCTAACTGCCTCTGAGAAGGTTGTAGAAATCACCTTTTTGAATGATTGCAATTAGTGTGAAGGTAGCAACACCACAATGTCATTCAGTAACAGGATCCATGATATTGACCCAGCGATGATATTCTCAGGTTAGTTCCACCTAGGTCCTGACCTCAATACCCACCATAGAATTAAACTACTGAGCGACATTAGAAGGATTGCCCTTAACATCAAGGCTGCATTTGACTGAATATGTCAGTATTCTATTATCTGGCTCCAGTCCATGCTGCTAGATTGTGGAGGGGTGGGTTGGGGTGGGGGAATGCTCTGTGCTGATTAGAGTAATACCTGGCACAAAGGAGAACAGTTGTCATCATTAGAAGTCAGTCATCTCAGTTCCAGGACATCTCTGCAGAAGTTCCTCAGGTCTTATGAAGAACCATCTTCAGCTGCTTCATCAATGACGTTTCTTCCATTATAAGTTCAGAAGTGGGGATGTTTGTTGATAGTTGCATAATGTTCTGTACTGTTTACAATCCTTCAAGTACTGAAACAGTCCAAATCCAAAAGCAGCAAGCCTTGGAGAACATTCAGAATTGGGCTGACAATGAGAGATGGTTTTCTTTGAAGCAGACAAGAGTCTGATGGGAACATATACAAAGAATGCTGGAGAAACTCAGCAGGTCTGGCAGCGTCTGTGGAGAGACAAATGTTAATATTTTGAGTCTGGTATGACTGCTTCAGAATATCTTTTTTCTCTTCCTCTGTTTGGAGTTCTGAAGAAGAGTCGTACCAGAAGGGCTAACTTCACCATGTTGTATTCCATTTTCCAAACTATGACATCTCAGCCAACCCAACTGTAACCTTCCTTAACCTCTTTGCATCCTCCTTAGTCCTCACTTTCCCACCCAAATTAGTATCATCAAGAAAACCCATCTTCTTGATTATTTCTAATATAATTATCTAGTTAGAAACATAAAAATGTAAAAAATAGGAGCAGGTATAGACCTTTCAGCGCTTCAATATGATCATGGCAGATTATCCAAGCACTACCACCTTCATACCCTTTGATTCCTTTAGCCCTAAATACTATATCTAATTCCTTCTGTAAAACATTCAATTTACTTCTTTCTGTGGCAGAGAATTCCATGGGCTCATCCTGTCTGGGCGAAGAAACTTCTCCTCACCTCAGTGCCAAATGACCAACTCCACATCCTCAGACTATTCTGGATTTGAATCCCTTTCCGGCCAAGGTAGACTTGGGACTTGCTTCCTCTCCTTGTTTCTGAGAGTGGGAGTCAATGTTAAACCACCACAGGGAAATAAACCACCACAGTGATCTCCTCAAAATTAATCACCAGCAAATAATTAGCTAAGGCTGCCTTTTGGACAAAGTACACAAGAATGAACGAATCTTTCCCACTGTTTGGTGACTTTTCTCGGGGCTTCCAAAGTAGGAATTGGGTCTCTGTGAGTGATCGACTGTCTGGCATTTTAAGGGATTATCCCCTTGTTTGACTGTTTGTCTGGTGTTCATTAAAGGATACCATTGTCCTGTATTTCTAGGGTGAATCGGATTGTGGCATTGAGTAAGTGAGTCTGTCAGCAGAGAGATGTTATAACTCAAAAAAATAAGTTGCATGTATGAGTTGATTTTAACCCCAACCCACTCCCACGACCCATTCTAGCTAACATGGTTCCAAGACCATCCCCCAGCCTAACCCCATTCATGTTGAACCTGCCCACTCTCATAGGCACAGGAACAAGCACTACCAACTCATACCCAAAACTTAACTCTCCATACTCTGTTCAAAGTGTCCCTTATGTTATTACAGAAAGTTGGACACTCTGCTTCTGTTTTTCCTTAGTTCTAACCAAATAAATGTTGCCCTTGACCCCTCTAGGACGTGCTTTCCCTCTGAAACTGTAATGTTCTCCTTAATCAACTCTAGCACCCCTCCTCCTTTTTCTCCCCCTATCTTTTCTGAAAAACTTGCATCCAAGACACTTAGTAACCTATACTGTCCTTTTTTTGAGCTAGGTCTTTGTCATTGCGACAATGCCATGTTTCCACATTGCTGCCTGCACTGCCGCTCATCAACATATTTGCTATGATCCTTGTATTCAACATCATGTGCACTTTAGACTGAATTTAGACATGATTGCATTCCCTCTTACTCTGATCCCTTTTCATAGCTTCCTTTTTCTGCATCCAGGGCTACCATGTTTTCCCGATTCACAGTGCACCTTGTGTTTCCTTTCTTACGTTAGACCCAGATTCCCATCCCCTGGTTTGAACCCTTCCTGGTAGCACTAGCGCTCCCCCTCAAGGATATTAGATAGTGTTCACTGCAAACTCGCTTCCCTCTCAAGGTCACACCTCTCCCAGGTCTGGCCCCAGTGCCCCAGGGAATCTAAAGCCCTCCACCCTGTACCATCTTTTTAGCCATGTAATCACCTTGCTACCTTTTTTATATATCCAGCATGTTTGAAAACACTTTTCAGTGAATTATGTATTTAAATTTAGTAACTTCTATTGTTGGAAACTCAATTTGTGCACTTCAAGGTCCTGCAAAGTGACAATCTATTTTTAAGTTATATAACTGGTAAAGACGTTTGGAAGAACTCTCAGCTTTTCTCTGAAAGAGTGCCATGGACTTTATTTCCCCACCTACAGTAGTGGACACATTGGGCTTTGGTTTAATGACTCATCTAAAAGAACAACATCTCACACTGTGCAACTTGCCTTCAGCACCTTATATGGTAGAGAAAAAACTTCTTTTGCTGTACTTGAGAAATGTGCCTTAGTCTTAAACTGAGATGAACACCAACTGTTATTTCCATTTTCAACATCTCTTTTTAAAAATTATTTTGTAGGATGTGGTTGCCCATGTGGTGGAGCAGGTGGTGGGAAGCTGTTGTCTTCAACTGCTGCATTCTATCAGGTGCAGGTACTCCTACAGTGTTGCTAGGAAATCAGTTTCATGTCTTGACCACTCTGTCGCTTGTTTGACTCATTTATCAGGGCTCTTTGAGGAAGTAAGAAGCAAGATTAAGGGGGAAACCTGAAGATGTGGTGCACATGGATTTCCAAAAAACATTCAATAACCACAAAATAGGAGCCTATGATGTAAGGCATAGGATATTAGCATGAATAGAAGATTGGTTAGCAAACATTCTAGGAATGGAACAAAAGAAGATCATTTTTAGGTTAGTATGTCATTATTAGTGGGATACCATAGGGAACAGTGCTGTGGGCTGAACTACTTATGATCTATATCAATGACTAGATGAAGGAAATGAATGAATGGTAGCTGCATTTGCTGATGACACAAAGATAGGGAGGAAAATAAGTTGATAACAGAACACAAAGTATCTATAAAGGGATTTATAAAGGTAATATGTGGACGGATGGAGAAAGTGAACTTGTTCACTTTGTCAGGAAGACTAGAAAAGCAGTACATTCTTTGAATGAAGAGACCCTGCAGAACTGAGAGGGTGTCCTGGTGCATGAATCATAGCAAGTTGATACACAAGTTTAGCAAGTGATTGATATGGCAATTGGAGTGTTGGTATTTATTGTTAAGGGAATAGAATATAAAAATAAGGATGCTTTTCTATTGTTGTATGGAACATTGATAAGACCATATCTAAAGTACAGTTTTGGTCTACTTGTATAAGAAAGAAATAATTGAAGCAGAAACAGCTTAGAGAAGATCCACTCAACTAGTTCCTGGAATGACTGGGTTATCTTGTGAGGAAAGGTGGAACCATTACAGTTCGGAAGGATGAGGAAGGATCTGATTGGAACATATGAGAGGATTTGACAGGGTGGATCCAGAGAGCATGTCTTTCTTTATAGGGGAGTCTGGAACTGGGACACTCAGTTTAAACATCAGGGGTCTCCCACATAAGTCAGAGATGCAGAGAAATGTTGATCTTTCATCAGAGGGTTGATTCTCTGTGGAATTCTCTGGGGTGGGTGTTTGTAGGCTGGGAAGTAGAGTTATAGCCAGATCAGTTCAGGTAAGATATTATCAAAAAGCAGAGTGGGCTCAGGAGGAGGCCGAACAACTTATTCCAGCTCCTAATTGTTGTGTTTAGTGCCCTTGGTTTCTTCCACCAGGAAGAAGTTTGATTGTGGTCATAGTACTGAAATAATAAAAAGAGTTGTTGAGCAGTGGGCGGGAATAACCATGAACAAATCATTGATGAACAATCTTGGACTTGTTCAAAACAGACTTTTGGGAAACAGAGAGGCAAATTTGTTACGGGAAGAAGTTAAAAAAGCCAGTACAAACTAGCAGCATGGACCAGAGCCAGATAACAGAATACTGAAAATAAGTTCAACAGAATTGGCCTGTAATGTGGTTGGGAAACAAATACTAACAGAATTTGATTGCTAAGGCAGGAGCTTTAACCTAATGTATAAAGAGAGACAAATATTTAATACTGCATAAAATCTCGACCGTGTTGAGGGACTGCGTAGTGTGTGTCTTTATGGGCTCTGTAGACAGTGGCAAAACATATAGTCTTTTCACATCGAGTTCAAACTAATCCTGATGAATGGGAAGAAAGTCTTGTTTTTCTCATAACTGTAAGGCAGTTATGGGAAAGACATTTGGAAAGTCTCCATTGAGTTCTTAATGAATGTTAGTTCACGGCAAAGAAAACCTCAAGCTAGCACAGAGTAGACGATTCACTCAATTCACCTTGCCCTTGTGAAGGAGAAGTCCTGTTTTCATACAGAGCATATACTGCAATTCTGAGGAAGAGTTACTCAATCCGAAACGTTAACTCTGATTTTTCTCCACTGATGCTGCCAGACCTGCTGAGCTTTTCCAGCGACTTCTGTTTTTGTTTCTGATTTACAGCATCCGCAGTTCTTTTGATTTTCATATACCTCATTGTGTTGTGTGGCGCTACCAATATGTTAAATGTAATAGAGTCAGAAACAGATCTAGTAACTCATGTGGTGGTATAGTGGCTCAGTGGTTAGCACTGCTACATTACAGCATCAGGGACTCAGGTTTGATTCCACCCTTGGGCGACCGTCTGTGTGGGCTTTGCACTGGGTTTCTTCTGGGTGTTCTGGTTTCCTCCCACAGTCCGAAGATGTGTAAGTTAGGTAGATGGGCCATGCTGAATTGCTCATAGTGTCCAGGCAAGCTCAGGCTAGGTGGATTAGCCATGGAAAATGCAGGGATAAAGTATGGGGGTGGTTCTGGGTGGGATATGTTTTGGAGGATTACTGTTGACTGGGTAGGTTGACTGACCTGCTTCCACACTGTAGGGATACTATGAACTCATAACTGTGCTGCTGTGAGGCGCTGTGGGTATCAGTAGCAGAAAATTTGTATTCAACCACAATGTGTGTGGCCTGGCATATCCCTCTCTCCATCATTACCGTCAACTCTGTTTTAGTGAAGAGTCACCAGGGCAAGCCAGCAGCAGCACCAGGCAAGGATAAAAATGAGATGTCAAACTGGTGAAGATACCACACAGGACTACATGCATGACTACAGCAGAGCACCATTGAGACTCCTTAGATGCTTAAGCAGTCTGTATGCAGCAAGGCCTAGACAACATCCAGACTTTGTTGAACAGTAACTAACTAATGTGCTGCACAAATACTAGACAATTACCATCACAACAAGAATGAATCAAATCGTCTCCTATTGACAATCATTGGCTTCACTGAATCCCCCACAATCAACATCCTGGCATTACCATTGATCAGTATTACACGAGGACATGAACTTGAAACAGGTCCAGGTTATGCAGCTTTGAAGTTTGCTTTACCTTGCAATTAAGTCATGACTAAACTTCAAGTTAAAAGTCCACTTTTGCCTTGTTATCACCACGTGAAGAGGAGTGGTTTGGCTCCTCTCTTTTCAATGCCCTTTGTTAGTTGCAACAAAGACTTTGTGTTCTTTATACCATGAGGCTATACCTCTCCCCGGTAAAATCATAATTACCCAATGTCTATTGTACCAGTAAAGAGCCAAACACAAGATACTTTTGAGTGAAAGAAAAAGCAGTTTTGTTATCTGAGAACCCTGAGATAAATAGTAATGATGCAACTTTAAGTTTACATACACACAGACACAAAGTCAAAAAGAGATAGCGTCAAGTACAAAATGATGATGAAAGGAATAGAATTTTCCTGAGGTGTACAGTTTCATCCTGAGACCACAGTTGTTTAATTGATGTTTATATCTTTAACAGTAGCAAATAATTTAGTTGTTTGTTTCTCAGTGTTCTGGTGTTTCTTTTTAATCATTTCTGTTATTTTTGGCAGTCTAAGAGTGAGCACTATCTCTAGCTGTTTCCAGTTACATTCTATCTCCTCATTCAACCATAAGCAGCTCCCTGAAGGGTCTAGGCCCGAAATGTCAGTCTTCCTGTTCCTATGATGCTGCTTGGCCTGCTGTGTTCATCCAGTTCTACACCTTGTTATCTCAGATTTTCCAGCATCTGCTGTTCCTGCTATCCCTGAAATACAAACTGGTTTGTGTATTTCAATGTCTGAGTTCATTGTTACCAAGCTTGATAATTGTGGGTGATAGCTTTCATCTCAGATAGGTGAAACTTATCAAACACTTTCAATTCAAAAATAAGAGATGAGGTCCTGACTGGGTGGACTTGTTTCAATGCTTTTTGATAGAAATGTTAATTTCGGTTCAGTCAAGAATTGATTGGGGGCGGATGTTTGTGGGTAAAGGAACGGCTGGAAAAGGGGAAGTCTTCAAATATGAGATAATGAGAGTCCAGAGACAGTATGTTCCTCTTAGGGTGAAGGGCAAGGCTGGTAGGTGTAGGGAATGCTGGATGACTAGAGAAATTGGTCAAGAAAAAGAAGAAAGCATATGTCAGGTATAGACAACAGAGATCGAGTGAATCCCTGGAAGAATATAAAGGCAGTAGGAATATACTTAAGAGGGAAATCAGGAGGGCAGAAAGGAAGATGAGATAGCTTTTGCAAATAGGGTTCAGGAGAATCTAAAGGGATTCTATAAATATATTAAGGACAAAATGGTAACTAGGGAGAGAAAAGTCCTCTTAAAGATCAGCGAGGATGCCTATGTGTGGAACCGCAGGAGATGGGGGAGATACTAAGCGATTATTTTACATCAGTGTTTGCTGTGGAGAAGAATGTGGAAGATATAAGACACGGGGAAATAAATAGTGACAACTTGAAAAATGTCCATATTACAGAGGAGAAGGTGCTGGATGTCTTAAAATGCATAAAGGTGGATAATTCCCCAGCACCTGATCAGGTGTGCCTTAGAACTCAGTAGGAAGCTAGGGAATTGATTGCTAGGTCCCTTGCTGAGATATTTGTATCATTGGTAATCACAGGTTAGGTGCCGGAAGACTGGACATTGGCTAACATGGCACCAATTATTTAAGGAAAGTGGTAAGGAAAAGCCAGGGAACTATAGACTGAGTTCTAAGGAAGGGTCATCGGACCCGAAATGTTAACTCCGTTTTTTCCTTCACAGATGCTGCCAGACCTGCTGAGCTTTTCCAGAAACTTTGTTTTTGTTCCTGATTTACAGCATCCGCAGTTCTTTCAGTTTTTACTATAGCTTGGTAAGCCTGACATCGGTGGTGGACAATTCGTTGGGGGGATTCCTGAGGGACAGGATTTATATGTATTTAGAAAGGCAAGGACTGATTAGGATATTCAACATGGCTTTGTGCGTGGGAAATTGTATCTCACCAACTTGAGTTTTTTGAAAAAGTAACGAAGAGGATTAATGAGGGCAAAGTGGTGGACATGATCCATATGGGCTTCATTAAGGTGTTCAACAATGGTAGACTGGTCAGTAATGTTAAATCACTTGGAATACAGAGAAAACTAGCCATTTGGATACAGAACTGGCTCAAAGGTAGAAGACAGAGGGTGGTAGTAAAGGGTTGCGTTTCAGACTGTTAGCCTGTGAACCAGTGGTGTGCCACAAGAATAAGTGCTGGATTCAGTGTTTTTCATCATTTATACAGAAGATTTGAATGTGAACATGGGAGGTATGGTTTAGTAATTTTGCAGATGAAACCAAAATTGGAGATGTCATGGACAGCGAAGAAGGCTACCTCAGAGTGCAACGGCATCTTGATCAGAGGAGCCAATGGGCTGAGGAGTGGAAGATGGAGTTTAATTTAGATAAATGTGAGGTGCTGCATTTTGGAAAGGCAAATTAGAGCAGGACTTATACACATAATGGTAAGGTCCAGGGGTGTGTTGGTGAACAAAGAGACCTTGGAGTACAGGTTCATAGTCTCTAGAAAGTGGGTCACAGGTAGATAGGATAGCAGAGAAGGCATTTGGTATGTTTGCCTTTATTGGCCAGTGCATTGAGTATACAAGTTGGGAAGTCATGTTGTGGCTGTACAGGACATTGGCCACTTTTGGAAACCTGCATGCAATTCTGCTCTCCCTCCTATAGGAAGGATATTGTGAAACTTGAAAGGGTTCAGAAAGGAGTTGCAAGGATGTTGCCAGGTATGGAGGGAGAGGCTGAATAGGCTGGGGATATTTTCTGTCAAGCATTGGAGGCTGAGGGGTGATTTTATACAGATTTATAAAATCATGAGGAGCATGGATAAGGTAAATAGACAAGACCTTTACCCTGGGGTGGCGGAGTCTAAAACTAGGTGGCATAGGTTTAAGGAGAGAGGGGAAAAATTTAAAAGGGACCTAAGCGGCAACTTTTTCATGAAGAGTGTGGTGTGTGTATGGAATAAGCTGCCAGAGGAAGTGGTGGAAGTTGGTACAATAACAACATTTAAAAGGCATCTGGATGGGTATATGAATAGGGAGGGTTTAGAAGGATATGGGCCAAATGCTGGCAGATGGGACTAGATTCATTTAGGATATCTGGTTGGTGTGAACAAGTTGGACTAAGGGGTCTGTTTCCATGCTGTACCTGTCTATGACTCTATGATTTTGTTTATTCTAAGTTGGTTTCACACAGCTTGGCTGACCTGTTTGGTTAGCTGATTGCTGTGGCTAATTTAAGTCAGTGTTTTCCCTTTCCAAGACAACTTCAGTCCATGAAAGTCCCAGATATTAAAATCAGATGATGGAATTTGAAAAACGGTAGTGCATATTTTATTACTATTGTGATATTCTCTATTCCCACATCTCTTTATTTGTTTAGTGATCAAAAAAGTAGTCTGTTTGGTGATTACATGACCCACATAAATTGCAGACATGTGAACAATTCAGTTGGTCCTTGTGGAGTTACTAATGTGCTTGCAATTCCTAAAGCAACAGAGGGATCTATGCTTCTTGTTTTTCTTTGTTGTAGGATATGTACAAGCTACTCTTGTCCCTGCTCCTGTTAATGAGAAGTTACTGAGAAGGTAACTGGAATTGACTAGCGTTATCAGGCCAATGACATCATTGTATTGTGTCACTTTGCACATATTTCGGCTGCAAAATTGCAAAGAAACTTGCACATTCCTGTATTTAGTTAAAACATTTTATGCAGCTTTTATATGAATAAGAATTAAGAAAGGGTTTAGAGGGAAATGGGCCAAATGCTGGCAAGTGAGACTAGATCAATTTAGGATATCTGTTTGGCATAGATAAATTGGACCAAAGGGTCAGTTTCCATGCTGTATAACTCTATTACTCTATGACTCTACTGTAATGAGCCCATGGGGACAGGAAAACATAAAGCACTGAATTTACTGAATGAGCCAGAACAAACCAATCAATAAGGCTCCGCCTTTTATAACTTTTACTTTAACAATCAAACTAAAATCAGCATAAGTTAAATATAAATTAACACACAGATTGAAGTCAACATAAATGTTAAATTAAACATGAAACAACAACTGTAACTTGGCAGTCTACTTAGCATATATGGTGCACAGTTGGGCGTCTGGGGTACAATGGTAATGTCCATACCTCTGGACTAGGAGGTATGGGGTCAAGCTCCACCTGCTCCAGAGATGTGTAATAACATCTTTGCACAGGCTGATGAGGAAAATAGGTGAAATAGTAACATATGGTGCACTGTCCTTCAAAATGCTGAGCGTCCTTAGGTAGCATTCTCATTCCTTTTTCTCAACAACAGCTTGGAGCAACCTGATTTCCTCTCTTTACCACAGTGATGCATTTTTCCAGACCTTCTCATCTCTATTTATGACAGTCTTGATGGCATGAATTCACCATAAACACTTCTATGCCAAGTAGTAAAAAATCAACACAGTCCCTCTTTCCCATTGGAGAGAGAGATGACTGGTGATGAGTTTAATCTGAGGGTCAGCAAACCTCATGGCAAGAGAGGAGGTTGAGAAGACAGGACCTTCATGGCAATCTCTGCCAGTGCAGGGATAGAACTCATACTGTTGGCATCACTTTGCATTGCAGAACAGCCAACTGCGTGAACCTGCATAGTACAGCCAGTGCTGGTCAGTCCTCTAAAATGACTCAAGCTGTAGCAATAATCTTATTTTCCTTTATCCCAAATCTCAGTTCCGACTTTTGTGTTCCTTCAGCCTGCCTGCTCTATACCAATGGATCATCCGAGCTCACATGGCCCTATATGTTTGTACCTGGTTTCAACCAGCTTCAGATTCAGCTGTTGTTTTCGGTTTTAGTTTTAGTTTTAATTTCTCTGGAAAGCTGAATGTTCAGCTTCCCTTTCAGTTAGGGTCTGACTGTAAAGATTCAAGCTTTGAAACTAGAGTCAGTGCATCCGCCAAAACAGTTAACAAGTCAACTATTCAAACGACAGCTCATGTATGTTCCTCCATTCATCCCACAAAGCACAGATTCCATCCCAAATTCTCATCCACTGATAATCGACAGAGTGCGAGATTATTTGTAACAGATGAGAACCAAACCTATAAAAAATCTCTTTATAATAATTGGAACCAAAGCTATTTGACTTTTCAAGGCTTTTTTAAAGATTTTTTTTCCACTTAAAGACCATTAAGTCAATAAGACCTTTTGCCTACATTAAACACTTGTCATTGTGGTTTAAATGTCTAAATTGTAAATGTAGAAGACTTTGGAGAAAGACAAATATCATATGGCATCAATAATAAAGCATTGATGTATCAGGGTGAATAAGAACAATAGTCTTAGACTTCACGGCAGAATGATTGCTCATTTGGGAACATGACAACCTTTGACTGTCATTTGAGAAAGAGAGTCTGATATCATTTTGGCACAAGCAGTTGTAAGCAGATTAAATATTTCACTACGTGTAGATAAAATATTGCCTCTGCAAAAAAATGTACTTCGAGTTGATAACATTAGCCTGGAGAACATTTTTTTCAACCTTAGAAAGGGAACTCAGAAACATACCTTTCTATTTCAAATGGGGGTAGACTGAGACTGCCTATGTTAAAATTCCCAGTGCCTGGTATTCCCTAGGCCTTAAAGTATGAGTTCAGCTATGAAATTTGAAACATCACAGGCCTGATTAGCTACTGATTATATCTATCTTCAGATTCTCAGTGAGATATTGGATATTTAACCCAAACTCCACATGTTAAACATAGCCTAAAATTTGTCACATTTTTACATTCATTATACTGTTGTCTTTAGGATGCCTGCATGTCAGGCAGATGGAAAAGACCGTATAGTTATTCTATGAGCTCAGGACTACAGAGAGTTTGGTGAATTATCAAACAGCATGACGCAGAGGCCTGCCTGATTGCTGATGAAAAAGAATTCATTTTCCTTGTGCTTAATGAAAACAAGCAGGTAAATGTGTATATATGGGGGATAATGTTATTTGCCTCATCTTTCAGTTTGTATGTGATACCACATTTAAATTAGGGTTACAGTGCTTGGAGTCAATATGTTCTCCACTTTGGTTGCATTCTTTTATTTGTTGTGGGCATGAATTTAAACTTTGTACATTCAGGGCTAAATCTCATTTTTTTTTGGCTGAGTCTGAATTGCGTTGAGGTTTTTGAAAGTTTTCTTGCCACGAGAACATGAGAGTTTTCTCCCTGTGTTTTACCATACCTGCCTTATTAATTATCCACCCCATCCTACAGCACACCCTCGCATCTGATTTCTGTCCTATCTCACCATGTATCATTCCTGAGACAACTCGACACTCAATGGATACCCCACAGTTATGTCAAATAAAATCATCGGCACCATCTTTTAAAAGCCGTTGCGCGCCCAGACAAGCTGTAGTCTGGAGCTGCCCTGCAACAGTTGCTGACATTTGCCCCCCCCAAACATGACAGTGGGAAATTGTTGCCCTGCTTTGCAAGCAGGCTGCTGGAAGTCCTGATATGGATGGTATGACATGGATTTTCCTCTTGCCCCAGGACCAGCAGTGGAGGCCATGAGCCCAATCCATGCCAGCCAGGTCTGAAGTTGCCACCTGCGTCTATAGGTAAGCCTAGCACAGAATCCGACAGTGAGGAAGCAGGCCATTCGGCTGATCAAGTCCACACCGACCCTCCAAAGAACATCCCATCCAGACACACATTCCCACCCTATCCATGCAACCCTGCATTTCCCATGGCTAATCTATCCAACATGCACATCCCCGGACACTATGGGCAATTTAGCATGGACAACCCACTTAACCTGCACAACTTTGGACTAGGGGAGGAAACCGGAGCACCCAGAGGAAGCCCACGCAGATGCAAACAGTCGCCTGAGGATTGAATTGAACCCAGGTTGCTGGCACTGCGAGGCAGCAGTGCTAATCACTGAGTCACCATTTCGCTCGGCTGGTATCAGAAGGAAGAAATTAAAGGTTTCTTCTTCACCAGGGTTATTTCAACCATCTTCTCTCCAATACCTCACGCTGATTCTATCTCTGATCTTGCACCCACCTCCCATCAAGGCGCATGCTCTACCACTCTCAATATTGTCTGCAACATCTTCCCTCATTTGCCGTCATCCACACCAACCCCAAATACCACTAACCCTGCGTGCCCCCTGTGCTGCCTACTCAGCTATTCACCCAGGACACCTCCTCACCTGCACCAACAATAACAGCTGTGACTCCACTTACATCTCCTGAAATACCCTGCCTCTCATTTCATTTCATGCAGGAAAGCAGCCCACAATATGGCAGAAAGCATTAAAATGGGTGGTGTGATGCCTGTCATTCAGTTCCTCACCCCTTATGAGGGGAGGATCCTCACTTGAACTGCCCTGTGTAAGGGCTGGGCTGGTATCAGAGGCAACCCTTAATGTACTATGCTGGGAACACCTGAGCAAAGGCTAACTCCTTCGACCTGACTGTGGCCTGTTGACAACTATGACAAGCTCCTTAGCTTTGCGTGTGCTAATGTAAGAAATCAATAATATGAACCTGGTATCTCTGGCTGAGGGGCAAAGCATAAAATGTAAGGCCGGGCAATACAAGACAAGGCAGGGATGCTGGGTAGGCTCAGAGCGAATGAACGTTAATGAGAGCAATTGTAATGCACAGAGATGCAACCCAGTCCGGTCCACGATCTGGGTGTGTCCTCAGCACGCAGTGTCCTTGCTGCAACATTACATTGATGGTTGCCAGGGCAGCTTTGAAGTGCAGAAGCAGCCTGTAGGTGGATTGGAGAAATAACTTTTTTATTCTTCTGTCTATCTTATAAATGTGTAACAGTTAATTCTTAGATGTCCCTTTTCTAGGATAAAGCCTGAGTACAGGCCTGTAGCCCAAACCTTAATAGACTTTCTTCATATCTCAGACTTTTGACTTGAGACTTTAGCTGGGTGACATTCCTTTACATTTCCTTCAGTGTGTGAATGACTTACCCAGGGATTGATGAAGTGAGTTTGGGTCCCCAAGTGGGATTGCAAGCTCAGAGACAGCAATAGCTGCGCTGTAGATCCACACCCCTCACCCTCACTATCACAGGTTTACTCTGCCCTACCCCCTGCTTTCATAGGTCTCCCCACACCCTCCCCAACCTGCTCTCATGTGCAATCATGACAATCTTCAAGCCTCAAAATGAGCTCACAGTGGGTATAAGCTTAGAAGCACTGGACTTTCCTGTATGTTGTTGACTGGAACACTTTCAAGATTGCAAACTGAGAGCAGTGCTTTATAGATTAATTGTGAGAGAATAAAAATCCTGAATTCTACACAGAAATAATTTTTAACAAATGTGAATGACAATATAGAACTGACACAATGGAGCTGCGCTATAGAGTCTTTTTTTGTCCATCTAGCCAAGAACAGTAATTTAACCAATGCAGTAAACTGATGTCAGAACACTGTCTGCCAATTTTACTTTTCACTTATTGCCACTAAATATCAAGGAAAATTGTGTACGATACTAATATTTCCAAATAGATAATATGAACAAGGAACAAGAGTAGGCCACTCAGCCCCTGCAGCCTGCTCCACCATTCAATAAGATCATGGTTGATCAGCTTTTAACATCAACTCTTAATTCCTGAATACCCACAATTATCTTTCAATCTCCTTAGCAACCATGACTTTAACGTAATGAGTACAAACAATTCATAAATAATATTCTTCATAAAGAGTTTCATTTTTTTAAAAAACTAGTGCTTTGTAAATGGTGTGAATTTGTCTCCAAAAAGGATTTGAACTCATGCAACAATGCTGATGTTATCTCCTGCAACAGAATAAATGGGATGTGGATATTGCGGTATTGAAGAATTGGACAGATATTTATTTCAACTAACTACAATGTACAAACATTAGGTACATAAATTTCTGTGCTAGTAACAAGCTATTATTTTACAAGAGAAGAGCATGCTTTCTATTACAGATCAACTTACAGGCTGCTTCTGCACTTTAGTACTGTACCTCAGGATGCTCTGGCAACTATCATGTTGCAGCAATGACACTGTGCCTAGTGTATCATGCTTCAAGAGATCAGAGATAAAATGAATTGTGAGTCTTTTATACTCTGAAGTAACATGCCATGATACAGTCTTGATATGAGGATGATTCTTAAAGCTATCCTAACGTTTGTGAAATATAACACTAGAGTGATGATTCCCAAAAAGTAACTTGAAGATGTGGTCTAGAAAAAATCCTTTTAGGACACCTTCCAAAATTTAGCAGATCATATCATTTAACAAAAAAACTGGCCTAATGTTAACTAGGTAACTTCACTTATCATTAAAAATCTATCTGGTTCGCTAATGTTCTTTACAGAAGGAAATCTGCCATCTTTACCTGGTCTTGCCTACATGTGACTCCAGATCCATAGCAACTTGGCCAACTCTTAACTGCCCTCTGAAATGATCCAGCAAGCCATTCAGTTCAAGGGCAACTAAAGATGGGCAACAAACATATGCTTTGCAAGCAATGTCCATATTCCATGACAGAATAAATATAAAGGTCTTCAAACTGGATTCAGATGTGCAAACTCAGATGACAAAACTATCCCTTTATTTTCCTGGTGGTAGTCAACACTTCATAATCTTAAACAAATCAAGGGGAATTCAAGTAAATTTTGAGTTCATCCAAAGATAAATATTTTGCCAGAATCCTTTAGGCTTTCCATACATTATCAATTAAATGTAAGTTTTCTTCTTGCAGTTTCAGATTTTGATGTCTCGCTGCCTGAGGGAATCATAGGACCTAATTCAACCTTCACTCAGTCTCTGTATATTGAAATCAGCAATTTCCTACATATGCTTGGCAACCTCATGTGCTGACAGATGCTTGCTATTGGGAACAATTTTTAGTTCAGTGTTACTAACTGCATTAAGATAATAACAAGCAAAAAGCTAGTTGGCCCATCAAGCTCATTCCTTCCACAGACCCCATTCCTTTCTTTTCTAAACTCCATCTGAATGTCCCAGGGGTACTGCTCTCCAAACATGCTTAAGACATTATAAGATGATAGTTTTGGCCAGTGGCTATGCAAGTTGGGTTTACATAGACTGGATGAGTCCACCATGCGGCTTCTAATAGATTTCAGCAGATCAGTTAGCTCAGTTAGTTGGACAGCTAGTTTGTGATGGAGGGTGATGAAAATGGAATAGTAACCAGCTGAAGTAATCATGAAGGACTTTCCTTCTCAACTTCTCCCCTTTACTGAGTTGTGTTGAACCTCATGTTAAACTACCACCAGTCTAATGAGAGAACAGTCAGATGGCCTTATGAGACTATGTGTTTTAATTGGTAAAGCTCTTCACTGGGGGTTCTCATGCAATTTTGTACAATTAACTGCTTTTCTTGGCTCTAGATTTTGTATTTGAAGTAGGCTTTTTTTTTCCATCTACCCCCGAAAGGAGTTTAACAGTGTCTACAAAGTGTAAATGAGATAAGGTCACACCAGCTTGCATCCATTAACAATTCTAGTTCAGACTGTTATTACACCATGGATAAATCCTGTTGGACTTCCACCCTTTTTCTCTGGCAGAGATAGGCTGGTGGCACCCGACTAATAATATCAGGTCTGAGTCTTTGCAGAGGTTGTTCTGCTGTTGCCAAAGTTTACTTTAGATCTTTTGCTTGCAGTTTTCAGAGGGTTCCTCCATCTTGAGATTCGTTTTTTACATTCAGGTTGTGTTTGCTGGCAGCCAGCACTTTTTCCTTGTCCCTGGTTGCCCTTAAGAAGGTAGTGACCAGCTGTTTTGATGAATCACTGAAGTCCATATGTTGTAGTTTGACCCACAATGCCCTTTGGGAGGGAATTCCAGAATTTCACTCAGGAGCAGTGAAGGAACAGTGATGCATTTCCAAGTCAGGACAGTGAGTGTCTTGGAGGGGAACCTGCAGGGGATGGTGTTCCCATATGTTTGCTGCCATTGTCCTTCTCAAAGGAAGTGGTCATGTGTTTGGAGGGTGCTGTCTGAGAATCTTTGGTAAATTTCTGCAGTGCGTCTTGTAGATACTGAACTTTGGTGGTGGAGGGAGTGCCAATCAAGTGGGCTGCTTTGTCTTGGATGGTCTCAGGTTTCTTCGTTGTTGTCGGAGCTGCAGTCATCCAGGCAAGTGAAGAGCATTCTATCATATTTCTGACTTGTGCCTTGTTGATGGTGGATGGGCTTTGGGGAATCAGGAGGTGAATTATTCACTGCAGTATTCCTAGCCTCTGAACTGCCCTTGTAGCCACTGTGTTTAAGTCGCAAGTCCAATCAAATTTCTGGTCAATCCAAGGATGTTGATAGTGGGGGATTCAGTGATGTTAACACCTTTGAGTGTCATGGAGCAGTGATTAGATTGTCTCTTATTGGAAAGGGTCATTGCCTGGCAGTTGTGTGGCGCAATGTAACTTGCCACTTGTCAACCCAAGCCTGGATATTGTCCAGGTCCTGCTGCATTTGAACACAGACTAGTTCAGTTTCTGAAGAATCGTGAATGGTGTTGAACATTGTGTAATCATCCACAAACATCCCCACTTCTGACCTTATAATAGAGGGAAGGTTATTGATGAAGCAACTGAAGATGGTTAGGCCTAGGACTCTACTGTGAAGAACTCTTGTAGAGTTGTCTTGGAGCTGAGATGACTGACCTCAACAACCACATGCATCAAGAAACTTATATCAATCTGATAAACACAAAATATAGATTCCTAGTGACTGCTTCAGTCACTACATATATATGCATGTATATTCCATACATAATAAGTATTAGAATTACCTGGATATCACTGTGGATGAATGCAGAATATACCTCAAACTCATTAACTCTGTTCTGCAAATATCAAGGACCTAGAACATTCTGATATAAGGTTCTACCTAAAACATTATACTGTATATTTCAGAAGCATACAAATTTGAAAATTACAAATTTACCAGCAATTCTGCTTAGAACTCAGGTTTTGCATATTTTGGCTGAGAATGGGGAAGGTTCCTTATACTGCAAGGACCTCAAGAGTGTTGACAGCTCTCAATCAGACAGACAGCTGTTGTTGGCACCAAGGCAAATTAAGGTCAATTTAACACTCTTTACATAAAACTACAGAATATGTTCGAAATTTCAGAGGGAGAGAAATCATTGCAGTGCTGTAATCTGCAGCTGAGTTTCAGACAACAGCTGTGAATGGCTTACACATTGTTCTCTTGTCCTGCGATATAATTTTAAAGCACTTGATAGATCATTGCAAAGTTGCTCTCAGGTATTCAGAATTATACACAAGTCAGCAAGCAAACATTGTCACAGAAAAATGATTCATGTATGTTACTACACAGTTTGTGAGTCTAGCAGTTTGTGAATAGAAAGGAAGAAAAGCATTTATCCCTTTGTTTTCCCATCAAAATGGGGCTGTCCAATCTTTCTAGTGGAGTCGGGGTGGGGAGGAAGCAATTGTATTTTTTCCTAACTTGGAGGTTGGTTAGCAAATTACAGAAATCGAAGGTTTGGTGCAAACATAAACATGATTTTTTTTCAAAATTTTGAAAGCAATAAGATAAAACTTCTGAAGAAGGGTCACTGGACTCAAAACATTAACTCTGGCTTTCTCTCTGCAAATGCTGCCAGACCTGCTGAGTTTCTCCAGCAATTTCTGTTTTTCTTTTGGTTGATGTTAATAATTAAATGAGTTATTGAGAAAATGAGCATTATAATATGCCAAGCTGCAGACCATAAAGCAAACACCTCAGTTAAGCAGCAGAGCTAAAGAGAGAGACAGTCTAGATTTTCCAGACTGGCCTCAGATGGATTTGCAAGCTGAAATGTTGGGGTGGTGAGCAATGGTCACTGTGGAACTTTGGCAGAGTTATAACAGCTGTACTCAGATCAAACCTGACTGTTCACAACTTCCATGTCCTATTTGACCCAGAGCTGAGCTCTCATCACAAGATCTCTTGCATTCATCTTGGTAACAGAGGGCAGTGATTCTCTGGAACTCATTGCGGCAGACAGCTGTGGAGGCCAAGGCATGTGTTTAAGACAGAGATAGATAGGTTCTTGACTGGTAAGGGGATCAAGGGTTATGGGAAGAAGGCAGGAGAATGGGGTTGAGAAACATATCAGCCATATTGAATGGCAGAGCAGACTCGATCGACTGAATGGCCTAATTCTGCTCCTATACGTTATGGTGTTATGGTCTTGGACTGAATTCACCTCCCTTCTGATTCCCCATGGGTCAAGACCTCTGACCCAACTCCACCCCTCCAAACCAACCTCCCCAATCCCTAAAGATCACACCCTAAATGAACCCACTCTAATAACCCCTAACTACTGCTCTCTGAGATGCTCCTGGCCCAGATATTCACACATGCTGTGACAGCTCAACCAAGACTGCTCCTGTCCTCATTAATACCAATGCATCAAGTGCTCAAGCAGGGTCAATGGATGAAAGTACTGTTGATTTTTTAAAATTCGTTCACAGGATGAGGACATTACTGGCTAGGCCAGCATTTGTTGCCCCTCCCTAATGCCCAGAGGGCAGTCATGAGTCAACCACATTGCTGTGGGTCTGGAGTCACATGTAGGCCAGACCAGGCAGTTTCCCCTCCCTCAAGGGCATAAATGAACCAGATGGGTTTTTCTGACAATCAACAATGGATTCATGGTCATCACTAGATTCTGAATTCCAGATACTTATTGAATTTAAATTCCACCATCTGCCGTGGTGGGATTTGAGCCCAAACAAGAACATGACCTGCGCCTCTGGATTAACAATCCAGCGATAATACCACTAGGCCATCACGTCCCCCATTTCTCCCTCTCTAAGTCAAGGTCCCAGTGTCTCATCATTGAGGCTGACTCAGGTAGGGAGTGGATGAAGCTTGCACCTTCTTATTCTGTATCACCTGCCAAACAACTGGGGCACATTTGTCGATCTCGTTTAAACTTTGATGACATCCTGTAGTGTAAGCCTTTGTCTCAATTTCTAAACTAAATTATGACAGTGATTATAAGCTGTATATGTATTGCATTGTAAGAACTGAAGTTCTTACAGTACCATTTTCTCTGCAATCAATGATTCTGAGTCAGTTATATTTTGAGGTTATTTGTTGGGGGGGTGGTGGCGGGGGGAGGGCACAGTGGCTCAGTGGTTAGCATGGCTGCCTTGCAGCACCAGGGATCCAGGTTTGATTCCACCCATGGGCGACTGTGGAATTTGTACATTCTTCCTGTGTCCTCTTGGATTTGGTCCCACAGTCCAAAGATGTGCATGGTAGGTGGATTAGCCGTGCTAAATTGCCCATAGTGTGCTGGGGTGTGTAGGCTGGATGAATTAGACATGGGAAATACAAGGTTACAGGGATGTGTAGGCGGTTGGATCTGGAGTGTTGGTGTGAACTTGATGGGCCAAATGCCCCGCTTCTGCACTGTAGGGATTCTATGACCATATGATTTCTTGTCTCTCCAATAGGAGTGTTAATGTGCAGGATTGTAATGCGCTGTAACTGGACTGTATGAAATATGAAAAAGAACCTCAAAACCAATGAACAGTGCTGCAAATAAAAGATAACTGTCAGACCATGGCTCAGTGTGAAAGATTCAACGTTGTCTGATTGCTCAATATGGGACAATGGTCCAATGAATATCTGCCCCTGCCTAATGCAATCACCTAATACAATAGTATTGGAACCTGGCCACTGACACTAAGATGAGTTCCCTTTGAGGTGGGAAATTCAAACCTTTGTCCAACGAGGGACCAAATGCTGTTGCCATGTCATCTCCAAACAGCAAGGGACATTGTGAATTGATCATGTTGTCTGGACTGTATTTTTTCATGGACAAGGACTGTGTTGTTTCCATGATCATAGTCAGCTGAACTGTGTGTGATATATTCAAGGAGGATAAGGTCACAGCCATTCTGGTCAACAGGAGATCATCTGATGTGGTTGTGGGGCAAAACTGAAACAACTTTGTGCATTTGGAAGAAGGGTCAGATTGGATCAGGCCTACAATCAATGCTGGATGGACCAGCCATTTGGAAGATTGGAAGTGTTCCAGCCAAATCAGACCTGGAGGAGTCTGTAGTCAGAAGCATGGTCATGACGTTGACTTGGCTCATGGTTGTACAGTTGTCACTGGAAGGAGCAACATGTAGAGGATTGTAATGTTATTAGCTAAATCTGAGGAGCATTGGAGCTGTGAGCTTAAGGTATACTAAGGGTAACAACCAAATCCAGGCAGTTTGGGGCTGAATTAAGTAAGATTTTTTTCTTTTCGGGATTGGTGTGGACTTGTTGGGCTGAAGAGCCTGTTTCAACACTGGAAGGATTCTATTCTATTTTGGCAGAAATGTGAGGTTTTTGCCTCTGGTTTTACAATAAATGTTTTTTCTTAATACATTGTGGAGACTTCTGAGTGGGAGCTGAGCATAAATTGTGGAAGGCTTTAAATTGGAAAAATGAATCAAGGTTTCATTTAGACATACATAAAGGCTTTGCATCAGAACATTTGGAGGTTTATTTTAATTAAAATTCTTTTGGTTGATCCAAGTCTTGTGTTTGTCTGATTTTGTTCTTTATAAAATCCTAATTGCTACCACTATTGTAAGGGAAGAATACGAACAGTAAAACTGTTTACAAATGTCATTTTCTATTCCTGTTAATATCATTTATTGTAATGTGTTTAATGTCCAGTTATTTAAAGAAGCCAAGAAATAATGAAAACTTTTAAAAATTATATCACAATAGTCCAGTTTCTTTTGCCTTGCCTGTTCTTTTAAAAAAAAAGTTTGCATTTGTTTCAAACAGGTGTTGTTGTCAAATTTATGTCTATAATTAAAGTAGTGACCACTTTTCCTAACAATATTACTGCAACAAAAAGTCCAGAAGGATATACAGTTGGTAAGGTTTGAAGGGAGACTGAAACGAAGACTTACCATAGTCCGCTAATACAGAGAAAGAAATCTGTACCCAGGGACTGCTTTTTGCAAAACAAATTATTTTTCTGAGGAAGGGCCATGGATCCGAAACGTTAACTCTGATTTTTTTCTTCACAGATGTTGCCAGACTTGCTGAGCTCTTCCAGCAACTTCTGTTTTTGTTCCTGATTTACAGTATCTGCAGGTCTTTCGGTTTTTAAATTATTTTTGCGCAGGGTCACTCATTCACACAAACAATTGGTTCAGACAGTTCCTGAAGCATTGATCAAGCCAACATTGAATAATTAATATAAGAAAAGCACAGTTTGAGTGTTTTATGAGTGTTTTTTGAGAGACTAAAATTGCTATGATCCCAAATAATGGTAATATTTGACAAATCAGATCCTAAAATGAACCAAGTCTTGGTAGATCATATATTTAATTTTTGTAATTTGTTAACATGGTTAGTCACTGGTAAATATTCTTACAAGGCTGCAGATATTCTTTAACAACAGAGCACACGTTATTACACAAGGGAAGAAGAAGTCAAATATATATACTATAATTAGAAAGATCTTAACCAAACATCAAAAAAAAAGTTTCAACCTGCTGCCCAACACCATCCATTACAGAGAATCAATCCCAGAGAAATATCACTCCTTCTTCACTTTTTGAAGTTTTACTTAACTGATGCTCTCAGGTTTCTTTCCCTTGGACTACTGAGACCATGTTTTTACAATTCCTTTCCAAGACAGCTGGCATGAAACGCTCACAATTCTGAAAGCCCAAACTTTCTCAGTTCAACAATGTGAAGACTTCTACACAAGCTCTGGCTTGGAAATTCCACAAATTAGAAAATACTTCTCCTGAGGTGACTGGTTCCCCTGAAATTAACTATACTCTTATTTCTACTTAACTGAATTCTGAGGTCTCTGAATATAAACTTCGAACCTTCTTGTTCTGAAACAAGAAAGTAGAGGAGCATAGGTTGGCATTGAGAGTATGATAGACAGTGAAAGGTGATTAAAGCATGAAAAAAATTATGACTGGTTGCACATGCTAGGCATATTGTCCCTTCATTGTAATCTAATTGTGATGTTCAAAATGGTTAAAGCTTTGATGGGATAAATTGATAAGCCAGGAAGAACGTTTTTATACAAAGAATGGTGGAAGTCTGTAACTGTTTCATCAAAAAGCTGCCAAGGCTGGATTAATTGAAAATCCTTGTTGGGTAAGGGTATTAAGGATGATGAAGGTAGATGGAATTAAGGCACTGATTAACCAAGCCCAGATGAATGATAGAATGGTCTTGAAAGGCTGATTTATGAATTAAATTTGGCTGCCTATCATCTCACACCAGGTGGCACAGCTATTGATACAGGCCGACGGTATTGTTCACAGCAGGTCAGGAGGCATCCATGGAGAGAGAGCAAGCTAATATTTCGAGTCTAGATCTCCAGCATTTGTTGTTTTCAATTCAGATTCCAGCATCTGCAATAATTTGCTCTCTAGTTAAATGGAGAAATGGTCAATGCAGCCTCCACTTTTGGTTGAATGGGTAGCAGCAACCTTCCTTTCATCTTTACTCAAAGGATACCTGTTCCCTTGCTCCGTCTCTGCACTTGACTGTAATAGTTATGAAAATTAACTCTTCCTAATCTCAGTGATCATTATGAACCATATTAATTTTTGTCTACATTTACTGAGTAAGGCCTTCCGTCAAACTTGAATGTTTACTGGAAACAAGCAGAAACCAAATGGTGACAATTCCTGTCATGAAATTCAAAATGGTTACTTGGCAACAGCAGAATACCTCTCCATTGTCCAGGCCTTCATCCAACCCTGTCTTCATCTGAATGGCCCTGTATGCTGCATGGACATTGTCCTCTCTATTTTTTTGTCCATTGAAGTTGGTATCAGGCAAACTTACCGCCATTTCGACCCTTTAAGACTTCGCTTTAGAGCTCAGGGTCAGCTATAACTTTCTTGTTTCTGTATGCAGAGACACACAGATGCATCTCAGGCATCTGCACAGGATGCACCTCATGACTGTCATTTTTATTTCTTGACACCAACTCACTTTGTGTAGCTTGAAGGCTGCCAGCCTCTGTGACTTCCATGGCTTTTCACTGCATATGGAGAGGTGGCAGCTCGTCACAGCTTAGAGCACTGAACACTCACAGAGTGGACATGTTGCTGTATGGCAATGTCACATTTATACTATGTACCTGCTGCTGTGCAGCAAATGCACTGCACGGGCTTTAAGCCATATGTTAAAGTCAAATAGGACTAGTCTGGGCAGCATGGTGCCTCAGTTGTTAGTACTGTTACCTTACAGCACCAGGGACCCGGATTCAATTCCACCCTCCAGTGAATGTCTGGGTGCAGATTGCAAATTCTTCCTTGTGTCTGCATGGGTTTCCTCCGGGTGTTCCGGTTTCCTGCCACAGTCCAAAGATGTGCAGGTTCGGTGGATTGGCCGTGCTGAACTGCCCATAGTGTCTGTGTATGTATAGGATAAGTGGATCAGTCATGGGAAATGCAGGGTTATAGGGTGAGTGTTAAAACAGTGTGGAGCTGGAGGAGCACAGCGGGCCAGGCAGCATCAGAGGAGCAGGAAAGTTGATGTTTTTTCTGAAGATGGGTCCCAACCCGAAACGTCAACTTTTCTGGTCCTCTGATGTTGCCTGGCATGCTGTGCTCCTCCAGCTCCACACTGTGTTATTTCTGACTCCAGCATCAGCAGTTCTTATTATCTCTTACAGGTGGGTGTTGGGTCTCGGTGAGATGCTCTTCAGAGGGTCGGTGTGGACTCAATGGGCTGAATGGCCTGCTTCCACACTGTAGGGACTGTATAATTCTAGTCCTTAGTGGGGTCATGGAGGTCTGTGACCAGTCAAGGCACAGCACCACAGTCAGTCTGGGGGATTGTCTGATTCAGTCCAGTTTACGCACAGTAGTCTGGCAATCCTTGTTTTTGCAATCCAGGGATTAGACCATGGTCAGTCCTGCAGATCAAGGTGCAACCAGTCTGGGATTACAGGTTGATTAAGTGGGTTGCCATGATTATATCTGTTCTGTGCAGAATAGGCCAATTTTTCCCGCAGTGAGACAAGGCTAGGAACTGAATATGACAGTGGGTGGAAGAGCAGTGTGTGGTGCTGCAGGAGCAGGAGACGTGGTGGTGTGTCCTCAGTGAGTGAGTAAGATGTGCACAAGGCAGGAATGGCCAGGAGTTTGGGAGGATGAGGTGGGTGAAAGCCATTGAGTGGACATGCTGCACACTATAGTGAGAATAATGAGGACCATGAGACTTGGTGAGAGCAGGATACACCATTGCCCTCTTCTCCAGCCTATCCACCAACACCTCAAGGTCTCTATCAGTGCACTGAGTAGCAACTTTCTGGGCCATTTCCTTGGGGATAACAGTACGTGACTATGGTGTGATTAGCAGTTCCTGCTGTGCAGTGTCTGCGGTGCTGTGGAGCTGGATTTAAATGTAGCGTCAGAGACGATTTCCGAAGAGCACAGAAGCATAATTAGTGAGATGAAGAGCTGTGTGAGAAAAGTCTCAACAGGCCCATGACAGATAGGGCGCCATGAATCTTACTCGAGAAAACACTTTGGCAAAATGTGGGATATTACGGCCCATTAACTCTGTTCCCTTCTCCACAGATACAATCTGACCTGCTGAATATTTCTTGCCTTTTCTGTTTTCACTTGGCCTAGATTCCTTGCTTTTTTAACAGCCATCTCAACTTATCCTGCTACTTTCAAAGATATGTGCATGTACACCCTCAGGCATCTCTAATTCTGTACATTGTAAAATGTAACACCTCATTATTCCTACAAAATGTATTACTTGACAGTGTTATAAGTATTAATCTACCATGCATTGAACAGGCTGAAAATCTACAACATAAACTTTGCTGTCCTCATTAACCCTCAACAATACTTCATGAAAGAATTCAATAAAATTCGTGAAACAGGCTTTGTCTTTGTTAAATCCGCACTGGCTTTCATTTATGAGCCACATTTCCAAGTCTCAATTGATTTTGTTCTGAATTATCTCTAAAGGTTTTTACACCATTGATGTTAGGCTACATTTATGTAATTTCTCTCTCTCCTCTCTTTGTTGCTCTTTGCGGTTCTCCAGCATTGGCACATATCCCAAAGTGCTGGCAAAACTGTAGTCAGCCTTTGCAATTCCTAGTCTTACTTCCCACATTATCATCATCCGGTCCAGAGTGAATGACATTCCTAGTTTGAAGACTGTCCATCTTTCAAATGTATACTCTTCATTTTTATCTCATCCACAGTTGTCACTATCTCTTCTTCTACAGTTATAGAGTCATAGAGATATATAGCACGGAAACAGATTCCTTGGTCCAACTCATCCATGACAACCAGATGTCCGATATAAACATAGTCCCATTTGCCAGCATTTGGCCCATATCCTTTTAAACCCTCCTATTTAAATGTTGTAATCATACCAGACTCCATCACTTCCACTGGCAGCTCATTCCACATATGCATCACCATCTGCATGAAAAAGTTGCCTCTTAAGTCCTTTTATATCTTTCCCCTCTCACCTTAAACCTATGCTCTCTAGATTTGGTCTCCCCCATCCCAAGGAAAAGACATTGCCTATTTACCCTATCCAAGCCCCTCATGATTTTATAAACCTCTATAACATCACCTCTCAGCCCCCGATGCTCGACAGAAAATAGCCCCAGCCTGTTCAGCCTCTCCCTATAGCTCAAACCTTCTGACCTTGGTAACATCCTCGTAAATCTTTTCTAGTTTCAAATTATCCTTCCTAAAGCAGGGAAATCAGAATTGCATGCAGTATTCCAAAATGGGCTGATCCAGTCCTGTACAGCTGCAACATGACCTCCCAACTCCTATATTCAATGAGAGATAGTAGGAACTGCAGATGCTGGAGAATCCGAGACAACAAGGTGCAGGGCTGGATGAACACAGCAGGCCAAGCAGCATCATAGGAGCAGAGAGGCTGA
>NC_063345.1:20369987-20390215 GCF_021869965.1 Rhincodon typus | reverse complement strand
TTCTGATGAACGGTCTAGGCCCGAAACGTCAGCCTCTCTGCTCCTATGATGCTGCTTGGCCTGCTGTGTTCATCCAGCCCTGCACCGTGTTGTCTCCTATATTCAATGCACTGACCAATAAAGGCAAGCATCCCAAACACCTTCTTCACTATCCTGTCTACCTGCGACTCCACTTTCAAGGAACTATGCAATCTTTACTCCCAGGTCTCTTCGTTCAGCAATACTCCCCAGGACCTCACCATTAAGTGTATAAGTCCTGCTCTGATGCTTCAAAGTACTGTCTCACTCAGGACCAAGTGCCAGCCTGCCTTTCGTCCTATATTCATTTGGCCATTCTTCATGTGTGAAGCAGATAATTACATCTTCTAGCAGTGAGAAGGACAGATTTACTGGGATTGAAACTACAACCCTCTTGATACAAATGACTCAGTATCATATCACATGGTACAGTAACCCAGTGAGCTGTTTCCATTTACTTGACACATGTTGCTAGTTTGTTAAGGATGGCAAACCTTAAATGGCAAAGCCTAAAGATTTCCTGTAAGATAGAAAAGGGAAGTCATAGATTGTGATTTTAAAAAAAATGAGCAGAAGGATGCAAAGAAACAGCTGGATTGCTTTCCTTGACCAAAGGAATAAAACAATAAATTTGAAAAAATGTCTTTGAAAAATGTAAATAAAATAAAACTGAGAGTCTCAGGCTAACTTGGTATATTGTGCAAGTGAGGCTGCTGACTATTGAAGATTCTTTTGAGTGATTTAGTGAAAATTCTGTTGTCATTGACATGAAGAGATTATTTTTCAAATCTAATCAAATATTGTTAAGAGGACCCACATATATAAAATAAACTTGTCATCAAATGTAATTAGCTTACATATAATACTTGTCAAAATAAGTTTGTGTACTTAAGTTTGATGTTCAATTAAAATAAAACTGAGAGAAAGATAAAAACACACATTTGTGTAGCAGTATTCCAATCCTCAGAGCTATCCAGTGTGCCTTACAGATGATTAAACGTGGTACTTCTGAAATATAGACTGGAATCTTCAGGGCCTGGAAGTGGTGGAACTGGATCTCTGCTTTTATCCAGCTTTGTATAGACTAAGTTGTGAATAGAATGGATCTATCTCTGGCCCTCTGCCAAATGAGGCCCTTATGCGGTCAATTAGTGACCATTTAAGGGCCTCATCTCAATTATTTCAGCTTCAAGTGGAATGAGAAGTGGTTGGCCCATCTGACTGATAAACACTTCTAAGGAGGGTAGGGACAGGGTCCCTCAGTCCACACTAATCTGTGCACAATCAAGGAACTGGGCTGAGGGTGGGCAGGATGCTGGAAGATCAGGCTGTCTTTCTCATTGTCATTTTTCCTCCTCCAGACTCCCCTGCTAGTCTGAAAAACAGAAGGATCCTGGCTATGGCCATTGCTGCCACTCAGTTAAATGTGACAGACAGCATTGTGAAAGATGAAGAGCTAATCTATTCTGTGATACTCACTGAAGGATAAAATGATGGCCAGGACGCTCAGGAAACACCAATGTCCTTATTTGAATAATCTGGTAATACATTTTACAGGTGTTTGATAGAGCCAGAGGTTAACACCTCACATAAAAGGTAATGAGTCTGTCAGTGCAGCGCTGAGGTGTTAGTCCAATAGATGCACTGAAACTGCTCCTGAGGGGGTTTCAACTCACACCCATCTACCATGGAGATACAGAGGCTGAAGACAAACAGCTAATTATAGCTCTATGTAACTCAAGGATACAAGGCACAATTGTTCCTAAATGTTCACGTGGCATAACCTTAACTGTAAAAGTTTCTGGCAGCTAACTTTAACATTGTCACATATACATGCAGTGCCAACTCAACCATGTAGGCAGACTATGCGGAAGCTTAGGGCACCAGGAATTCAGAGGCGCCAGATTAGACTTTACTTTGCCAAGGAAATAAAGTTAAAATTTTATTCTAAACTTCTCAATTCTTTTTATATTGAATGTGGATGTGGAGGGCAAAGTCTTAGATTGACTAAAGTTCCAAAATCCCTTGGACAGCCGTGTATGCAGTGTGTTATATATGGTGCATGCTGGATCAGTCAATGATTTGGAAATAACCTTAGGGAATTCCTTACAGAAGTGTAAATACATCAATGATTGCTGTCTGTGGTGGTGATTTCCTGTTTTAACAGTAGAGCTGGAGTTATTGTTATTGGAGTTATTGTGTAAAAACCTCGTTGACCTTAGGAATATTGATTGTGATTTGTAAATTCCAATAAGGAACTGAAGCCAGTGAAGACTGTGTAAGTGTTAACTATATTTCTTAGTTTTACAAGTGAGCGTGCCTTTACTTGAGGAGGGATGTAGTTGCATCGGAGTCAGTTCAGAGGAGGTTCATTAGATTGATTCCAGAGTTTAGGGTTTTTGTTAATGAAGAGAGATTGAGCAGTTCAGGCCTATCCCTTCTGGAGTCTAGAAGAGTGAGAGGAGATCTAATTGAGGTATGTGAGATGCTGAAGGGGATGGGCAAAATAGATGTAGAGAAGATGTTCCCTCATGTAGGACAATCTAGAAAGAGAGGTCATAGTCTGAGGATAGGGGAAAACAGATTTAAAACAGAGATGAGGAGAAATTGGGGAGGCAATGGTCTAGTGGTATTACAGCTAGACTATCATTCCAGAGACCCAGGTAATGTTGTGGGGAAGGGTCACCAGACCCTAAACGTTAACTCTGTTTTTTCCTTCACAGATGCTGCCAGGCCTGCTGAGCTTTTCCAGCAACTTTGTCCTTGTTCCTAATGTTGCGGGGAGCCAGGTTTGAATCCTGCCATGACAGATGGTGGTATCTGAATTCAAAAATAATCTGGAATTAAGGGTCTAATGACGAACATGAAGTCATTGTCAATTGTCAGGGAAAAAAAACACATCTGCTTCACTCATGTTCTTTAGGGACAGAAACTGCTTTACTCACCTGGTATGGCCTACATGTGACTCCACACCCACGGCAATGTTGCTGGCCCTCATCTGCCCACTGGACCTTAAATGCTGGTCTAGCCAATGATGCCCACGTCCTGTGAATGAATATGAATAGGAAATCATTTCTCTCAAAGTGTCGTGAATCTGTAGATTTCACTGCCCCTCAGTACGGTGGATGCTGGGAGATTGAGTAAATCTAAGGAGGAGATAGACAGATTTTTAATTAGTAATGGGTTCAAGGGTTATGGAGAGCTAGCAGGAAGGTGGAGTTGAGGCAGAGATGAGATCAGCCATGGTACAGCAGGCTTGAAGGGCTGAATTGCCTCCTCCTGCTGCTAATTCTTACGTGATTCAATATTAATTATCTACTTAACAGCATTAATATTAGGTATATTTATATCCCGCTGATATTTTGTTCAACTATTACAGAAAAAACTTCTATTAAAGGTATAATTTTCAAATTAACTAAAGATAAACTGTTTTTTACACCAAGGAATCAACTATAATGTCTCAGCAGAAGACATTCAATTCATATACATTCAGTTAACAACAGCTAAAAATACGATTGGTTTGTAGGTGCAGAGTTCAAAGTACATTGTGCAAGAATCATATTTTAAAAACCCACATCCAGAAGATCATCAGACACCATTTCTGCCATCTCCAGTGAGATACCACCACCAGACACAAATTCCCCTCCCCTCCCTTGTCCGCCTTCCGCAGGGACCATTCCCTCCGGGACACCCAGGTCCACACTTCCTTCACCCCCAACACCTCCCCACAGCCCCATAGCACCTTCCCCTGTAACTGGTGAAGGTGCAACACCTGCCCCATTTACCTCCTCCTTCCCCAGTATTTAAGGGCCCAAACATACCTTCCAGGTGAAGCAACACTTCACCTGCACCTCCCAGAATCTAGTCTACTGTGTTTGCTGCTCACAATGTGGCCTCCTCTACTTTGGGGAAACGAAGCATAGACTAGGTGACGGCTTTGCAGAACATCTACGTTCTGCTTGCAAAAAAGACCCTGAGCTTCCAGTTACCTGCCACTTTAACACACCACCCTGTTCCCTGGCCAACATTTCTGTCTCTGAGATAGTAGGAACTGCAGATGCTGGAGAATCTGAGATAACAAGGTGCAGAGCTGGATGAACACAGCAGGCCAAGCAGCATCAGAGGAGCAGGAAAGCTGACATTTCGGGTCTAGACCTTTCTTCAGAATTGGGGGAAGGGAAGGGGATTCTGAAATAAATAGGGAGAAAGGGGGAGGCAGATAGAAGATGGATGAAGGAGAAGATAGGCGGAGATGAGACAGACACGTCAAAGAGGCGGGGGTGGAGCCAGTAAAGGTGAGTGTAGATGTGGAGTTGGGGGGGATAGGTCAGTCCAGGGAGGACGGACTGGTCAAGGGGGCGGGATGAGGCTGGTAGGTAGAAGATGGGGTGGGGCTTAAGGTGGGAGGAGGGGATAGGTGGCAGGAAGGACAGGTTAGGGAGGCAGGGACAAGCTGGGCTGGTTTTGGGATGTGGTCGGGGGAGGGGAGATTTTGAAGCTTGTGAAGTCCACATTGATACATTGGGCTGCAGGGTTCCCAAGCGAAATGTGAGGTGCTGTTCCTGCAACCTTCGGGTGGCATCGTTGTGGCACTGCAGGAGGCCCAGGATGGACATGTCGTCTGAGGAATGGGAGTGGGAGTTGAAATAGTTCGTGACTCAGAGGTGCAGTTGTTTGACATAACAAGGTGTAGAGCTGGATGAACACAGCAGGCCAAGCAGCATCGGAGGAGCAGGAAGGCTGACGTTTCGGGCCTAGACCCTTCTTCAGAAATGTTGCTGGCAGTTGTTTGTTGGGAACCGAGCGTAGGTTCTGTCTCTTGCTTGCTGCAGTGTTCCAGTGAAGCTCAATACAATCTGGAAGAGCAACACCTCATTTTCTGCTTGGCAACCCTGCAACCCTCCGGATTCAATATCGAGTTCAATAATTTTAGGGCCTAAACTCTCCCATGTACCAGCCCCCTACCCCTTGTTACCACATAGCCTGCCATTACACTCTACCTATTGTTAGTCACTAACAGTCCCCATTAACAACTATTCACTGTCCTAGCCAGCTCGTTATCAACTCTATCCAACTGCTCTTCACACTATTTGGCTTTATCCTATTGTTTACTCCCTACCCCATCCCCCTCCCTATTTTCTGCATATAAACCGACGTTTTCCCAGTTACCATCAGTTCTGAGGAAGGGTCACCGGACCCGAAACGTTAACTCTGACTTTTTTTTCACAGATGCTGCCAGACCTGCTGAACTTTTCCAGCAACTTCTGGTTTTGTTTTAAAAACCCACCCTGTCATGAGATTGTTTTAATTGGCATGAATAAAAGGAAAAGGAAGACTTCCATTTATGTCGCATCTTTCTTGACCACCAGATGTCTCTCGCATTTGCAACTGGTGAAATTTTTTCAAGTGTAGCAAAAATGATAGGCAGTTGTGCAGAAACAGCAAACTCCCAAAAACGAGAGGTAAAAATGAACAGATAATTTATTTTTGAAATGTTAATTGAGGAATAAATGTTCACCATGATACCAGGGTCAATTCCACAGTTCTTCCTCAGATCAAGCACCATGGGATCTTTTAAGTGTCATCTGATAGTCAGAACTTTCAGTAACACAGGGCTCCCTCAATACTGCATTAGTCTTTCAATTGCACCAATTTAGGTCCTAGGTCCTAGATTGGGAGTAGATTCCCAACCTCCAGAATCAAAAGTGAGAGGATCTCCAACTAGGCCAAAGAGGGTTAGATAAAAATTTCTGTTTTTTCAAAAGCGTGTGTGTTGTAGAAATGACATTTCTCGTTAGCACAGGGCGTCCACAGGCGCAGAAGTCCACCCAGCAGTTTTAGGTCAAAGCCAAGCTACAGGTGCGGTATCTTCCAAATGGAAGGATAGCCTATTTAGCCCGCTGTCACATGCAGTCTATTTCCTACACAGAAACCAGTGGGATTTAAAGAAGGTGGATGTAGATTAGACTTCTTATGAGCAGTCTTTGTGTCTCAGATTATGCTGATCCTGTCCAGAAAATGACCAGGACTAAGCAGACCTGCAAATTGACCAGAGGGAAAGCTCCTCACATAACTGGCTACCAAATCAGCTCAGAAATCAAGCTACAGACAGCATAACAAAGCTATGAGCCACCAAATCGCCAGGGAAAGGGATGCGATCTCATGAGTCTGGTGATACCTACTGTTTAATTCCACAGGTACCTCAGAACTTTAAGTCAAGGATGTTTGTATATGTGCAAACACATTCTGGCTTAGGGAATTCTGTCGTCAGTAGCTGATGTAATTAAGCCTATTTGCATGTACACAGGTGACTGTTTTGATGGTTACTTGGGCAAATTCTCAAAAACTCTGCAATAGGATTACAAAATGCTGAGCAACCTTTAAACCCAGAAAATATTTTTCACGCCTAAACCTGAGGTGTCATGAAAAGAAGCTGTTAATGCTTGGTTTTAGTGTATCATATTTCAAACAATAGTCAAGAGAGCTAACCATGGGGTGTCAGTCAATATTTACCATTCAACTAATGCCATTAAAGCACGATAGCTGTTTATGGAAACTTGTGTGAAAATTGGCAGCTTTTTTTTGATGTGGAAGAGTGACCAAACTTAAACTATAAACAAAGGTGTGAGCTTTCATGATGATACCAATCAGCACTGTAATAAGCAAACTCCAAGAATTCAAAAAACACTTTTCAAATATACATGGCCCTGCTCCTTCAGTAGGTATAACATTGATAAATTCTGAAGAAGGGACATTGACTCTGCTTTCTCTCCACAGATGTTGGTGGACCTGTTGAGTTTCTTTAGCTATTTTTATTTTTGTAACAGCATTAATAGATCTGTATAAGGATGGAAAAATTGATGAATCTTTTGTTAACTGTGCTCCTCCCATCTCGTAATCGTAATGTCTCCTACTTTGACGATGGAGAATGTCAACTTGATACACTTTTCACTATATTCCTGTATTTCAGTACACGTAACAATAGAACCTAATTCTAATTCTCATCCTAACTAACAAATGAAAAACCAGAAACTGCTTGTTAACACATTCCTTTTGCACACTTTTAACCTGCCATTTTCATGCAGATGTTAATCCATTTACTCACAACAGATGTTGATGTGGTGTCAGAGCTCTGAGATACAAATGCATTAAGCATCTGCCTCCAAATTATCCACAGTTCATTCAAATATTGTACATTCAAACTGTAAATTCCTCACCACATGCAACTTTATGTGTAATCTTAACTGTGTTTAAACTCATCAGATTGAGGAATGTACTCTCCACTTCTGTCTACCTTTGCTCCTGCACTTCCTTCTGAGGGTGAGCCCAGCCATGGACTTCCATTGAAACCAACAACAAACATCTATCAGCAATGTACCACAATGTTTTGTTATCACCTTCTGTAGAATATCTGACCAGGAAACACTCACACCCTTAGCACCCATCATCAAGTGTGTTGGAAGATTTTGCAGGCTGAAAATCAATGTGTTTGGCTACAATTTAAGTACACTTTCCATGTCCATCTAGTCCTAGAATGGGTTGTGGCTTCTGTTCCAGAGATAGGGACACTGACATTACACCACCCTCATAATCTCCTTCCCTCTGCGTCAAATTGTCTGTACGTTGGCCAGCCTCACATTTTCAACATAAACTTGAAAGATAGCATCTCACCTTTCTCACAGACACTTTACAACAGTATGGATTCAACACTGGGTCCATCAGTTTTTCGGAATAATCGCCCCTCTCATTTTGATTGTTCTTTCTTTGCTGTTTGTTTTTTTTCTGTCCTATTTATTTTTCTATGCTTTTGAATGATGTTTACTCAGGATACTGCCATTCACGCCTCCTCTAGATGCATATTTTTATTTCCTTATTTGTCCTATTAATTTTCCCTTTGATATTTTCACCAGTAAGGGTTTTCTTGTTTTTTTTCCCTCTTACTCTCTGTCCTATCACAGGCCTTTATTCCTGACTCAAACACCTTTCATTTGCTCAAAATGTATTACATTTCTCACTTTTCCCAGTTCGGAAAGGCCACATATCCAAAATGGCAACTCTGCTTCTCTCTTCACTGGTGCTGTAGACCAACTGAGCATTTCTAGCCTTTTCCATTTTATTCCAGCATTTCCAGCGTCTGCAATACTTTGTTTTTACGCCATTTTCTATGGTCTGTAAGCTTAAGATCATTCAAAATCTTTCTCTGTGCTAACATTACCAAGTCCCAGACGTGCACATTCTTGTGTTTGTTAATCTCTATTCGCTCTGTTTTTGCATCACCATAATTTAAAAATTCTCACCCTATCTGTGCAATCTCCTCCAGGCACATAATCATCTTGAGATCACCCAGTTTGTCTAATTCTGGTTCTGAATCATTCTAAATTTATATTGTTCCACCATTGGTGACTGTGCCTTCAGTTGCCTCAGCCCTAAACTCTGAATTCCCTCACTACATCTCTCTGTCTCGCTTTGTTCCCTTTAAGACATTTCTTGAAACTTAACTCTTTGACCAAACGTCTGGGCATTCGTCCTGATATCTTCTTAATTGATTTGGTGTCACGTTTTGCTTAACAATGAACTTGGAATTTTTTAACAGTTAAAGTTGCAATTCAAATGTAAGTTATTGTCACTGTTGATCAAGGTAAACTAAATGAACAGTAAAGCAAAATGCTCATTACAAATGAGAAAAAACTTTTTTAACAACATGGCAAGAGGTCTAATCTAGAATTTGTTTTATTTTTCTGCGTAAATTTGACGGAAGTCAGTTTCATGATGCTCATAACCTGTACACTCAGGGCACTGCTGAAGCAAAATACTGCAGATACTGGCAATCTGAAACCAAAAATGGAAACCATGGGAAATACTCAGCAATTCTGTGGAGACAGGCAATGAGTTGACATTTCAGGTTGGTAGGAGCTGGAGTAGAAGATACAGCCCCTCAAACCAGTAACACCTCAACTTCACTTTTCCACATTATCCTCATATCATTGATTCCCTGAATACCCTGAAATCTATTGTTTTCAGCCTTGAACGTATTCAATATTTACGGTCCTATGGGATAGAAAATGACCACTCTTTACGTTGAATTTGGCCTCCAGATCCTTCCAGGTTACCAAAGGAGCATTAGGCATTCGGCAGTTGCTTGAATTAAGCAGCATCAAATTGTCTTCGGGGAGCAGCTTTGGATGCAGTAAAATGTCCTGAGGTATGCCACGTAAACACTTAAGCATTATTCAGACAGATGGTGAAAAGTTTAGTAAAAGAGATGGGTTTTAAGGAGTATCTTTATGGAGGGAAGAGACCTAGTGAGGTTGAGTGGCAGGAATTCCAGAGTTTAGGGTATTTACAGCTGAAGGTACAGCAACCAGCAGTAGAGTAATTGAAATCAGGATGGTCAAGGAGCCAGAATTAGGAGAAGCACAGAGACCTCAGAGGGTGTGGGATTGGAGGAAATTTCAGAAATTAAGGAATAAAGAACAGCACAGCACAGGAACAGGCCCTTTGGCTTACCAAGATTGTGCCAACACATGGTACCTCTCTAAACTAAAACATTTTTGCCTCTAAACAGTCCATATCCCTCTATTGCCTGCCTATTCATGTATCTATCAAGATGCCTATTAAACGTGCTATTGTATCTGCTTCTACCACTTCCTCTGGCAGTGCATTCCAGGCCTTACCAGCCTCTGTGTAAAGAATTTGCCTCACACAAATTCTTTAAACATTCCCCCACTCACCTTAAACCTATATCTCCTAGTAATTGACATTTCTACCCTGAGAAAAAGACTTTGACAATCCACCCTACCCAAGCTTCCCATAATTCTGTAAAGAGATAGCCAGAACTGCAATAGCTGGAGTCAGAGATAACACAGTGTGGAGCTGGAGGAACACAGCAGGCCAGGCAGCATCAGAGGAGCAGGAAAGTTGGCGTTGCGGGTTAGGATCCTTCTTCAGAAATGGGGAGGGGAAAGGGAGCTGGGAAAAAATTAGACAGGAGGGATGGGGCTGGGGAATGTAGGTGGGGTGATGGTAAGTGAGTGCAGGAGTGGTGGGGAATGGTCAGTGGGATGAGTGGGGTGGATTGGTAGGAGAGAAGATGGACAGGTTGTGTCAGGTCAAGGAGGTGGGATGAGAGGGAGGGTTGGACATGGGATGAGGTTGGGGTATGGGGATATTTTAAAACTAATGAATTCCATGCTTAGGCCATCGGGCTGTAGTATCCTGAGGCGGAATATGAGTGTTGCTCCTCCAGTTTGTGGGTGATGTCATTGCGACACTGGAGGAGGCCCAGGATGGACATGTCACCCAGGGAGTGGGAGGGGGAGTTAAGATGGTTGGCGACTGGAAGGTGTTGTCGTTTGTCGCATACAGATCTCTGAGTCTATGCATGGTCTCACCAATGTAGAGGAAGCCACATCGGGAGCAACGGATACAGTAGGCGAAGTTGACCGATGGGCAGGTGAACCCCTGTCTGATATGAAAGATTTGTTTTGGGCCTTGAATGGAGGTGAGGCGGGAGGTGTAGGGGCAGGTGTAGCACTTCCTGCTGTTGCAGGGAAATGTGCCGGGGGTGGTGGGGTTAATGGGGAGTGTGGAGCGGACGAGGGAGTCGTGGAGAGAGGGGTCCCTATGAAGGGCAGATAGGGTTGGGGCTGACGCCATCAACCTCGTCACTTCCACTGATGCTGACGATATCACTGACATCACTTGCCCTCCTGAGACAGTCTCCACCTACACACCCAGCATCAGCCCCAAACCCTTCTGGGTCTTCACCATCCCCCCCAGACCTCCCCTACACTGAGGATGAATGGCAGGTCCTCAGTAAAGGACTCATCTTCATTCCCATCATCAATAAACATCAATGAATTCTGTTCACGCTTGTACGTTGAACAGTTTTTCCACCGTCTCCGCCTCCGCGCCTATTTCTTTAACCTTGAGTCTAACCCACCCTCTACAGACCCCTTATCCCACCTCCAACGCACCCCATCCTCCTGGACACCACCCCAAGGCCTCCTACCCTCCCTCGACCTCATCATTTCCAAGTGCCGTCGCTACATCAATCGCCTCAACCTCTCAACCCCTCTCCCCCTCCAACCTCTCCCCCACAGAACGTGCAGCCCTCCGCTCCAACCCTAACCTCACTATCAAACCTGTAGATAAGGGGTGTGCAGTAGTAGTATGGCGCACGGACCTTTACATTGGTGAGGCCTGGGGCCAACTCTCTGAGACCTCCTCCTACCGCCCCCCTTGATCATGACCCCACACTTGACCACCAAAGTATCATCTCCCAGACCATTCATAACCACATCACCTCAGGTGACCTCCCGCTGACAGCCTCCAACCTCATCGTTCCCCAACTCCGCCCCACCCGTATCTATCTCCTTCCCAAAATCCACAAACCTGACTGCCCTGGCCAACCCATTGTCTCTGCCTGCTCCTGCCCGACTAAATTCATCTCCACTTACCTTGACTCTGCTTTCTCTCCCTGGTCCAGGAAATCCCCGCCTACATCCGGGACACAACCCATGCCGTCCACGTCCTCCAAGACTTCCAATTCTCTGGCCCCCAACACCTCATCTTCACTATAGACATCCAATCCCTGTACACTTATATTCACCATGAGGATGGCCTAAAAACCTTCCACTTCTTCCTCTCCCGCAGACCCAACCAGTGCCCCTCCAATGATACCCTCATCCCCTTAACTGAACTCGTCCTTACCCTGAACAACTTCTCCTTTAACTCCTTCCACTTCCTACAGACTAAGGAGGTGGCCACGGGAACCCGCATGGGCTCAAGCTATGCCTGCCTCTTCATCTCTTTTCCACTATTACATGGCACTATCCCTCACTTCTTCCTCCACTACATTGATGACTGTATCGGCACTGCCTCATGCTCCCACGAGGAGCTTGAACAGTTCATCAACTTTACTAACACCTTTCACCCCCACCTCAAATTCACCTGGACTATCTCCGATAACCCCCTCTCCTTCCTGGACCTCTCTGTCTCCATCTCTGGTGACCGCCTTGAAACTGACATTCATTTCAAGCCCACTGACTCCCACAGCTACCTAGACTACGCCTCCTCTCACCCACCCTCCTGCAAGAATGTGATCCCCTACTCCCAAATCCTCCGCCTCCGCCATATCTGCTCCCAAGATGGGGCGTTCCACTCCCAAACATCCCAGATGTCCTCCTACTTCAAGAACCGCTACTTACCCCTTCTAGGGATCAAAAATGCACTCAACCGCATCGCTTGCATTTCCCGCACTTCTGCCCTCACACCCCCTCCCTCCGACAAAAATAAAGACAGAATCTCCCTTGTCCTCACATAACCACCCCACCAACCTCTGCATCCAGAGTGTCATTCTCCGCCACTTCCTCCACCTACAATCCAACCCCATGACCAAGGGGATATTTCCCTCCCTATCCCTATCTGTCTTTCTTAGGGACTGCACTCTCCGTGACTCCCTCATCTGCTGTAAGCTCCCCACTAATCTCAACACACCCAGCACCTTTCCCTGCAACCACAGAAAGTGCTACACCTGCCTCTACACCTCCCGCCTCACCTCCATTCAAGGCCCAAAACAAATCTTTCATATCAGACAGCCGTACACCTGCACATTGGTCAACTTGGTCTACTGTATCCGTTGCTCCCGATGTGGCTTCCTCTACATTGGTGAGACCAAGCAGAGGTTCGGAGGCCATTTTGTAGAGCATCTGCGCTCTATATGTGACAAACGACAACACCTTCCAGTTGCCAACCATTTTAACTCCGCCTCCCACTCCCTGGGTGACATGTCCATCCTGGGCCTCCTCCAGGGTCACAACGATGCCACCCGGAATCTGGAGGACCAACACCTCCTATTCCAACTCAGGAGCCTACAACCCGATGACCTAAACATGGAATTCACCAGTTTTAAAATCTCCCCCGCCATGGCCTCATCCCATGTCCAACCTTCCCTCTCATCTCACCTCCTTGACCTGACACAACCTGTCCATCTTCTCTCCCACCTATCCACTCTTCCCACCTCACTGACCAATCCCCACCACTCCTGCACTTACCTATCACCATCCCACCTACCTTCCCCAGTCCCACCCATCCTCTCTCTCTTTATTTCAGAGCTCCCTTCCCCCTCCCCATTTCTGAAGAAGGGTTCCGACCCAAAACACCAGCTTTCCTGCTCCTCTGATGCTGCCTGACCTGCTGTGTTCCTCCAGCTCCACACTGTATTGTCCATAATTCTGTAAACTTCTGATCAAGGGCTGAATTTTACTGGAGGATGGTTTGCTTGTTGTTTGATCAGAAAGTTGGTGGCAAACCGACTCACTTTAAACAAGGCTGCCCCACATTGATCTTACTCTGTGACAGCCTTAGCAAGGTAATGATGGACTTCCACCCCTCAGGCAAGGGAGGTCCTGCCCTAGAGAGCTACTGGAAATCAGTTACCAGGATTACAGGGAGTCCTGAGAAGGAGAAAAAGGGTGACTGGGCTCAGAGGTATCTGGACGTTCTTGTCCGGGGAAGGCTCAGGAACCCCAAGGAAAGGTGGACAGGATTTAGAAAGTGGAGTGGGTGTTGATCATAAAGTAGGGACTAACATCATTGAGGCATTGCCCCTGTGGGCACAGGGCACCCAAAAGGAAGTACACTACACCTCCTTCTTCTGCCTGCCCTTTCACCTGTGAAGTATAAGGCAGCTATCTTTCATTCCAGAGATAACAGGGTGTGGAGCTGGATGAACACAGCAGGCCAAGCAGCATCAGAGGAGCAGGAAAGCTGACGTTTCGGGTCTGGACCATTCTTCAGAAATCTTCCATTCTATCTTCCATTCCATCTTGCCCGGCTGCACATCTTTTTTAGCAGGGATGGAAACAGGATTTTAACTGGCCATTCACAAGGCATGGGCGGGAAGATAGTAGTCCTGTAACCCACCCCATTTTCCATGCCCACCACCCATAAAGACATAGGCTGGGGGTTTTAAAATTCTCCTCCGGGACCAGGCAAGAAGCCAATTGAAAACAACGATGAGCGTTTCAAATTGAGGAGTTCTTTCACTGGGGGCCAAGGTAGGTGAACAAACAGAAGGGTGATGGATGAGAGGTGATTGGTACAAATCAGAATAATATCATGGTAAAGATCGATGGAAACCTGGACAAGTTGAGCCGAAGGGTCTCTTTCCATGCTGTCATACCTCTATGATTCTATGTACAGGATTACATGGAAAATGTTGGGAAGTGGTGCAAGGTGCATTGCCCATTTGGAGAGCTGGCATAAACCAGATGGGCCAACAGGTACTATACTATATTTCTGTAGTGTAATTATTCTGTGAACTGCTTTTGATGGCCTCCGTGTTGTAGGAGGCTAATTCATTAGAACAATATTTTTATCTTAAGAAAGGGAAGGGCACGGTGCTGGAATGGTCATCCTAAGTTATTGACCAAAATGTTATTCCAGTTTGTGAGCATTGTTTCCATGGTGATGATGATCTGCCGCTTTAACTGAGATGGAAATTGGGGCGAATCGGTTGGAGGGCTTGTTGGTATGTCATGCTCATGAACGTCATTTATGATTTTAATCTATTTCCATTCTACGTATACTAGAGCACAAATGTCACAAAAACTTTGATTTCTGTAAGGGAACCAATTATCACGTTGTACTTCGCCTCTGGGACTGGGATATCAATAGATTCCAGACTAATGGATTAAACAGCACTCCTCACTGCTGACTGTAAGCTTTTTACATGAAATTAGTATGATCATTTTAAACACAGTGTCTGGGAAGCACAGGTCCATGGCACAAGCTGGCCATAATTCAGAACAAATGATCAATCTCACACTCAGAGGAAATAACAATAGATGCAGTTGGAGCAGTGAATATACACTGAAGCAATATTTCCTTGAGAGTACTCTTCTGAGACTGCTGTTAAAGCATATTGTGGAGCAGTGCAGAGGAAGCACAACATTAGTAACACTTGATACACTTGATCTGGGACTATTAGATGTTGACATTTCAAAATATATTACGTGAAAATGTGCAGCATTCCTTAGCACTCAGTCCACACCTTTGCAAGTATCAAAATTCACTAAATGTTTAGAATTTAAATTAAATTGGGAGGCTTATTTTAATAAAAACCGAAAGAACTGCGGATGCTGTAAATCAGGAACAAAAACAGAAGTTGCTGGAAAAGCTCAGCAGGTCTGGCATAATTTGTGAAGAAAAATCAGAGTTAACACTTTGGGTCCAGTAACCCTTCCTCAGAACTTGTTTTATTAGGCTTGTTTTAATAATGGGCAGGATCTGACAAGGGCCTGAGCACCAGAGCTATGGTGAGATATATAGTGGGATCTGACGACAGTGGTGAAGTCTATCTTGATGTTGAGAGCAACTTGCACTGTCCTCCTTCATGTTTTCACAAGCGGTGTGGTGTGATTCGCGTTAGGTATTGGCGATTATTGCATGTTGAATGCCTTGTTAACAGCTCAACTCGCCTCATTAACAACCAGCCTCACAAGCTCCAAAACTTGCAAACATGCTTGATATCAGGAAAAATCAACACAGAAACCAGAGCGAGTCCCTGCCACACTCACCTTGCCACTTGCTCTGAACGACCTCCATGTTGGAAACTGGGCACCAACATCTCAGGGCACACTCCATGGGCACCAACACTCACAGTCCACCTCCACAGACATTGCCATTTGACATGTGCCAGCCTCTAAGCACCCACTTGTCACATCTCCAATCCACCTGTAATACACTTCTGCACTTCAATGCTTCTCCTTATGCTGCCCTGGCAACTCTCATTGTAATATTGTAGCAAGAACACTGTATACTTAGAGATAAACAACAGCTCATGTTGGACTAGGCTGCATCTCTGTGCCTTTCACTTCCTCTCATAGCGCTCAGTCACGCTGAGCCTATCAGGATACAGACAGCAACCTTGCCATGCATTGTCCTGCCTTGTCTTTTCAAAGTTCAGCCACAAACACCAGGCTCATTTTACCATTGTCTTGCCATGCCATTTAGCACAGACGCAAAACCAGAATGCTTGTTATAGTTGTCAGTAGGCTTCAGTCAAGTTATGGTGAGCGCCTTCGCTCAGGGGTTCCCAGCAGAGTAAGTCATAGCCAAAATCCGATACGAGTCAGAGGCCTACTTGGGTGGTCAGCATCAGATTTCTCACTCAAATGATCTGGGAAGACAAAGATGAGCCAGGGTGAGGGGTGGTTGGGCATTCCACCGCCTGCCTTGACTTTTCCTGCCGTTTGAAGGGGTGTTATCCTCAATGATTGTGCGAGAGGCAGGTATTATACAAGATGAAAGTGGGTGGTGCAGCTATTACTGTTGGGGCAGGTGGGCAGGTGTCCCAAGTGAGTTGAGTAGGCAACACAGACAGCATACAGGGTCTGAGGTGTTGGAGCTCTAGGATCTTTCACATCCCCACAATGAGGCAAATGGGAGGATCTAGGCTTAATATGACGTAAAAGTAGTAACTCCAGCAGGGCAGCTCTCCTCATTACTGCATTGGAATTGATTTTTACCGCATTCATTTTTATGCTCATGCTTTGGCATGTGACTTGAACAAAGACCTTATAACTCAGAGGAAAAGGTGCAACCAACTGAGCTACTGCATTGGAGAAATTGTTTCATGTGACTGAAAAGCATTTTTCTTCAGTCAAATTGCCAGTACCATTCCATGCATATCGTCGCATTCACTAAGTACCTGTGGACGCCCAACAGATGCATTATATTGTTTGGTGGACTTTCTGTATGATGCATCACTTATTATGTAGGTGATATTGTCCGTTAGGTCTCATGGTCAGTATGACAGTATATGTCTAAGAGACATGCTCATTATATCGTCACTGTATCATGAGCTGAAGGTGTAAATGTCTGAGGCACCGTCTTGTTGGGATCACTAAATGCATGACAGACTGGTGTGCCTGTGAATGTAACGTGTGAAAATTAGGGAGTTGGAATAAATGTCTTCAATTCTTCAATACAACCTTATCTGTTCCTAGTTTCTTATGTTATGAAGGTTAACATAAATGCTGCTGCATCAGGTAAGATAGTCTGCTGGAGGCACAGCCAACTTCAGTTATGAATGAATAGAACATCTGGAGAGCAATTATCCCTGGCTGCTCTAAGAAACCTTTTAGCATCTTCTAATTGGCAGATATCTTGGATGGAGAACTTTGTGCCTTTATCCAGCTGTAAAAGGTGCAGGTACCTACAAGGAAATTTCAGTAGACAAAAAGGGAAAACAGTACAACAAATAAATAACATGTACATATTCATGGAACAAATTTGAAACTTTTTGTCAATCCAACTATTATAAAAATGGACCATTTCCTCTTGGTAAATGGATCGTCATTTCTTTCTCCGTAGATGTAAATATCTGAACTACAGTCACACTTCCATAGCTAAGCAAAAGTCTGAAAATCACATTCCACACTGATGAGATAGCTCTCCAGAGAGAAAGCTCCCACCTACCTGACATCAACCTGCAATTCCTCTTCTGTTGTCTTCTTTCATTTCAGTGCATCTGGTTGAAATGGTTCACTCCAAGAATTTTTTTAATGCTTTGCAATTATTTTTCATTTCCTCATCAATGAAACTGTCCCAAAGGGAAAGGTTGCCCCGTAAATGATTCAATTCCTCTGTATTTAATCATTCTTTTTAAAAAAGTTTTCTTCACTACCCCTCAGCTAAAATGAACAAGAAGAGAAATTTCACCTCATTACCTCCTTTGTGCTACTTTGTTGAGATAAATGGAATTGGTCACTGTCTTCCAACAGAGTTTGGGTCAGTTGAGTAACAAATGAATTGTTCTGGTGAGTGTTATTCCTATTCTTTAGATTATTAGAATATTTTGCTTGCAGCAAGGTTTTTTTATACATTTTCCCATTGGGATGCATTTTCAGATTTATCCCAATAATTGCCAACATTTGAAAATTTTGCACAGGAAACTCCAAAGTTTGATTGTTTCAAGTCATCTTTTTAATGGTATTGTGGCAGACTTTTTCTTAATTTAGGAACTGAGTTCAGGAAACAGGTGGAGATATTACAAATTTCTTTGTAAAATAGGGAATGGTGGCAGGTATCAATTGCCTCTTTATATTTTCCCTTAGAAACCACATTGTTCAACCTTCAACAAGTGATGTGTGAAATGTGAGGTTACAAAAAAAGTACACATTTTTCTGTATTCATTTTGATCCATCTGTAAGCAATTTAGTTTAAAATTGTGGATTTTAGAAATTACCTTTTAATTTTTACAAAGCAGATGGAACTATTCAGCATAGTTTCTCATGAAGAAAATAAATAAATTAACTCTGTCTTTGAAATTGATATCCAAATTAAACATATATGTTCATAAGGCACTATTACCTAATTGAACATGTGCTGAGCTGTATCACTTAGTTACATCTGTTTTCCTGACTGCTCTATCCAGACTTAACTTCAGGGGAGATGTAACCTGTAGAACTAGTACAGAAAACTGGCAAATTTGTGAGCCTGTGAATGGTTACAGCAATAAAGTAATAAAATAAATGTGGCCTGCAAATTCTTCTCACTGGGGGAGCTGGCTTATATGAAAAGTAATGCATCTTTGTCTAAATTATTTTTGAACTAGACTTTCCATGGTTTAATGAAATCTAAAATGTGGAATTGTTTCACGGTTGAATATGGCACTGTTCAGAAGGGTTTATGCTGGATGATAGATTATAATTAGTGCTTTATCTTCTAACTCTGAAGTAGGACTGATGTTGCAGGTCAGCAGAATCCATACCTTGACCTTTTTTATGTTATTAATTTGCTGTTATCTACATTTGTAATTTTTTGCTACCACAGAGTTAATTTGTATAAATAAATAGAACATTAGAAATAATGGGATATGTTGATATGACACACCTATATGTGCGGCTTACAAGCTTAAATGTTCCACATCCTTATTTAACTCCTGGATATATTTTCCTCATTAGCATCTAAGGTTTGTATGAGAAAGACATAGATGCATTTGTTCTCTTGATTTTTATTTTCCTCTCTTTGAGGATGTATCACTCGGACAGGAGCTTAATTAATGTCAGAGGTGCATTGTCAAAATATGCAATTCTAATTGTTAAATGACTGCAATCATAAAGGAAGATAGATTAGTGAAGAACTTGCAAAATTGTTGGATGGTGCTTCCACCTCATCTTATACTGTTTGGCTAAGGTTTGGAATGGTAATACCTGAAAATGTTTCCAGATGGAGTCAACAATCAAAAGTCTGAAAAACAATGGTGACAGAAAACAATGCAAAGGAGCACCTTACAAGATATTGGTCTGGTGAATGTGTGAGGAACCTCAGTGCCTGTAAGGATTGTAGAGGCAGAAACCTCATAATATTTAAGAAGTATTTAGTGGGTAAGATATATCCACCAAGAATAAAACCTCCCAGGGTTAACATTGCACAAAGGCCCATATATAAAAATAAAACAGTAAAAGGCATAGAATTATAGAGCCATTGAGGTCTACAAACCAGAAAAAGCCCCTTCAGCCTATAGAGTTTGTGCCAGTCTAAAACAACCACTAAGTATTTAATCCCATTTTCCTGCACTTGGCCTACAGCCTTGTATGCCCTTGGCATTACAAGCGTACATCTAAATGATTCTTAAATATTATGGGGATTTCTGTGTCTACCACTCTGACAGGCTGAGTTCCAAATTACCACCACCTTTGCGTGAAAAATGAAAACCCTCCAACAACGGTAAAGTTTATTCCCATCTGTCCTATCCATACCTATCATAATTTTATCCATCTCAATCATGGCCCCCCTCAGTTCCCTCCGCTCCAGGGAAAACACCAAATCTCTCTTCATAAGTAAAGCTCTCCAGCTCAGGCAACATCCTGGTAAATCTCCTCTGCACCCTTTCAAGTGCAGTCACGTAATCCAGGCAGAAAATAATTTTTAATATTTATTGAAATTACAAGTTGTGTACAATTAAAGGAATTACTGTTTCTCATTAGGGTAAAGAAAGCAAAGAGATAAATGTTTAGGGTGGTAAAGATGCAAACTGGACCAGAGGGCTGGTATGTGAAAAGTTTAAGAGACGAGAACAACAAATGTGAATTAAACAAGTTGAGAGGCAAGTAGTAGAGCTGGATGAACACAGCAGGCCAAGCAGCATCAGAGGAGCAGGAAAGCTGACGTTTTGGGCCTAGACCCTTCTTCAGAAAACT
>NC_063345.1:20354727-20369587 GCF_021869965.1 Rhincodon typus | reverse complement strand
GCACTTCATTTTTGTGAACTTATTTGAGGTTCATAGGACTGAGAACTTTACTCACAGTACTTCAGCCAGTCCCACAGACTATCAGAAACCACTTCCATCGCGATGTCTAATTGTCCATTTGGCAATCCTTTTCTTAACCTTTCTTCCTGGCTGTGCCTGCGCTCTGTACTGCTGGTATAAATATACCTTTGCCTTTGTATTCAAGTTTTATTTCTGGCCATTTTTAAAGCCCAGAACGTGAAGTGCGAGTAGGCAAGGGCTGGAACTGCTCAGTGGGTGGAGCTGGACAGCTAACATGCAAATACACCTCTTGATAATAAACTGTTTTATCTTAATCACTGAAGTGTAGTATGTATTATTCTTGACTTTGTTGCTACTGGTAAAACAATAAACATTTCTAAAATCTATCTTTGACATAATAGCAGCAAAGGTTAAACATTATCTTTTATTTATCAAAGCAGCTAAGAGTTTCTGTATGTCAAAACATTTGATAAATAGTGTTGCATGAATGGCAAATTAAAGCAAGATTTTGAACTACAGAACACAAACTCAGCATAGAAAAGGAGGAGAAATGTGGGATCACTCAGGTTCTGAAAATCATAGCCAATGTAAACTACATTTCTCTTTCAGACTAAACAATTGTCTTTCTTATAATTTTCTTTGAAAGTCATACTCTCTTGGTCAGTGATCAAACTCTATTATTAGTTTGGTTCAACATGGCCACTTTTTTTCCAGAAGTTATTCCAAAATTTGTTATTCAGGCAGATTGGGTCCAATTAGTTTCCATCAGATATTTGTTTTTTATTATTTGGCACAAGGAAGAGTGAAAGAAAGTAGGTCACCAGTCAATTTTATTTCAGCAGCTCTGTGGGAAATATTGGTAGTTCATGCTACCGATTTTCTGTCCAGAAGCTGTAACCATGAAGCAAGCCAGACATTAATTCTGGTAAATTAACTTTTGATATAAATGCTTTGCTTTAGATTTAGGAAATATTTTGTACTGTTCCGTTCCCAGCAAACGAGAACTAACCAAAATTTCTCACCAACTGCCTCCTACATGAAGATATAGGAACAGAATTAGGCCATTCGACCTACTGAGTCCACTCTACCATTCAATCATAGTTGGTATGTTTCACAAGCCCATTCTCCTGCCCTCTCCCTGTAACCCTCGATCCCCTTACTAGTCAAAAACCTATTGCTGTCTTAAATACACTCAATGACTTGGCATCCACAGCCCTCTGTGGCAATGGGTTCCACAGATTCACCATCCTCTGGCTGAAGAAATTCCTCCTCATCTCAGTTCTAAAGGGTTATCCCTTCACTCCCAGGCTGTGGCCTCCGGTCCTAGTTTCTCCTAATAGTGGAAACTTCTTCTCCACATCCACTGTCCAGACCTCTCAGTATACTGTATGTTTCAGTCAGATGCCCCTTCATCCTACTAAAGTCCATTGGGTACAGACCCAGAGTCTTCAACAGCTCCTTGTATGACAAGCCCTTCATCCCCGGAATCATACTTGTGAACCTCTTGGGAACCTCTCCAATGCCAGCACATCCTTCCTTAGTTACATGACCCAAAACTGCTCAGAATATTCCAAATGTGGTCATACCAGAGCCTTATACAGACTCAGCAGTAGATGTCTGCTCTTGTCCACTAGCTTTCTTGAAATGAATTCTATAATTTCAATTGCCTTCCCAACAGCCAACTGAACCTGCATGTTAACTGGAGAGAATCCTGACTAGGACTCCCAAGTCCCTTTGAGCTTCGGATTGACAAAACCTTTCCTTATTTAGAAAATAGTCTGTGCCTCTATCCTTCCATATGCAAAATGCATAACCTCACTCCTTTGCACATTGTATTTCATCTGCCATGTCTTTGCTCACTCTCCTAGCCTGTCCTTCTGCAGCCTCCTGGCTTCCTCAACACTCGTTGTCCCTCCACATATCATTGTGTCATCTGCAGACTTAGCAACAATGTCCTCAGTTCCTTCGTGCAGATTATTAATGTATGATGTGAGTAGTTATGGTCCCAACATGGATGCCTGTGGAATTCCACTAGCCACTGATTTGATTTGATTAGACTTATTGTCACATGTACCTAAGAACAGTGAAAAACTTGGTTTACTAGCAGAACAAGCAGATCATAGTAAGCAAGGATATACAGATCATAGGGTGAAAAAAAAACTTGGACAGAAACATACAGGTTACATCGCACAGGGCATGGGCTAGGCAAGATCAACATTAGTACAGCATTAAATGAAGTTAGAGAGTCCATTCATTAGTCTAATAATGGCAGGGAAGAAGATGTTCTTGAACGGGCTGGTGCATGTATTCAAGTTTATATTAAAACAGTTAATTAGTAGTGGTTAATATATATTATTTTATTAAGTATTTCAATAGAGTTACATTTAAGCCAATACTTTTATTTTCATTTTGTCTGTATTTTAACTGTATTGTTGCAATAAAGCATGTTTTGCTTAACGTTGACTAGGTTAACCAATCAAATTGCATTTGGAATGCAACACCTTACACTTAGGTTTAAAGTAAGAAAAAGTTAGGATCTAGGCTATCTTCTGATTATATTTTGAGGGGGTTTGGTCTTGTCCATAACAAAGGTCATTGATGAAGCAGCTGAAGATGGTTGGGCCTAGGACACTACCCTGGAGAACTCCTTCAGAGGTGTTCGGCAACTGAGCTGACTAACTTCCAACAATGATCACCATCTTCCTTTGTTGTTGGTATGACCACAACCGGCAGAGAATTTTGCCTCGACTCCTATTCACTCCATTTTTGCGAGGGCTCCTTGAAGTCACACTTGGTCAAATGTGGCTTTGATATCAAGGGAAGTCACTGTCACTTCACTTCTGGAGTTTGCCTCCTGAATGGACAATGCTGTGGCAGGTGGGAACTACCAGTCTGAGGGGCTGTTCTCCCAAATACTTAGTCCAACAATCTTGTGTAAGGTAATGGTTCTAAAGGGGCTTCAATGTTAATGTTACATTGACCAAATCTATTCTATTGTTGTTACACACAGTCTATGATGGAGACCATCAGTTTTAGTCTCACTTTGGGAAGAAGCAGATCTGTGCTGCCTCCCTAGGGTCATAGTAATTATACGTGACCAAATGTGGTTATGTAATAGATTTTCTTAAATCTAAGAACTGTGCCTTTTCTGTAGATACTATGTAGTGGTATATCCTTGACTACTAATTGATAGATAGGCTGAAGACAAAGCAAAGATGAAAGAAGGATAGGTGACATTGAGCTATCTCAAACAACCTTTAGTCAGTAAATAATAGTTGAGGCAGTAAATACCTTAAGCGCCAGGAGTGGCAACCATGGAAAATACCATGCACACCACATTACAATTCCTTGTCTGTCAGCCGCCTTTCAATGTTCCCAATTAACAGCAGCAAATGACACGAGAGAGTCTTTACCTTAAAGCCCTGGCAGCTTTTTATTCTTTCATATCATGTGGAAGTTGTTTTCCTTCCCTGATTGCTGTTGAAGCAAGTGGCTTGCTAGGCCATTTCAGAGGGCAGTTAAAAGTCAACTACATTGCTATAGGTCTGTAGGGCAGGGGGCAGATATCCTTCTCGAATGAGCACCTGAAGTGCCCCTCCTTAGTGAAAACAGTGGAAAGCAACAATGGTGTATGTGTAGGATAATGGTTAATTCCAATTATATTAATGAGTATCATACACCATCAGTGATGCCTGCTCACATGAGGGCATATGGAAACAGGCCCTGAGAAAGCAGACTTCCCAGGATGTGCTCTTCTGCTTAACTCTGTAAATATTGCATATCATTTGTTCAAAGTTCTTGGTTGTAAACATTCGGTGCAAAATCATCTCTGAACACTCATACAATATGGTAGCAGCACGTAGCTGATCCCATGTATAGTGAGAATTCTCAGTCAGCTTCATCGATGGCAGCAATGTTGGAAATAGTGAGCAGCATAGGATGGCTGCTTGGGAAAATCTGAACCAGAAACAATAAGGCACTGTCAGGCTTAGTCAATACAGAAAAGAGCCTCAAAAATAATGAGACAGTCAGTGTGAAGTACACCCAACATGATGATGACCAACCACAGGATATGATGCTGCTTGGCCTGCTGTGTTCATCCAGCCCTGCACCTTGTTGTCTCGGATTCTCCAGCATCTGCAGTTCCTACTATCTCACAGGATGGACACTTGCTCTTTCATGAAAGGACAAGACAAATGGAGATATTATTGATGTTGAGTACTCCGTGGTATGCAAGCAGACCTAACACGGTCTTTCTCTAGCAGAGGTACATTTTTCTTGAAGTTCCATTAACTACCACTCTCACTCTTTTATCTGAAGCAGTGCTGCTGTTGGAAGTTTGTTCCGTCACAGTCAGAGATAAAGGCCTCAACAATTAGGTAGAAAAGTAAGTTGTGAAGAGGACATTAGGAGACTACAAAATGGGGTATAGATAGGTTACTAAGCAAAGAACTGGCAAATGATGTAAAATGTGGGAAAATGTGAAATTGTCCATTTTAGCAAGATGGGAAAAATGAATCACGTTATCTAGATGGTGAGAGAGCACAGAGTTCAGATATGCAGAGGGTTCTGGGTGGACCTAGTGCATGATTCACAAAAGGCTGGTATACAGGTATAACAAGAAATTAGGAAAGCTAATAGAATGTTATCATTTATTGCAAGAGGAGTTGAATACAAAAATAGGGAGGTTATGCTTTAGTTATACAGGGCAATGGGTGAGATTGCATCGGCTGTACTATGCACAGAATTAGTCTCTTTATTTAAAGAAGGAGATAAATATATTGGAAGCAGTACAGAGAAGGATTACTAAATTAATACCTGGAATTAATGGGTTGAAAATTTGGACAGGCAAGGCTTGTATCGATTGGAGTTTGGAAGTGTATGACTTGATAGATACATGTAGATTCTGAGGGAGCTTGATTGGATGCATATGAAAAAATGTCTCTCCTTGTGGGAGGATCTAGAATGAGGGGTCACCATTTAAATATAAGGGCTTATCCATTTACAACAGAAATAAGGAGAATATTTTTCTCTCAGAGGGTGTATTTGGAACTCTCTTCCTCAAAAGACAAACGAGTTTTCAAATGTTTTTAAGACAGAGGTAAATACATTCTTGGTAAGCAAAAGGAGTGGGGAGGTGAAACGTTATCTGAATAGGTGGAGATGTGTGGTTACTATCAGACCTTATTCAATGATGAAACAGGTACATGGGACCAAATGACCTCCTCTTGCTTCTGACTCAAATATTTGCATATCCAATTGGAGAATCCAACTTTTTTGGCAAAAAGGTAGGATTTGGGATACATGCAGCTGGAATGCGATCTGCAAATTAGAATCCCTACAGTGTGGAAACAGGCCCTTTGGCCCAACAAGTCCACACCGAACCTCAGAGCATCCCACCCAGATCCATTCCCCTATGACCCACCTAATATACACCCTCTACCTCCCTGAACACTACAGGCAATTTAGCATGGCCAATCCACCTAACCTGCACATCTTTGGACTGTGGGAGGAAACCCACGCGGAGAATGTGCAAACTCCACACAGACAGTCACCCGAGGCTGGAATCGAACCCAGGTCCCTGGTGCTGTGAGGCAGCAGTGCTAACCACTGTGCCACTGTGTCACCCTCAATGGAACCTTAGGGACTGAAAAGGAATAGTTTCTCACAGAAGTCAAACATTTACACAAACTACTTGAGAATTCAATGAAAGGGACTGATGACCACCATGTTTTGCATTCCGATATAAGCTATTTATGAGCTGCTGGCAGAACTTCAGTGAGACAACAGAACACAAATGAACACAACTGCTTTAAGACCAGGAAGAGATGTTATCACAGAATTCCTATAGTGTGGAAGCATGCTGTTCGGCCCATCGAGTCCACACCGACCCTCAGAAGAGCATCCCACATGGACATAACCCCCTACCCAGTCCCTGTAACGCTGCTTTTTCCATGGCTAACCCACCTAGCCTGCACATCCCCGGACACTATGGGCAATTTAGCATGGCCAATCTGCCTAACCTGCACATTTTTGGACTGTGGGAGGAAACCAGAGCACCCAGAGAAATTCCATGCAAACAAGGGGAGACATGCAAACTCCACATAGTCACAGAGGGTGGATACAAACCCGGGCCCCTGGTGCTAACCACTGAGCCACTGTACTACCCACAATCTATGAGAAAATGATCAGAGAAAAACAGGAATTAACAACTGAAAACTGATGGCAGAAGAAAACCACAAGTCATATACAGAGACTGCCATGGCTCTGTGGAAATTGACAAAAGGCAGATATACTGTAAGAATGGAAAAAAAAACTCTTTCACTGAAATATTTGAAGCTTGATGATTGATGTGAATTGCTACTGGTGGACAACATGGTGCTGCAATCAACAGCTGATAAATTTACATAAAAGAGAGATCTTCGTTTCAGTTTGCAGAACGATATCTTGGAAAAGCAAGCCTTCACTGATGATAGAGATCAGCCAAAGGATGATAGGGATCTTTTAAAGAAAGAATTAGAAGGAAATGTGACAAAAACATGAAAAGATTCAAACAGAGTAAAACTAGCAGGGAAGTAAACAACAACTTAAATGCCCTGTTATCATCCAATCTTCAAGCAAGCCTGCTAAGATCCCTTTTTCTTGTTGAAGTTCTTTGAATAACCTGCCAAAGGTTTTTTCTCTAAACATCCTGGATTTCTTTTGACTTCAAGTGTGCCATGACCTCAAGATACTACAGTGGTGCTTTGTGTTGATGCTGTTTTATCCTCAGTGTTACCTCAATCTGTATCTCAGGATACTGCAAATGTGCTCGACACAGGCATCTCAAACTCCCACTGAGGAGCTCATTGAGGCTTCACATTCTTCAGACCCTGGTGATGTTCTCCCAGATAAACCACTTTGTGGCAATCTTCCACTAACTCAAGAGTGTGATCTCACTTTTCCCTGACATTCCAGGGACTTCATTGTCCTTTGAGGTACAATCTTGAATTTAAGAGGGCTTAGCAGTACTTACACTGTCTGCTGACTTCCTAATGATCCATATTGTTCATGTTCCCTCCATTTGATGAACACTTCACATTCTTGCCATTGTCAAGGCAAAGTGAAATCCCTATTCTGTATCAGAGAGATCATCCGCCATTCCAGAGCACTCTCAATCTCCTGAATGTAGAAAAGCTACTCCACTACCTTTAGCAACCGATAGATCCATCCCAAGATTCCCATTGATTTCCTAAAAGATAAATGGGAAGGTGTTGGAATATGGCTAAGTCCCATTGTGCTGATGAATTGGCCGTGTCAGTTGCGATGTCTACTAATTAAGGGACATTTGGAACTACGACTGAGGCTGCAGGCTTCCAACAACACTGTCTCCACCTTCAATAACAATGTTGAATGTTGTTTAATAAAGGTTCTTTGAGGCAAAGATCCATTCCACAGTTATCTCTGAAGAAACTTGCAGTCTCATTGCTACAATGATACATCTGCTGGGTGTTTCTTGCCCCTACCCCTCCATTCCATGAACTTTATTCTGAAAATTTGAAAGGCTCCACAAAATCCCTGTCAATTTGACAATGAAATCACCCTATTTCTGAATTTCATGCTGGGACTGATTATTGGGCTGTTCACTATAAAGTAATGAATAGATTTCCTGCTGAATTTAGATACCATGGCACTATGTAAAATTAAACTGATGCTGCCAGTATGCCTGAAGTCCAATTAACAATATAGGTGGTGGAATTCTTTTGCTCCAGATGGGTCATGAGAAACGGAAAAGTCATCAGAACTTCGCAGGGTGAGACTGATCTTCACGATAACTTTTTGCCAGGCCTACTTACAGTATTTGGACATGGAAGGAATATTACCATTCTTTAGAAGTATAACTGGGCTGATCTAGTCAACCCAATATTCTTGATCAGAATCTTATCTTACTGTATAGCATGGTAGTTTATTGTTACATGTATTTATGAAAATACTGTAAAATACGTATAAGTCGCCATAATCCTGTGCCATTTTAATTACATAAATTATAAAAAGAATTTCATTTTCTTTCGATCCATCCACGGCTGCTTGATTTCCTAAGTGGCTACTGGATGCCGGGACACTCTGCAGCAGCCCAAAGCTGACCCTGAGGCCACAACACCAAGGAGGAAATGCACTGAAGCAGCCCCTACCTCCGCTGACCGGACCCAGAATGCCACCTCTGCCAAAGCTACCTCATTGCTGCCAATGCTCCAGCTACTGCCATAGCCAGGAGACTGCCTCAACCCTTGAGGGCCAGGGCCCATCTCACCTCCCAAGGACCGAGAAATCATTCGCTCGAGAGATCATTCACTCGCTCGCAGACCCCACCAGAACATCCGCGGAAAAGAACAGATTCCCCCAACTCATCGATGCCGGAACAGTTGCTCAAGCTGCACCACCATGGCAGTGAAGAATGGACCAATCCACTGCTCAACAGCTTCCCGCACCAACGCAGCCACAGAAGGAGGAAAAATGAATTTCATTCAGAAGTGAAATGAAGAAAACAAAATAAGAAAAGAAAGAAGGACGCAGCTGGGCAGGTGAGAGGGAACAGATGGTCTCAGGAGCCTGAACACTTCCTACCTCGCTGCCTCTGCCATTTTTAATATTAAGGCGTTGTTAAGGGAGGGTGTCAAAGAGGCAACGTGCTGCTGTGAATGATATAGAAACATTATTTTCCCCATTTAACGATATACCCCTTCTAACAAAGTGAAATAGGAAGATTTGCAACTGCTCAGAAGAATTTCCTGGCAATTTATTTTGGAACCTTTTAACACAAGCAAATAATTAACCTTTTTTTCATTCATTCATAGGATGCAGGCATCACTGGCTGAGCCAGCATTTATTACCCATCCTTAATTGCCCTGAGGGCAGTTCAGTATCAACTACATTGCTGTGGGCCTGGAGTCACATGTAGGCCAGATCAGGAAAGGATATTAGTGAACCAGATGGGATTTTCCCCAACAATCGACAATGGTTTCATGGTCATGATTAGACTAAGGATTCCAGATATTTATTCAAATTCACCAGGGTAGGATTTGAACCCAGGTCCCCAGAACGTTACCAGTTTCTCCAGATTAATAGTCTAGCAACAATATCACTAGGCCATCACCTCCCCTATCCAGTTAGCTCCTAACAATAAAATATAATAAAATATTAAATAAAATATAGCACACGTGAAGATCCTTGTTCTCTGGCCATACAGTGATTTACAACCAGCAATAAAATTGCAGCCCATGAGGGTATGAAAGCAATTGACTGGAATAATCTTATTGTCACTGTCAGGCAAATACAGGTGAAAAAAGACAAAATAACAATCAAAGCAGAGGATAATGTTGTATTGCAGAGATATCGGAACTCTTAGTGTTAAGGTGAATGCACATGAATTATGTTGCAATATGGAGAAGAGAAAAGGCTTGCACATTTTGAAAACAGTAGTTCATTTTAAAAGGTTTTGGGCTATAACTGTTTTGCTTAATGTAGAGATATAAAGAAATAATACTAGGGTGATTACAACGCTGTCTTTGCAGGGTTCAGAAAATATGATAAATTTAAAAAAACTTTCTTTTCTTTTATTGATTGTTTTGATTGGTGATCAAATACTGCCTTGAAACTATTTGATGACAACTTTATTCTGGCTATTTCTTTGTTGTCTTATAAGGATTTATGAGGTTTTCTTTTGCTTTCATTGTAATGGTGGCTGTTGGCACCCAGCATACTGCTGATCCACAACAGCAATCATTTCAAAAGGATCAGTTTGGTTGAAAGGATTTCTCCAGTTTTATTAGGATTTGGAAGATCATTCAATGATTTTATTTGCACATAGTTCACAATGTTAGATACAAGCCTCACTATTTGTGAGACTCCAGTTTGATTCCCTCCATCATTATGGAATTAGCTGTCCTCAGTTGGAGTTTTTGTAAAGGGCAACATCATTTATTTCAGGGTTTATCCTCCTAACCACAGCTTTCTGGAGAAAAATGTGCATGGGTAACCACACGATCAGATTTGACTATAAGTGATCCAATTTACCTGAATGTACTGCTAACACTTAGTGAGTGTGTTCGCACAAGAGAAATATCCTGAAGGTTTGGCAGAATCCCTGAAATTATATTCCATTATGAGTCAGTGTCTTCAGAAAGTGATTCTGTCAACCCTTGAATATCTTGCCTGAAGACAGTTGTTAGAGCAATCCATGTATAGTGGAAGACAGAGGAACCATCATCTGTCAGAGATAGTAGGAACTGCAGATGTTGAAGAATCTGAGATAACAAGGTGTAGAGCTGGATGAACACAACAGGCCAAGCAGCATCATAGGAGCAGGAAGGCTGACGTTTCGGGCCTAGACCCTTCATGTGTTCCTAAGGGTCTAGCTCTACCGCTTCATGACGCTGCTTACCCTCTTGTGCTGGCATTCCTGCCTCACCATCTGTGGTGGAATGGCTGCCATGCTAACATGCAAGCTTTGGTTACTGCTATTGTTCTCCTTTTTCCTCGTCCTGCACCACCAGCAATATCCATTATAAACTTCAACAACCTCCACAGGCAGCCTCGTAGATGTTGGAGCAAATTACTGCAGATGCTGGAATCTGTACTGCATCTGATGAAGAGTCATCTGGGCTCAAAACATTAGCTTGGTCTCTCTCCATGGATGCTGCCTGGCCCATTGTGATCTCCAACATTTTTTGTTTCTAGAGTCTCATAGATATGTCAGTTATCACAGTAACTGGAGTTCATTGGTTTAACTCTGGAGTCTAATTTCAAAATACATAATATAGTCAAGCAAAATGAGTATGAATTCAAATGGAAAATCATGCCTGATAAATTTATTGCAGTTCTTTGAGGATAAATAAAGGGGAATCTATAGAAGTAGTATATTTGGATTCCCAAAAGGTATTTGATTAAGTATCACATATAAGGCTACTTAATAAGAGAACAGTCCATGAAGTTAGTACTATATCAGCACGGATAGAGGATTGGCTAACTAATAGAAGAAAGAGCGTTGGGATAAAGGTTTTAATGTCAGGGTGGTGCCTGTAACTACTGAAGAGCCATAGGGATCAGCACTGGGGCAACAGTTATTTTCAATATATATTAATTCTGAAAATGAATGTACCATTACAAAGTTTGCAGGCGATACACATATAGATAGATGGACAAGTCTGATGATGACACAAAATGTCTGCAGAGGGAAATACACAAGTTGATTAGTGGACCAAAACTTGGCAGAATAAAATGTGAGGTTATGCAAAGAATAGAAGAGCTGAATATTACTTAAATGAGGGAAGTCTTTGCAGAAAGCAACAGTATCAAAAGATTTAGACTTCATCATGCATGAATCACAAAGAACTAACAGGTTTAGGAAATGCAAATGAACTGTTGGCTTTTATTTCAAAGGGAATTAAGTGTAAAAATAGGGAGCAAAAATAGAAAACACTGGAGAAATGTAGCAAGTCTGCAGCATCTGTAGATAGGGAAACAACATCAATGCTCAAATCCAGTGATCCTTTGTCACCCTTTACCTGACCAAGGGTCACTGGATTTGAAATGTTAACTCTCTGTCTACAAATACTGCTAGACCGGCTGAGTTTCTCCAGCATTTTCAGTTTTTGTTTCAGATTTTCATGATCCACTGGAAACTTCCTTGTTTCTATACAAATAGGGAGGTCTTTCTAGAACTGCATAAGGCACTAGTCAGATCATAGCTGGAATACTGTGAAGTTTTGGTTCCCTTATTGAAGGGATGGTAAGGAATGGTTACTAGGTGAAAATGGTTAATAGGTGATAAGGGCTACTGTGCAAGTATCCCTTTTCAGTATCCATTGTTAATTTGGCTCATAGGGCCCATGACAATCCCACAGGACCTGACTAGGTCTAGAGCAATTCTACCAAGTTTCGAAAGCAAACCTTTAGTTTCCTTGGTGAGTTTGACAGCTTGCTGCAATATACACCAGTGAGAGGCTACAAATAGTTGATGCCTTCAGCAATATTGAATTGAATTGAATGATTTATCGTCACTTGCATCTTGCAGCGAACAATACAGTAAAATACAGTGAAAAGCTTCAACTATCGTCACAATCCAACACCATTTTGACAGTTTAAGAATAAACAGTTATTTCTGAAAGAGAGTCTATCTTTGTTCCGCTGCCTCTGCCATGAGTCCTGAGCCCTGAGCCAGTTCACCAATAATACCTGCTTTACCATCTCTCCTCCACTGCCTCACTGCTGCCTGCGCTGGACCCACCAACATTAGAGTTGCCATTCTTTAGGCGCCATCTCTTTGCTGCAGGCCCTATCTTGCCAATACTGCTGTTGTTGGCTCCCGTGCTGAACCCACACTCACGCAACAACCAGGAGAACCTGGCACCGCTGCAATATAGCAATGTAGCTATCAGAGAGGAATGCAGCGACAAGACTCCTCAACTGACAATGAACAGCTGTCCGAGGGAGAGGCTAAAACACATGGGAAGAAAGGCAGCAACAGCCTTTTCAGAGACATTGAAGCAACAATTTAATTGTACAGCAGTTCAGCTGTATCGCTCAGGCCTCTTGTCATGAATGCTGAAGCCAAGTCGCTCTGTACAAACAGCCCTGGAAACTTCAGTCACCACTCTGTTAATCCTGCATTCCCCAACATTGAAATCATTCTGCCAATTTTCATGTCGATGAATTCCTGACGGGACAAATCCTTAAACTACTCCACAAACACACAGCAGACCGAAGTGCCAAAATGCTCAAGATTTTAATACACATTCAAATACAATTAGTTGCTTCAGATCATTAATCAGCCAATCAATACACAATGATTTTTGTAAAATGTTTACTCACTACAGCAGATCTATAAACTGCTCTTGATGATAACGGCTTGCTGTGAATGATGTCAGAACTCTTGAGATGCTCTTGGATCGTGATGACCTCGAGGACCCTGAGCTCTTGAGGTCATGGCTGTGATATGTGGCTCCTGAGCCTAGGGAGGGTGAGGCTTTAACCAAGATGCAAGAAATATGAATTACTAACTTAAAACTTCATGGGAGGAGCCGCACAGGGGTCAGAATGCTGTCGGTTATGGTGAGATTTGTTGCGGAAGTGGGTGAGAAATCTAGTGAGGCCTATCATGATGTTGAGATGAACTCATTCCATCTTTTAAGCTTTTGGCAATTGGTCAGGTGAGTTTCTCCCAGGCAGTGGTAAGTTGCCAAATAAGGGGGATTATTGCTTGATAAACTCCTTGTTGGTGGCCCAACTTGCCTCAATAATATTCAGATTTCCGGCTTATCAAATCGGCCAAACAAGTTGGATGTTGAGAGGACTCAGCATGAAAACCAGAGCAGATTCCCAGAGGAATTCAGCAGATCACTTGCTCTGAAGGACCTCCATGTTGCATAGGATCAAACAGCATCTCAGGGAACAGCTGCATACAAGCTTCATCCATGGACACTGGATCCAGCCTCTGCCAAGACCATTGTGGCACCTCGCCAATACAAATGCAGGATACTCATGAAGCAGACTTGCATTATGGGACACACTGGCCAATAGGGTTGAAAGGTTGCAGCAAGAACACTTTGCTCACACAGACAGGGACCCAGCTCATGCATTGGGACCAGGCTGTATCTCTGGGCTGCTTGCTTGCTCACTCAGTGCCAACCTGCATGCTCACACCATCCATGCGTTGCATTGAATTGCTGTCTCAGTCGGCTCAGTCACACAAACAGTTAGCCTGCTTTGCTGGTCAGTAGTCGTCAGTCAAAGGAGCATACATCTAGATGTATTACAGTGCACTAGGTCAATCACACCCTGGCACCATGTGTCAGCAGCTTATGTAACGGACACACAGCACGTGCAGCAAGGGAGCAGCAATGTCTCAAAGTCTAAGGCGAGTCATCTTCATTGAATCCCCCTCCTGGTAGCCTTTCCCAATACCTCCGTAAACATTATACCTCCCCAGGTCCTCACCCATGGAGGCACCAGTCAGTCAGGGGCTCCTGATACAGTAAGTCAAGAGCTGCCTCCCACACCAGTCCAGTGATTGGCCATGGTTGGGCATTTGATTGGGGTGATCTTGATTGGAGGGTCCATGCCTCTGAAAACCACGGAGTGCGTCATGGTCACTCCAGAGACACCAGTATGGGGCTGGGGTAGTGTTGGATAGGGCTAATACAGTTATGGAGATGATCAGTCATTGATCAGGGGTCCAGTTGTGTTGCTGAAGGTGTGGGTATGGGGCATCGTGGACGGGCTGTCAGTCCAACTAGTTCATCCAGAGAAACTAAGTGGAAAGGTGGTTGAAGGAGGACAAACCAGGTACAAGTGAACCCTCCTTGGTGTGAACTTCCTGACAGATAGGGTGGATGTGAACAGCCTGACTACCTCCGGAGTGTCCTGAGTGGCGATTTCTGAGGGGACTCTGCGTGGCTTCTCCTCCAGCTGGGTGTCTTTAGAAACTGTCCCATCTTGGAGTGCTTATCCTGTCTCCCTGTCACTAAACCTTCGGTCCTGAGGACCAATGGCTGAGGCACTGAAGTAACTGCCTCTCCAACAGACCCTGAGGGAGCTGGGCCTGGCTCTCCATAGCAACCACCAACTTATCCATGGAGGCAGCCAGATACTCACATCACTCACTGCAATGCTACAGCTTCTGGGCAATGAGGGCCCTTGTGTCCCACATTCCTGTCTACTGCTCCTCATCCTCCCTGTAAATGTAGACAGAGTCTCTGATTGCTGACACCACAGGGAGTGGCGATGGGGAGGCAATGGCCTAGTGGTATTATTGCTAGGCCATTAATCCAGGAAGTCAGCTAATGTTCCGGGGAGGCCAAGC
>NC_063345.1:20301149-20349727 GCF_021869965.1 Rhincodon typus | reverse complement strand
TCTGCAGTTCCTACTATCTCTAATGTTCTGGGGACCTGGGTTCAAATTCCACTACAGCAGATGGTGGAATTTGAACTTAATAAAAAAAGTCGTGGAATTAAGAATCTACTGATGACCATGAAACTATTGTCAATGGTCAAAAAAACCCCCATCTGATTCACTAATATCACTCAGTGAAGGAAATCTGCCATCCTCACCTGGTCTGGCCTACATGTGACTCCAGACCAAAGCAATGTTGTTGACTCAACTGCGCTCTGAAATGACCTAGCAAGCGACTCAGTTGCATCAATTGCTACAAAGTCTCAAAGAAATGAAACCAGATGGACCACCTCGCACTGGAAAAGGCAATGGCTGAAACTACCCTGTCAACCCTGCAAAGTCCTCCTCACTAACATCTGGGGGCTAGTGCCAAAATTGGGAGAGCTGTCTCACAGACTAGTTAAGCAAAAGCCTGACATTGTCATACTCACGGAATCATATGTTACAGACAATGTTCCAGTCATCACCATCACCATCCCTGAATATGTCCTGTTCCACCAGCAGGACAGACCCAGCTGATGTGGTGGCACAGCGGTATACATTCAGGAGTGAGTTACCCTGGGAGTCCTCAAAATTGACCCTGGACCCCATGAAGTTTCATGGCTTCAGGTTAAACATGGACAATATATTAAATAAGCTGAGGTTTAAGAAGGGTGCAACGTGCCTTGCTAACTAGTACAACACTAGGTTAGTCAAGTGTAGAGGTAACAAAGGCATGAATGTGATTTCCAGTGAAAAATGGACATAAGCACGGACAGTGGCAGGTAATATTGTAGTCCTCGTTATGGGAAACCTTTGTGATGGACAGCGCATGGTTTTCAAAGCTCAGCTCCAAATCAATTTAGATATCAAGGTTGAGAACATTTTGTTCAGACTGAAACAATGGCCAAAGATGGAAATAAGGCTTGTGGCATTGGCACAGAATTTGCGACAGAGTCCAAAGATGGTAACTTTGATCTTCCCGATAACTAAAAGGTGCAAATTCTTTCTCAGCCAGGAGTGGATGTTGGACAAGCAATCTGACAGCGCAAGATTGCAAATGGTTGTGGGGAAGTAGAATAAGATTGATCTATAAATCTAGCAGCACTTGCAAAATCTAGTGATTTAAATTATTGATTAAAGGTAGCTACCTCCGCTCATTCATTGATTATGTCTGTGACAGTGACAAACAGTAGAAACTTTCATATTACGAAGGTACATATTAAAAATTCAATATCACTGCTGAGACCATGATTACCACTTTAGTTTTCTTCCGCAGGATAATGTGTTCAATTCACTCCCCTGAGTTCTCTAAAAATGAATAATGAATTTTAGTGGCTAGGCTGAGAGAAATCACATGTGAAAGTATCTAAATTAAATAACATGGATGTGATGCAGAAGGTAAATAGCAGCGGTACTCTTAAGTAAAGCTTTCTTATAATGCTATGCCTAACATAATGGGCTGAAATTTAACTTTTGGATTTGCTTGCAGTTTTGAGGAGGTTAACAGTGGGAGGGAAACCTAAAAGATGATGGAATGAGTTTTGACATGGCTCAATTACCACATCAGCATTGCATTTCTCACTTTCGTGACCAATTGGGACAGATTAGTGTATTGACAATCCACACCTGACTTTTGAAGCATCAGGATTTAAAGGGACCTGGTAAGGGACAGACTGGCTCCATCTGAGAATTGTCAAGACAGAAAAAGCAAAGGGGAATCTCAATGTGGGAGAGAACCTGGTTCTCCAATGCATCCCTGAAGATTGTGTTGCAGGCTGTAAAGCCAGCAGAAAACCAAAGTTCTCCGTGGAAAGGAGGAAAAGGTTAACTTTTGAGAACAATCAGGCATGGCTGCAAATCAAGAAGGAAGTGAGCAGCAGGAGTGTGGTCCTTTTCTCATGGACATAGTGTCACAAAATGTTCAAAGACCAGGGATGGAATATTTCCCTCCCTGTTATATTGAGATTAATATGAGCAGGATGACTTAGTCGAGAGAGAGTGAATGAAATCAGGATCTTAACACGAAGAAAATAGACTAATTATGTACTGATGCCTTAATAGCAAGTTCAGAATCTCATCCTCAAATAGCGGCAAACTCGATTCCATGCATTTGTATCTCATTAATGTCTCTTCCTGCCCTATTAACATTGCACTTCTGACTGTCCTCTCCACTTTGAGAAACTAGACGGCACAAAAAATTGACATGTAATACAGAGTAAGGATCTTGCGAGTTGGCTTGCCAGCAATGCCTGTACTGGCCATCTTGCTTCTGTTTACAAGGAGCGGATTCTACTGCACAAGGTCCCTCCAGGGTGCACCCTTCCTGGATCTTTCATCTATACAGCTTGGCATTGGCAAAGTACCAGCCTGACAAACGTCATCATGCCTGCTGTCAGGCTAAATCAGTCACCACTTCAGGGCTTCATGCATTGACTTTGAAGTCGAGGGCAGCCATGGTTTGCATGCCTCTGTGGTGTTGGTTTGTGGCTGAGGGATGTCCATCAAATACAGGATTTTTAGTGCTAATATGCAGACAGGCATCTTCTATGTCTTAGCCTGCTTTTTAGCATAAGGATTTTAGCCCTTATTTAGAGGCAGGCATCCTGAGTGACAGAACTTGCATTTCCGTGCACGAGGGGAAATAGGCAGCTTGCAATAGTGGAAACCAGTGAAGAGTGAACATCTCAGACAGACAGGAAGTGGACATGTTGCTGTATGGCATGGCACTATGTCAATGTCAGAGCTGCAGCACATGCCAGCAGCTTATGCAGTAAACATAGTGTGTGTACTTGAAGTAAAAGGTGACGTATAAAAGTCAAAGGGGAAGTGGGGAAGCTCTTTTCTACACTTGTGTCCCTTTAATGCCTCATTGGCTGTTAATTTACCTTGATCTGTTTGAACATCCTCAATGATGTTTTTAAACTGCGAGAGGTGCTTTGGGCAGATTTTTGCAGCAGTCTGCTGCTGTGTGAGAGATTGTGGACACATGAGCTGCTCATTGAACACCTCCCAGCCTTGAATGTCACTGCACTGCTTTGAAAGGCTCAAACATAGAAACAACATTTCCTGACTGAGATGTAAGGAATCACACTGATTCCACTGATTCTGCCTTATAGGGTGACTGCAAGTGTTGAATGATGTGTCACCACTAGGCCCTGGCACATTCCCTGGATGGTATTTAGCCTCAGTGTTGACCACATTAACACACAACACATTGGCTGCAGTCCTCATAATTATGTTTGAAGGATCCCTGATCAGTAAGGCTATCTGCAGTTAAACACTCTATTGCGTATGAACAATGCTCAGTAATTGTAAAGTTTTATGTCCTTGAGGTTTATTGAGAGTCTCCCCGTTTTTTATATCGGTGTGACCTAACCAAGTTCCATCACAAAAATAGACATTTTAACAGAGCAAGTGAAAAATACAGTGACAGACAGCTGCTGTGGGAGAGGCGTGTCTGTGTTCCCGGCATGTGTCTGCGTCAGGTGCAGATTCATGGATGTGACAGCAGAGACAATTTTGGGCTCAGGACCAGACCTGGCAGCAGCGGCAGCAGCTGCATCGGTGAGGTGGGCCCAAAGTACCTGCTGTAACCAGCTATTTAAAACATTTTTCCTGAGATCAGGTCTATTTGGCCTTGGGAGCAACTTGGCTCCTCATCTGAACCTGTCTACTCTAATCTATCTGTCTTTTCCATGCATATTTTTATATTTTTCCTTCATAAGTGCTTTTCAATGATCTTTTATACAACTTTGTTACTTTGCCTCAACAGTCACTTGTAGGAATGTTTGTAATTTTATGATAAGTGTCTGGAAATAAATCCTGTCATATTTTCGTAATTCTTCTGGTGATAGTCATTAGTCCAGAACCCTGTGACAGAAACTCCATGTTAAATGAATGCAAACTTTTAAGATTTAGCCTTTCAAACATATTTATAACTTGAAAACTGTTATTCCCTTCCTTTGCTTTTCCTACATCACTTAAAGGTCTTTGTTGTCCCTTTCTTTGCAACTGTTAACTTTACATTCTCAGTACATCAAATCGCAAACAAACAACGAACTGCTATTGGCATCACTACGCTGAAGATACACAAAAATTTAAATGTTAAAATTATATGCATATTAATAATAAGTAATATGTTAGCACGAAGCTACTTTATCTGCAATTTTATTAATGATATTGGCCTATTTAAAATAAGTAGGTCATTAAAATGCATTAGCTCATTTATCCTAAACTTCCTTTCATTTCCAAAATATCAGTGCTCTCGTCTCAGCCCCCAGAAAAAGGATCTGCATATGAACGTGTGATTTAGGGGCAGTGTAGGCCACTTGTCCCTTTGAACTTGCTCCGCCATTCAATAAGTTCATGGCTAATCTGATCAATCTACATTTCTGCCTGCTTCTGATAACCTTTCACTCCCTTGTTTGTCAATATCTATCCATTTCCGACTTAAACATATCCAAAGACTCTGTTTCCATCGCCTTTTTAGGAAGAATCCTGCAGACTCAAAACATGATAAAAAAAATTCTTCTAATCTCTGTCTTAAATAGATGAACTCTTATTTTTGAACAGTTTCTCCTAGTTCTCGATTCTCCCATAAGGGGAAATATCTTTTTCACATCTATTCTGTTGCATCTTCATTAGATTACCCATTGTTTCTCGATTCCTCTGTTTAATCGCTGTAGCACAGAGTAAGGCAGTGGACCCTTACTCCTGGAAACCTCTACACCATCATATCTACCTTGGCAACTTCCTCCCTAGCTTCTAAAGGTTTCCTAAGATCATTTTGTTCAACTGTACTTTCATTTTCTTCACCTTCTCCACCTTGCCAATCTCAATTTCTTGATGATTACTCCTCATTCCTGCAAAGTACTGTGAGTTGTGTCACTGCATCTCAGCAATATTGTAAAAATGCTGTTCGGTGGATCAGTCTTCACCATGCAGTGCATCCACACGCAAAGTCATGGATGGAACTGCAGTTAATTTCTCTCAGCAATGGTGAGTGAGAGTTAGAGAAGGGCTATGCTACGTTATTGTCAAAGCTTTGTATAATATTTCTAATAGTGTAAAAATATTAAACGTGAGATCTTTTTTAAGTTTGACATTGCATTAAAGACCAACCATTTTTAAACCTGGAGTTGTGAAATGCGGAGCTCAATCCTAATGGAAAACATAGCAGCAGAGTGACAATTTGACTGTGATTGCACTCCTCAGAATACCTTGGGCCAACAACCATAGATTAGGAGCAGCCATCCAGCCAACAGGCACATCTTACATTACTGGCTTTAGATGGCACAGTATCATAATTTTATGAAGGTAACGCAGATAGTAAATGATGCTATCTTAAAAAAAAGAACATTTGTGCTAAAGAAAGCTTGGATTATATAAAAAAAAACTCCCCAGACTAATGTATCTATATTCTAATGACTTTCACAGATTTCCCCACATAATCTAAACCAAATACACAAGTTTTTTTTCCAAAAAATGTTTCCAGATTCATAGATCCTAAAGCAGCTTATCCTAGAATAATGTTAGTTTTTCAATTAACTGCTCCAAACAGGTCTAATTTGCTAAACCATTACTTTTATACTGGGTGCTGTAACAGTAGGGTGCTACTTCCACCCCTTTATGCTAGTCTCCGCTGTTGCAAGTGCACTGTAAGCTGAAAGACAAAGAAAACGTCTGCTTATTAAGAGACCATAACAAAATGTAATGCCAGCCTTACTTTGTTAGAATACCCTACACCAACAAGTCTGGGAACGTATGGAATTTGAAACCACAGCTGGACAACTCAATTCATTTAAATAGTTGAAAAGATAGGTAAAGAAAGAGATCTGGGCACGGCTCCAAAAACACTAAAGCAGCACTCCTGACATCTGTTCAAGGGTGGACTCCAGTCACTATTTCCTCATCAAGCTGTTGTAAAACCCACTGTTGAACTTATGCACACAAAAATGTTATTTTTTCATTACAAATTGGTTCATAACTCTTACAGCTCATTACTATAGTAACCTACTTAGGCTGATTAGGTGAGTAACAGGGCAGTATTGAGTGTGACCACCTGGAATTTTCCAGTCTGTGCAATGTTTTGATAAAAATAACAAGAAAATTAATTTTAATGGTAAAATAATTCCAATCCTATCGAGTTAATCTTGTTGTCCATCTAAGAGTCAGGAGAAAGATGTTTATACAGTCAGTCCTACCAATGAAATTCCTCATATTATTTAATCTACTGGAAGACTCTGCAATTTACATAGAGGAAAATACTTTGATTTCTTCAAGAAGGCACACAAATCATGAGAATAATAAACCAGACTACAGCAATTTCTGTTTAATTAAATGTGTTTCACTTTCACTGCCGCACGTAATTAAAAATATCTTTCCACCACCTTTATAAATTTTATATTTATTTATTCAGTTTTTACTCCTTGTAGCAAAATAGTGAAAAAAAAGTATGGATAGGAAGTGCCAGATTTTCACTTATAATTAGTTCCTGCAAACAGAAATAGACCTTAGATCTTAACCAATGCCACTAAAATAGTTTCTTTGGTTGTTATCACTTTGTTGATTGTGAGACCTTGGCTGTCATTGATTGTACATATTTTTTGGGGTCTCCAAGATTGTGAAGATCTGTCTTTCTTTAGTCTAAGCAGAAGAGCATTGTATCTCCTAGAATTCTGGCCTTACAAACATCCCTGTCTTCTATCGGAAAACAATTGGTGGCCCTGTCTTCAGGTGCCTAGAGTGTAACATTGTGATTTCCTCCCTAACTCTATCTCTCTATCCTCATTGAAGACAGTCCACAAAACCTATTTCTTATAGTAATTTTTTGGTCAACTGCACTGGTATTTCTAGTTGGCTCAGTTTCACATTTTGTTTGGTGATACTCCTGTGAGGCACCTTAGGATATGTTACTACTGAAGGCAAGGATTAATGAATGACCTCATGATAAAATATCCTCTAGCTAAGAGTGATTATGATAGAATGTTGCATTCCTTTTGAGTAAGAGAAATTTTGGTTTGAAATTATTGCCTTGTGCTTAAATAAAGGCATTTGCAAGGGTATGTAGACCAAGTTGGCTCAAGTGGAATGGAAAAGTAGATTTAAGGACAATATGCAATGGAGAAAAAAGCCTCAAGGGAAGTAGGCACCAATCAATGCTATCTGAGGAAGTTAAAGATTACATTAAATTGAAAGAAAAGATGTACATTGCAGTAAAGATTAGAGTAATCCAGAAGATTGGAAGAGATTTAGAAATCTGCAAAGGATGACTTTAAAAAAAAGGGCGAAGCTAGAGTATACAAGAGAAGTACTGGCAGATACTACAAAAAGACAATAAAAGCTTCCACGAATAAATAAAGAGGAAGAGAGTAGCTAAAATAAATATTGTTAGTACAGAGTGAGGGTGGGAACTAATTACAGGAATAAAGGAAGTGGTGGAAATTTTGAACAAGTATTTGGTATTTGTTTTCAAAATAGAAGATACAGAAAAATTGCCAAGAATTGCAGTAAATAAAGAAGCAAGAATGTGTACCTGAGGACTAGTGGGATTGAAGCCTGACAAGTCCCCAGGATCTATTGGGGTTGGGACGTCATGTTGAGGTTGTACAGGACGTTTGTGAGGCCTCTTTTGGAATACTGTGTACAGTCTGGTAGCCCTACTATGGAAAGGATATCATTAAATTGGAGAGGGTTCAACAAAGACTTACGAGGATGTTGCTGGGATGGGAGGGTTTGAGTTATAAGGAGAGGCTCGATAGGCTAGGGCTTTTTTAACTGGACTGTAGGAGGTTGAGGGGTGACCTTACAGAGGTTTATGAAATCATGAGGGTCATAGATAAGGTGAATAGCAAAGGTCTTTTCCCTAGAGTGGGTGAATTCAAACTAGGGGGCATCTTTTTAAGGTGACAGGAGAAAGATTTAAAAGTGACCTGAGGGGCAACTATTTTCACTCAAAAAACTCAATCACATTTGTGAGACATGATTTCCCTCACACAAAACCATGCTGATTATCCCTAATTAGTCCTTGCCTCCCCAAATGCATGTAAATCCTATCTTTCAGACTCACCTCCAACAACTTACCCACTGGTCTTTAGTTCCTAGCCTTTCTTACATAAAGACAGAACTTAGCCATCCTCTATTCCTCCAGCACCTCACCTGTGGTGATAGATGATACAATATTTCAGCTCGGGGCCCCACAATTTTCTTCCCTTAATTTCCACAGCATCCTGGGATACAATTGATCAGGTCCCAGATATTTATCCACCTTTATGTTTTTTAATGCCTCCAGTACTTCCTCTTCGGTAATGTGAACTGTTTGCAAAACATCAATATTTATTTCCCCGAGTTCTGTAGCCTTCATTTCTTTCTCCACAGTAAAAACTGACGTGAAATATTCATTTAGTATTTCACCCATCTAGATGTTGGTACACTTACAACATTTAAAAGACGTTTCAACAGGTACATGAACAGGAAAGATTTAGAGGGGATGGGCCAATGTGGGCAAGTGGGACTGGTTTAGTTTGGGAAACTTGGTCAGCATGGATGAGGTGAACCAAAGAATCTGTTTCCATACTGTATGACTCTAAGAGTCTATAATGACCTGCATCCAAAAGTCTTAAAGGAAGTGGCTCAGAGACATTGGATGCAGGAATTATAATTTTCCAAAAGGCCCTAGATACTGGAAAAGTCCCAGTAGATTGATAAACTACAAAGGTAACATCATTATTAACATAAAAGGAGGGAAACAGGAAGGAGTTAACAAGAGGCCAACTTATTCTAACATCAGTAATCAAATAATTGGTAGAATCTACTATTAAAGAGGAAGTAGCACGGCACTTATAAAATCAATAATAGAATCAAGCGGAGTCAACATGGCTTTGTAAAAAGGAAATTGTGCTTGACAAATTTGTTAGGGCTCTTAAGATGTAACATACATGTTGGATAAAGGGGAATCAGTTGATGCAGTGTATTTGAATTTCCAAAAGGCTTTTAATAAGGTGGTACATAAAAGGTTGCTGCACAAGGTGCAAGTGTGATATGATTGTACAAGTAATGGATTAGCTAACAAACAGAAAATGGAGAGTTGTGATAAATGGATTTTTTTTCAGTTTGACAAATTGTGAAGTGCCAGATAGATCAGTACTGGGGCCTTAACTATTTATGATGTATACTGATGAATTTGATGGAGAACCAGACTGTACTGTACCCAAATAAGACAAAGGACTGTGGATGCTGGAGATCTGAAACAAAAATAGGAATTGCTGGAAAACCTCAGTGGTTCTGGCAGCATCTATGGACAAAAAGCAGAGTTAATGTTGAGTCCAGTCATTTCATACATTCCATTCATCATATTTCTTTTTTGGAAGTAAAAAACTGTGATTTCTAGTAAAAAATAATACAATTCTTAAAACTACAAGTTATATTTTAAAAGTAAAGGTAATGTTCCAAAATGCATGAACATGAACTAGATGTTTATAACTGAAGGATAGTGCAGTGAAAGCACTTCTGAGAATGTTGAATGGTCTGATTTCTGAGATTAAGACATTGTTCAGTGAGGAACAGATGAGAAAATTGGGTCCATACTTCCTGAAGTTTAGAAGAATGAGAGGTAATCTTATAAAATTCTGAGGTGGCTTGGCATTGTAGATGCAGGGAGGATGAGACCCCTTGTGGGGCAATGTAGAATTGGGGACACATTTTAAGACAGTGAGGAGAATTTTATATTCTCAGAGGGTTATTGGATTTCGAAATACTCTTTCATAGACAGTAATGGAGACTGGCTCATGGAATATATCCGGGGTAGAGTTCAACATCTTTTTGATTGATGTGGAGTCAATGCTGATAGGACAAGAAGAAAGTGGAGTTAGGGCCACAATCAGATCAGCCATGATGTTAACTAATGGTTGGCTTAATGGTCCAATTGGCTTATTCTAAGACAACAAGGTGTAGAGCTGGATGAACACAGTAGGCCAAGCAGCATCATAGGAGCAGGAAGGCTGACGTTTCGGGCCTAGACCCTTCATCAGAAATGGCTAATGTTTCAGGAGTCGCAGGGAGAAACGCTTCTGAAGGATCTCAATGCTATGAATGTAGACATTGACACGGTTGGGGCCAAATTGGGAAGGCCTGAATGTTTCTGATGCTGCTTGGCCTGCTGTGTTCATCCAACTCTGCACCTTGTTGTCTCAGATTCTCCAGCATCTGCAGTTCCTACTGTCTCTGGCTTATTCTAACTCCTGTTTCTTATGATCTTATTGTCGCTTGTTTACCAAACTGTGTCAAGGTGAAGCACCAGGAAAACCACAGTGGGGGTCTGCCAAAGTGGCATCAACCAATGGTTTGCTTGATGTGATATGCGTTCCTGGTATCTAGGCGGACAGTGTGCCACCCTTCTGGTTCTAGATGCCTGTTAATAAAAAAAAGGAGATAAAAAACACAAAATTAAATAATAGAACTTACCCACTCAAAAATGATTGCAAATGATGGAGGAGACTACAAAAACAGAAGCACTACTCTGTCAGGGTATAAGTTCTAATGCCTCCTTGGCTGAAATTAGATCTATCTTTGCGTATGAAGCTGGTATGTCCTTCAGGGAAAAGGATACAGAATGAGGTGGATATCATTTACAAGTCACCATCGGGAGGATTTAAAAATGCATTTGTATTGGAATTTTAGTGCGCAGTTCTACATGTGCAAAGAAGTCCAAAGACGTGCTAGTTAGGTGGATTGACAATGCTAAATTGCCCTTAATGTCCAGAGATGTGCAAGCTAGGTGATTTGCCATGGTAAATGCAGGGTTAAGGGGATAGGGTAGACATGGTGGTGAAGAAGGCATTTGGCACGGTTGCCTTCATTGGTCAGAACATTGAGCATAGCCTTTGGGACATCATGTTGCAGCTGTACAGGACATTGGTCAAGCCACTTTTAGAATACTATGTACAATTATGGTCACCCTTCAGTAGGTTAAACTTGAGAGGGTGCAGGAAAGATTTACAAGGATGTTTCCTGTCCTGGAGAGTTTGTGTTATAGGGAGAGGCTGAATAGGCTGGCGTTTATTCCCTCCAGCATCACAGGGGTGATACTATAGAGGTTTATAAAATCATGAGGGATATGAATAGGGTGAATAGTCAAGGTTTTTTTCCTAAGGTGGGAGACTCCAAAACTAAAGACCATAGGTTTAGGTTGAGAGGGGAAAACTTTAAAAGGGACCTGAGAGGTAAGTTTTTCACTTAGAGGGTGATGTCTGTATGGCAGAGGAAGTGATGGAGGTTGGTACAATTACAAAATTTAAAAGGCGTCTGGATGAATATATGAATAGAAAGGGTTTAGAGGGATATGGGCCACATGCTGGCCAATGGGACTAGGTCAGATTAGGATTTCTGGTCAGTGCGGACAAGTTGGACTGTTTCCATGCTGTATGACTCTATGACTCTAATTAAGTTTCTGGTTTCTGTTCACCCCTACATTGATGATGGAAGGGAAATTCAGTGAAAGGAATGTTGTGGAACATTGGGAAACTGGTTAGATTCTTTCAGAAATTCTCAGACTGACAATGAGGAGAAGTAAAAAGCTCTGTGTGCCATAAGGCCATAATGGCCATAATTAGCAGATGATAGGCCTGCTCAAATTAAGTTTCCAATGTCTGGAACTACTCAGAGACTGCAGTACAGTCTACCTCAGAGAGAGTCCTGGAAAATGTCAGGTTCTTTGACAGTATTGATGCTGTTGTTAAACATCCTCATTGGTCTTACTTCCACTAGAAAGGGCAAGACAAATTGAAACAGTTCCCTTCAGTCCTTCTAACAGAATGAAGTCCTTCACTCTTCAGTAGGGAATTTCCTACCTCTTATTCTGAGAATTTTTCTCTTGGCCAAAGACACCCCAACCAGGGGAAAGATCTTTTCTACCCAGACCCTGCCGAGCCCAGCCACATTTCTCCATTACGTACATAGATCACCTCTACAGTGTCCTTAATGTGATGTCACGATCCTAGGCACAGTGTCCTCACTCTGATCTCATGGGAAAAGGTCACTATCCCTGAAACCAGTCTCAAGAGTCATGCCTGCAATCCCCAAAGTCTGATCTGTGCTTTGCTGGGTCATGAGAGGGTCCAGCCTTGCTAAGAGGCTCCTGGGTGTGCCGTCCCTGGCCTAACCTGCTTGGGGCGATGGGGTCACTGTCAGAGAAAAGGTGGAAGGGCAGATCACCTCTGTAGTGTCCTAAGGGGAAGCTGTTGGGGTAACTGATTGGCAGACCTCCTCCCTGGCAGACATGTTGGCACTGCCTTGTCTCCTTGGCAGGAAAGGGAACCTGGAGCGATGTTGAGGTGTCTCCTTCCCTCTCTTGCCATATCATCGAAGCTTTGTACCTCTGACTACAGTGATAGATTCCATGTTAGAAAATATGCTTGGTAACCACCGTCTGCTCTGCTGGATCTGGGTTTCAGAGGAGACCACTCACTCCATGGAGGCAGCCAAATGCTATCATGTTGCAGCCAGGACAGGAGACAATCTTGTCCATCTTTCCCTGTGGTCTAGTGAAATGTTTCTGGCATTACTGCCTGATGTTTCCCTGCCTGACTCTGCAGACTCAATGTTTTGCTTATGGCCAGAACCGAGGTATGTACCATGACGGTGTAAAATATGGACCACTGATTTTGAATTCCATCATCTGATTTTTAAGGACTTTTAATGACAGAAGTTATTTTAAAATGAGGCCAAAAACATTAACTTAAAATGGTCACAGGCGTCACCTGACCACACAGGAACTCTCCAGACATTTAATATAACACAGTACTATGTAGCACAGCAACAGGCCTTTTGGCCCATCAAGCCTGCACTGATTCCTAATCCTTATTTAGACCCGTTGCTTGTTGCCCATGTGTGGTATCTGTCCCTCTGTTTGCCTCATGTTCATTTATCTATCAAGATATGCCCTGAACGTTGCTAACGTGCCTGCTTCCACCACCTCCATTGGCAGTGGGTTTCAGGCACCCACCATCTTCTGGGTGAAAATGTTTCCTTGCACTTCTCCCCTAAACTTTTCCCCTCTCACCTTGAACCTGTGCCCTCTTGTAGTTGACCTTTCCACCCTGGGAAAAAACCTCTGGCCATCCACCCTATTTATGCCTCTCATAATTTTGTAGACCTCTATCAGGTCGCCCCTCAACCTTCGTCTTTCCAGCAAAAACATTCCAAGTTTCATCCAACCTCTCCTCATAACTAAACCGTTCCAGACCAGGCAACCTCTTCTGTATCCTCTCCAAAGCATCCACACCTGTCTGTAGTGTCACGATCAGAACTGTACGCAAATTCTGAACACGGCCTGACTAAAGTTTTATGCAGTTGTAACATAACTTGCCAACTTTTATATTTGGTGCCCCGGCCAAGTGCTCTATATACCTTCTTGACCACCTTATCCACCTGTGTTGCCACTTTCCGGGATCTGTGAACGCATATGCCCAGATCCCACTGTATGTCATTGCTCCTAAGGGCTCCGCCATTTATTGCACAATTCGCATCTGAATTTGATAGTCCAAAATGCATCACTGCATTTGTCTGGATTAAACTCCGTCTGTCATTTCTCTGCCCAAATCTGCAATCTATCTATATCCCGCTGTATCTTTTGACAATCCTCCTCACTATCTGCTACTCTGCCAATTTTGGTGTCATCTGCAAGCCTACTAATCAGACCATCTACATTCTACTCCAGATCATTTCCATATAGTACAAGCAAAGAAGCAGTTGGATGAGCATTTGAAATGCATTCACATACATGGCTACAGGCCGAGTGCTGGAAAATGGGATTAGAATAGGTAGATGTTTGATGACTGGCACTGACATGATGGGCCGAAGGGCTTTTCTCCAAGCTGTAAGAATTGTATCTCACTATGACGTAGGATGGCTACTTTTCACAAAAACAAAATAGATTAGACAAGTGACAGCTTGAGCTGAAATTAACATTTTATCCAAAGGCAATGAAAGCAGTCAGCCCCACCCTGGGGCTGTGAAAAGGTCCTCATCTCCTATCTGATTTGCACCATCATGTTTTTTGACAGGTTGGAGAGGAAATATCACCTGCAGGTGGAGCACACAGCCAACTTGTATTTCACAGAACTTTTTCTGATACTGTCTGCACATCTGGGAACAGCAGGCTGTAATGTTCCTCCCTGGCTTCTTGTAACATTCCCTTCTCCGCATCTGCACAGGCCTGATCTCAGGCCTAGCCTGGTAGCTCTGTGGCTTTGGTGCACTTCCAACTGGTATGGACAATCTTGTCCCACAAAGTAAGAGAAGGAATGAGTGCAATTTTTATTTATTCATTCATGGGATGAGGGCATTTTGGCTAGGCCAGCATTTATTACCCATCCTTAATTGCCCAGAGGGCAGTTAAGAGTCAACTACATTGCTGTGGGTCTGAAGTCACATGTAGGCAAGACCAAGTAAGGATGACAGATTTCCTTCCCTAAAGGACATCAATGAACCAGACAGTTTTTCCAAATATCAACAAGGATTTCATGGTCATCATATGACACTTGATTCCGGTTTTCTTTCCATTGAATTCAAATTGCACCTTCTGCCGTAACAGGATTCGAACCCCAGTCCACAGAACATTACCTGGGAATCCTGGATTAACAGTCCAGTGACCCTGGACTCCCCCTGTTTTACAATGGGTGCATGAGCACTTTATTGAGCATGCTTCACCATGCAGGTCCTGAGCCATCCCAGTCAGTGATCAAGCAGCACACTGCCAGGGAACTACTGGAGCGTAAGGTAGCTCTCGGTCATTCAATACCCAACATTAATATGGTCTTGCAGCTTGCAGGCGATCATTTATGTGCCATCCCTCTGCACTATCATAGTTAGAAACATAGAAACATAGAAGGTAGGAGCAGGAGGAGGCCATTCGGTCCTTCAATCCTGCTCTGCCATTCATCATGATCATGGCTGATCGTCCAACTCAACAGCCTAATCCTGCTTTCTCCCCATAACCAAATGTCTCCTCATCTCTGTCCTAAATCATCTCCCCTGAATCCTCAGACTGTGACCCCTGGTTCTGGACACACCCTCCGTCGGGAACACCCTCCCTGCATCTACCCTGGCCAGTCCTGTTAGAATTTTATAATTCTCTATGATGTCCCCCCTCATTTGTCTGAACTCCATCAAAAACAATTCTTACCTAGTCAATCTCTCCTCATACGTCAGTTCTGCCACCTCTGGAATCAACTTGGTAAATCTTTGCTGCACTCCCTTGAGAGAAAGAGCATCCTTTCTCAGAAAAGGAGACCAAAACTGCACACAATATTCTAGGTGTGGTCTCAACAAGGCCCTATACAACTGCAACAACACATCCTTGCTCCTTTACTCAAAACCTCTCAGAATGAAGGCCAACATACCATTTGCCTTCTTTACCACCTGCTGCACCTGCATGCTTACCTTCAGCGACCTGCACACTCCCCTCTCCCAATTTACAGCCATTCAGGTAGTAAGCTGCTTTCTTGTTTTTGCTTCCAAAGTGAATAACATCACATTTATCCAAATTATACTGCATCTGCCATCGATTTGGCCACTCACCCACCTGTCCAGATCATGCTGAAGGATCTCTGCATCCTCATCACAGTTCACTCTCCAATCCAACTTGGTATCATCTGCAAACTTGTAGATGTTACATTCAATTGTTCAGCCATTTCTTTGTCTCCTATTATACATTCCCCCATTTCTGTCTGTAGCGGACCTACATTTGTCTTCACCAATCTCTTTCTCTTCACGCACCTGTAGAAACTTAGTGTCAGCCATTTTGTTCCCTGCAAGCTTACTTTCGTACTCTATTTTCCACTTCTTAATCAATCCCTTGGTCCTTGTTTGCTGAATTCTAAACTACTCCCAATCCTCAGACATATTATTTTCTTGGCCAATGGTATGCTTCTTTCTTGGATTGGATACTATCTCTAATTCCCTTTGTCAGCCATGGATTGGCCCTCTTACCCATTTTGCTTTTGTGCCAGACAGAATAAACAGTTATTGCAGTTCCCCCATGCATTCCTTGAATGTTAGCCATTGCCTATCCACTGTCATCTATTTAAGTAACTCTCCCCAATCTATCAAGGCCAACTCATGCCTCATATCTTCATAGTGCTTAAGGTTCAGCAACCTGGTCTCCAAATCAACAACCTCACTCTCCATCTTGATAAAAAATTCTACCATGTTATGTTTGCTCATCCCCAAGGGGTCTCTCACAGCTAGATTGGTAGTGATTCCCTTCTCATTACACAGTGCCCAGTCTAAGATGGCCTGCTCGCTAGTTGGTTCCTCTACATATTGGCCAAAGAAACTGCCCTGATTACACTCCAGGAATCTCTCCTCCACAGCATTGTGGCTAATTTGATTTGCCCGATCTATGTGCAGATTAAAATCACCCATGATCACCGATATTCCCTTATCCCATACATCTCTAATTTCCTGTTTAATGCCATTCGCAACATCACCATTACAGTTTGAGGGTCTATATATGACACCCACTGATGTTTTTTGCTCCTTGGTATTTCTCAACTCTACCTATACAGATTGTACGTTGTCAGAGCTAATATCCTTTCTCACTATTGTGGTACATTCCTCTTCAACCAGCAATATCCATCCATTACCTTTTCCTCTTTTGCCTGTCCTTCCTAAATACTGAATACCCTGGGACTTTCAGTTCTTATCCCTGGTCACCCTGTAGCCATGTCTCTGCAATCTCAATTATATTGTGGCCATTTACATCTATCTGAGCGATTAGTTCATCCACTTTGTTGTAAATGCTCCGCGCATTAAGGCTCAAAGCCTTTAAGCTTACCTTTTTAACATTGTTTGTCTCGCCCTTATTTTTCTTTATAGACCTGTTTGAATTTTGTCCTTGGTTCCTCTGCCTATCACTTTTCTTATTTCCTTTTCTCCCTTTGTTTTTGTCCTTGCTCCCTCCTTCTCTGACTCCTTACATAGGTTCCATCCCCCTGGCATATTAGTTTAAAGCTTTCCTCAACTGCTTTAGCAAACACTCCCCCAGGACATCAGTCCCAGTCCTGCCCAGGTATAACCCATCCAATTTGTACAGGTCCCACCTCCCCCAGAACTGGTCGCAATGCCCCAGGAGTCTGAAACCTCTCCCTCACACCACCTTTTCAGCCATGTATTCATCTGGTATAACATGTCATTTCTAATTTGACTATCATGAGTAGTAATCCTGAGATCAATACCTTTGAGGCCCGATTTCTTAAATTTCTTCCTAGCTCCCTGTATTCTGCCTTTAGGACCTCATCCCATTTTTTTTAACCTATTTTGTTTGTACAATGTGTACCACAGCCATTAGATGTTCACCCTCTCCTTCCAGAATGTTCTGTACCTGCTCCAAGGTATCCTTGAACCTAGCACCAGGGAGGCAACCTACCATCCTGGAGTCTCGATTGTGTCCACAGAAATGCCTGTCTATTGCCCTGACAATTGAGTTCCCTATAACTATTGCCCTGGCACACATTTTACCCATCTCCTCTGCAGCAGAACCAACTGTGGTGCAACGAGTTTGGCTACTGCTGCTTTCCCTGACAGTCATTCCCTCGTCAGTGTCCAAAGGGGTAATTCAGTTTTGCAGGGACATGGCCACAGGAGATTCCTGCACTACCTGCCTATCTCTCTTGCTCTGTCTTGTGGTCACCCATTACCTTCCTGCGTGGACAGTGTGAGCCTACAGTGTGACCACCTCTCTATATGTGCTGTCCATGATAATCTCTGCCTCGTGGATGCCCCACAGTGTCTCCAGCTGCCGATCCAGCTCTGAAACTCGAGCTTCCAGGAGCTGTAGCTGGAGACACTTCCTGCACATGTGCTGGCCTGGGGGTACTGGAACTGTCCCCGGCCTGCCACGTGGAGTGAGAGGAGCAAACCAAGACTTTGAGCTCACCTGCCATGGTTTACCTCTTTAAATTATACCTTGGAGAGTACTTTATATTAGATTAAATCAAATCCAGTTATCTGTGGCCCTTCTTTCCTGGTCCGTGCACTACCCTTACAGATTAGAAGCCAAAAAAAGATTGATTGAGTGATGATGCCTCAGTGATTATCAGAGTGGATGGTGACATTTACCTTTGTAGAACACAGGCACAGACGATTATTCATCCTCTTCCTGCACTAGACACAGATTTATTTGTACGGTCTATGGTCACTGACCTTTCCTATGCCCAGGACACAGTAATATCAAGGTTGCCTTCTGCTGGAAGACATTCTTTCTTCCATGGACTCCTGGTCCATGAGGTAAGATGCCACTGGAACAGAGCCCATTTTTTGTTTGGTGTGAAGGTTGGTGCCAGAGTGGGGGCAGTGGGCTATGTGAGGCTCCAGAGATGCTGCAGGCTTGCAGTAAGTGAAAGACTGTCCAGATTCCTGGACCTTTGACCCTGGAAGACCTTGGCAGCAGCAAGAATTTCCTGCCTTCTCACACATAAGATTTGCAGGTCAACTTGCGAAACAACTTTCATGCATATGTATGGATTTGAAAACCTGCATGATTGTGTGAGGAAACAGGGTCCCTACTCTGGGAAGAGCTGTCAGTAATTGGATGACCACTATCATGCCCAACAACCTTACCTAGAATCTATACTGGAAATTTTCATCTTGCACGTTTGGTGGCCAGTACTGAAGAAAGAAAATGAGATGGATTTGAGCATTCCAGGTATTCCTGGCTGGAGATTATTGTAGGTGCTTCAGCTGTGGACTCTGATCTGATGGATGAGGGGATTTTCCTGGAACCTCAAGCATCATTGCATTGTTTAATTGTCCACCGTCACCAATGACTAGGATTGCAGTACTTATTGCTTAGATCTATTGCACATTGCATCCTCTACTTAACTTTGCACGTAGCCCTGCATATTAGCTTCCCCAGATTGGAACTTGGTTTTCAGGCAAACCTGGTGTCACTCCAGGCAATTTCTCCCATGTGTCTCATTGGAGATACAGGGTTGATCTCTGGCTTGACGGTATAACAGAGTGAGAACAGGAATAGGCCATTCATCCCATCAAGCCTGTCCTCAATTCAATATCATTTCTGATCATTTTCTTAATGTCATTTTCCTTCATTAACTCCATGTGTCATAAGTCTCTAGAAACGGATTTGATTTCTGTCTTGAACTTATTCAATGATTGAACTTCCACAGCCCTCTGGTGTAGAGAATTTCAAAAGTTCACTAACCCTGAGTGAAAAAAATCCTTTGGGTTGCAGTCACAAATAGACTGCCCCTTATCCTTAGATTTCTCCCCTACGGTTAGAATTACCAGCAAGGAGAAATGCCCTATCTATATCCAAACTTTATCCTCAATTGATTGATGTGGCATCAAGGAGCCCTAGCAAAACTACAGCAAAGAGGAATCTAGGGCAAATGCTCTATTGGTTAGAGTCATACCTGGCACATGGGAAGATGGTTGTTGTTGTTGGAGATTAGTTTCCTCAGCCCCAGGACAATTCTGCACGAGTTCCTCAGAGTGGTGTTCTACTCTCAACTATCTTCAGCGGCTTCATTAATGACCCTCCTTCCATCATAAGCAATAGGAGCAGACCAGAGACTAGGACTACTGCAGTGAGTAACTCACCTCCTGACTCCCCAGAGCCTATCCATCATCTATAAGGCACAAGTCAGGAGTGTGATAGAATATTCCCCACTTACTTGGACGGGTACAGCTCCAACAACACTGAGAAGCTTGACACCATCCAGGATAAAGCAGCCTACTCGATTGACACATCATCCACAAGCATCCACTCCCTCCATCACCAGCACTCAGTACCAGCAGTATGTGTACTACAAGATGAACTGCAGAAATTCACCAAAGATCCTCAGACAACACTTTCCAAATCCACAACCACTTTCATCGAGAAGGACAAATATAGCAGATACTTAGGAACACCATCACCTGCAAGTTTCCCTCCAAGCCACTCACCATCATGACCTGGAAGTATGTCGCCAAACCTTCTCTGTCGCTGGGTCAAAATCCTGGAATTCCCTCCATAAGGGCAATGTGGGTCAACCCACAGCAGGTGGACTGCAGCGGTTCAAGAAGGCAACTCACCACCACTAGGGCAACTAGGGATGGGCAAGAAATGCAGCAAGAAAGAATAAATTTTAAAAATTGTCACGCACTTTAAGAATTTTGTAAATTTTAATAAGATCACCTCTTGTTTTTTTGAAACTCTAGAGAATATAGACCAAATTTCCTCAATCTCTCCTCATAAAACAAATCTGACAGGGATATACTGTGTCATGTTATTACCAATTGTGATTTCTGCTGATGGCCTTCAATTCCTCGTGAATGCTGTTTTGAATTGTTAAATCCATTCTGAATTTATATCGTGTTTAACACAATGATAACAATGATGGAGTGTGTCCTCACTGTAAAGATGAGATTTTGACTCCTCAAGTCCTGTGCAATGGGTACTCCCGTCATGGATAGATGCTTCTTGTTAAGGACAAAGTCAAACAGGTTTTACATCTTACCGGTTCTCTGCCACAGGCAGATATCTCCTGTCAGCTATCTTCTTCTGAACTTGAACAGCCTCAGCTAAAAGTGCTGTGACCAAACCACTGGTGATAATAAGCATTGAAGATCCCTTACCCAGCATATAATCTGTACTCCTGCTGTACTCAGTGTTTCTTTTAAATGATGCTGAATGTGGAAGAGTGCTAACTCAACTGATGAAGGGCTGAGGATAGTAATCAACAGGATGTAACGTCAGTTGATAGTAATCAACCGACACCATGAAGCTTCATGGGTCCCAGGGTCGATGTTAAACATTTGTAATGTCCCTCTCTCCCTTTTTTTCAGTGTCCTTTAATGCTTCTTCCCTTCCTACCTTGAAGAAGTTTGCTCTTCTCTCCACTTGTTCACCTCCATTGCTTTCTATTTTCCTCATAATGTTTGATAAGGTTTTTAAGGTTCTCCCATATAGGGGTGGTGATGGCCTAGTGGTATTATCACTAGATTGTTAATCCAGAGACCCAGATAACAGATCAGGGCTCGAATCCCGCTGTGGCAGATGGTGGAATTTGAATTCAATAAAAGTATCTGGAATTAAGAATCTAATGATGACCATGAATCCATTGTCGATTGTTGGAAAAACCCATCTGGTTCACTAATGTCCTTTAGGGAGGGAAACTGCCATCCTTACCTCGTCTGGCCTACATGTGACTCCAGGCCCACAGCAATGTGGTTGACTCTCAGCTGGCATCTGGGCAATTAGGGATGGGCAATAAATGCTGCCGAGCCAGTGATGCCCTCATCCTGTTAACGAATAAATGAAAAAGAAATAACCAAAATTTGCTTTCACAGCTTAATCTCCTTCTCTGTCACTGTGCCTGGTTTAACATTACCATGGGGGATTCCAATCAAAGTGCCATCCTCTGTGTTGCATATCTATCCAGAATTGCAGGTATCTCTGTGGTCATTATTGTCTACGTATTGTGAGATCTCAGAACCATGTATAACACTGTTGATCTCCTTCTCCTGATGAAGAGGCAACACTCCAAAAGCTTGTGATTTCAAACAAACCAGTTGGTCTATAACCTGGTGTCACGTGACTTCTGACCTTGTCCAACCCAGTCCAACACCAACAACACCACATCACGCCTTCTCCATCATCTGTTGTTGTCTGGCATGCTGTCCTCTACCTGGTAGAAACTCAAGACACTTCCTCCAATCTCCTACTGCATCATGACCACTGAATATCAAACTGCTGTTTCTGGGACTGTCACAATTTTCATCCCCTTTGGAGACCTCCCGTGCATTGTCTGGACTGAGGAAGACATGGGGAATGGTAAAGGGCAATAAAAACAGAAGTTGCTGGAAAAACTCAGCAGGTTTGGCAGCATCTGTGAAGAGAAATCAGAGTTAACATTTCGGGTTCAGCGACCTTTCCTGAGAACTGTTCTGACATACTGGGATTTGAAGAACCGTTCTGAAGAAGAGTCTCTAGATCCGAAACGTTAACTCTGATTTCTCTTCACAGAGGCTGCCAGACCTGCTGAGCTGTTCCAGCAATTTCTGCTTTTGTTTCTGATTTGCAGCATCTGCAATTCTTTCATTTTTTTTAATGTAACACATTAACAGTAACTAACAGTAAGTACAGTCTCTAATATACTTGCATCAAGCATTCAGTAAAGTGTGTTGTTATGTCTGCAAAGTTGGCTTGCCTCTTACTTCTGTATAAATACAAATACTTCCTAAATACTTGAAGCTGTACCTTTAACTTATTACTGCCAAAGAGATGGGTTTACTTTCACTCCCGCATCTCTGGCATTCTCTCCGTAGAAATACTTGCATCTCCACTCCATTTTTTGCATCAAATGCAATATAGCTGACTCAGTAAGGTTCTTCCCAAACCCCTGGATGTCAGTTAGCTCAGTTGGCTGGATGGCTGGTTTGTGGTACAGAGCAGGTTCAAGTCCTGTAGCTGCTGAAGTTACCATGAAGGGCTCTCATTTACAATCTCTCCCCTTACCTGAGGCATAGTAATCCTTAATTTAACACCAGGACCAGTTGTTGCTCTAATGAGATGAGCATCCCTTTACTTTTACGTCCCACTGGTCAAGTAAAGTTTTCACTGATCAAATATGAAGGCTGTACATAACCATCAGGAGCAAACTAATGACTGTAAAAAATTTTGAAATGATGTTTTAGAACGCCAATCAACAATGCAAACTGGTTTTTCCTGCGTGTTGACTGAAATGTTAACTTGTAACTTTATAGAATCATCTTTGAGTCTGACTCTGGAACATATCAATAACATCTATCCAGCTATTGTGTTCTGCTCTAGAACAAGTTCTAAGCCAAGTCTCCCAACTGAGGCTCTTGAAGCAGTTCCAAGAATTTTATTAATGGAGCACCTTCTTTGTTGCAACCAAGTCTAAGGAGCTCCACCAATCCAAAGGACACAAATACCTCTACCAAATGTCAATGCCATAGTCAGACTGGGTTTCCACTCATTGTGGTTGTCTGGACTGGGGCTAGAGCACAACCCTTCTGCCTCATGGGCTGGGGCATGCAGTCATGGAAACCCCAGTATCTCAATCTTCACTGATGAGGGCTATCTGGGGTGCAAGGCTTTGAAATCTTCACCTTATCACAGAATACTCCCACAATGGAACTAGAACAATTTGAGGCAAAGTGACACTCTCTTGAGTAGACATCAAACTCAGCTTGGCCTCAACATTGCTTTGAGTATAACTTCAGGATTATGTGAATATACATTTCATAAAGCTTATCTGACCATTATCCCTCCTGAACAGTTCATAAATTTACTATGAAGTGTTTCTTAACAAAAAACTACGACATCAAACCAGGGAAAGCCCATTCAGCTAGATAAGGCTCTTAGTGCAGAAAAATGAAAAGCATTACATTTATACAGTGCTGTTCCTGACCAACAGACAGGCAATGAAGCACTTTTGAAATGTAGCCGCTGTTGTAATGTAGAAAACAGAGCAGCCAGTAAGTGTACAGCTAACTTCAGAAGCAGAAACTCCCTCACTCTTCTTTACATTCACTTGAGTAGGCTGATGTGTATCCAAAGTACAGCACCTCCAACAGTACAGTGTTCCCTCAGTACACACTGGATTGTCAGCCGTGTGTTTTTGTACTCAGGTCCTGGAGTGGGGCTTGAACAGAATTTTATAACTTAAAGGTAAGAGTGCTAGTAACTGAGCCACATGTGATCTACAAAATTTAGAACAAGAAAAAAAGAACAGATTTTTGCTCCTGTTTCTAGCTTGTGGCAGGGGTGAAGATATTGCCCAAGTTGCAGTAATGGTTCTGAGGAAATAAAAGTCCTCTGTAGAGATCCCAGCATAGCCAATACATATTCAGAAACATTGTAGCTAGAAACCTGGTAGGTTTCTGATGTGGCACCGCCATAGAAGCCATTAATAATCTGTACATTTTCATAATACTCAATATATTGCCAGCTTAAAATATACATAGTTAAGAGTATTGGTTCAGAGTGTTAACTGCATCATATTTTAGCCAAATATTATTAACTTGATAGTTTGATAGTACATGCAACAAAAGCAATAGCTAGCAAAATATACAAGATTTGGACATGAAAGATCTTGTTATGTATATTTGAGCCTTGTAAAATCTGTGCATAAACACAGAGATAGGTACTGGAATGTGAAACTTTATAACAATAGTGTTATGTAACTTGCCCCTTATTATTTCATAAATTGAAAAACAATGTGTGTAGGACATTTTTGGCTACTCTGATTCTCCAAATGAAAATAATTTCTGAGAGGTTATTTGCTATTCATTTTTGTTGTAAAATAGAATGCGATAAAAGGTTCTGATTTGTTTCAGGATTAGCTCCAACAAGAGCAAATTCCAGAAAACTTGTTATCACTAGAATAGGATTCAGACATCACCATAACCAAAGGAATTCTGGAATAGATTGCAATTTTCATAAAGTGCACTATGATTGCTGCGCTGGTCTACATGCTCTGCCTATACTTGGAATTTCTGAAATGACATGAAGGCTCACTGTACAGTTTCATAGTGCATTTGTGTTCAGTGGTTAGCATTGCTGCCTCACAGCGCCATGGACCCAGACTTGATTCCAGTCTTGGGTAACTGTCTGTGTGGAGTTTACTCATTCTCCCCGTGTCTGTGTGGGTTTCCTCTGGGTGCTCTGGTTTGCTCCCATTGTCCAATGATGTGCAGGCTAGGTGGATCAACCATGATAAATATGGGGATAGGAGATAGGGTGGGGGGCTGTGTCTGGGTGGGATATCCTTCGGAGGGTCAGTGCAGATTCAATGGGCCAAATAGCCTACTTCCCCACCGTAGGGATTGTAAGTACAGAATTGCAGAATTGCTTCCCTCCTATTACCAACAGTTTTCATTTGGCAAGATCTAATCACAACTCTTTGATTACCTCTTCCTCGCTCACCTTTTTGGCTTTGGTGGTTTTTTTATTTCATGGGCTTTGACCCTTTATCCAGGTTCATCAACTGAAGAAGAAAACATACGGATAAAATCATAAATGCAAACTCTAAGTGCTGATTGTTTTAAAGAAGAAAGGAGCCAAACTACGAAGAACAATTACTTAATTTGCCACAGCTAGAGTAAACAAAATATTACATTAAATGTGTTGACTGTCCAAACAAAGTGCTATAACCTTAAGGAATGCAGGTTTCGATCCAAGGTAAAGCTCTGTAGAACCTTTAATTTACAGTTAGGTTCTTTAGCCACAAAAACCATACCTTATCTAATGTTAAGTACAGTTGCTGTTGTTTGGATTAGAGCAGATGGAACTCAGGGTCTTCACAATTTTCCACATTTTTATGACTCCTTGAATCTAATGAAAAAGTAGTTGGTTAATTTGACTAAAAGGTCTCGGGAAAAAATCTGCATAAAAGGAGGGATGACCATGTACTTAACAGAAGCTATTTTGTTAACACCAGCAGATGGTGCTAAAATGTACATTTTAAGGAAGCATTTCAAGTATTTTTGAAATCTTAAGCTGTCACAGGAAGATAAATTGAGATGCATTAGCTAATTTCTGAGTGGAACAATCACAAATATATTAAAATAAGGGTGTTCTTTTTAGATGGAGTTACTATAGACGAGTAGTATGAATGATCTTATAATTTGGCATTGCAAATATTTGCTTTCCATTCACGTAGAAAGAAGGAAAGAAAATAATTGCATTTATATAGTGCCTTTCACAACCGTAGGCCATTCCAAAGTGCTTTACAAACAACAAAGTACTCATGAAGAGTTATGATGCAGGCATAACTTAAGGCAGATGCTGACCAGATGAGGTGCTAAAGCATCATATAATGAATTTCTTTGTCTAGAAATCCCTACTAAGGCATTTTCATTGCAAAGTAATTCTTTAGGATAGTAATACCTTTAAAAAAAATTTCCTAATTCTTCCAATCAATGAGAAGAGGTTTAACACGGGCAAACAAATGTGTTTTTTATGGGGATAAGAGATGGATAAATTTTCAAGTGTCTTGAGAAACTGGCTCTGACCGCATGGAGGTGAGTTGTCATTTTAAATATATAAATGGGGTTGGAAGCCTCAGATTAGCCACACGACAACACCAACATGCTGCCAGTGGCTTAAACACACAGAGATGATGACTTCAGTTCCTCAGAAGTAGGTTGTCCACCCTTAACAGTTGTCAGACAATTTGTTTGGCCAGCAGTCCCAACAGCGCCAGTGCACAGTTCTGGGCACTGGAGGTACTGCAATTAGTCCCAGAAGGAGAAGCACAATGGATCTGAACACTGGTGAGTCTGGGAGTTTTGGGCAGAGGTAGTTTAGGGAGTGACCATTACCCATTCCTTTGTCTGTCCAAATGTGGTTCTCTGTTTCTGGGCTTCATCTCCACCTATCATTTACTACTCACCCCTCCCTACATCTACCTTTGGCATATAGAACAAGAACAAAGAAAATTACAGCACAGGAACAGGCCCTTCGGCCCTCCAAGCCTGCACTGACATACTTCCCTTCACAACTAAAACCCCCTACCCTTCCCGGGGACTGTATCCCTCTATTCCCATCCTATTCATGTCTTTGTCAAGATGCCCTTTAAAAGTCACTTATAGTATCTGTTTCCGCTACCTCCCCAGGCAGCAAGTTCCAGGCACCCACCACACTGTGTAAAAAACTTGCCCTGTACATCACCTTTAAACCTTGCCCCTCGCACCTTAAACCCATGGCCCCTGGTAACTGACTCTTCCACCCCGGGAAAAAGCTTCTGACTGTCCAGTCTGTCTATGCCCTTCATAATCTTGTACACCTCTATCAGGTCGCCCCTCAACCTCCGTCGTTCCAGTGAGAACAACCCAAGTTTCTCCAACCTTTCCTCATAGCTAATGCCTTCCATACCAGGCAACATCCTGATATATCTTTTCTGTACCCTCTCTAAAGCCGATACATCCTTCTGGTAGTGTGGCGACCAGAATTGAACACAATATTCCAAATGTGGCCTAACTAAGATTCTATGAAGCTACAACATTATATACCAAACTTTTCTTAGCTACAATCAGCTCTGAAGAAGGGCCACTGGTCTCAAAACGTTAACTTTCCTTTCTCTCCATAGATGCTGCCAGACCTGCTGAGTTTCTCCAGCAATTCCTGTTTTTTACTTTAGGGAGTGGCTGAGGTTTGGGAGCAAGTTGGAAGGGAGGAAGTAAGATATCATTTTGGGGCAGTACCTCCTATGAGCACAGAGCACATTCCAAAAGAGTGCTCCCACTTCATTCCCCACTCCAGCTGATGACAAAGCAGTTATCTGCCTAACCACACCAACAACATTATGGCAACAAGTGTAATATTGGGGTTAATTGGCTTGATAACAAGCTCCAGTGGCCATTATTTTCTCTTTAAATGGTCGGTAGGCGATCGATTTTAGGGTCACCCACCTACTGTGTTATGGAAAACCAGCACTTTGACATCAAGTTCATGACATTACATCATCATGCTGAGTGTTACAGGAATGGGTTTGGTGTGTCTGTGAGCAAAATCAGAAACAGTCACGTCAAGTTGCCTTCCTGTTGCAACCCAGTCCTCAAGCAATTTAGCTGGCACTGGTGTCTGTTCAATAGACAAAAACCCCTTCTCCTTCCACAGTCCAAAACTAGAGGGCATAGACTTAAGGTGAGAGGGGAAAAATTTAAACGGGACCTAAGGGGCAACTTTTTCACACAGAGGGTGGTGTGTATCTGGAATGAGCTGTCAGAGGAGGTGGTGGAGGCTGGTACAATTACAACATTTAAAAAGGCATTTAGATGGGTAAATGAATAAGAAGGGTTTAGAGGGATATGAGCCAAATGTTGGCAAATAGGACTTAGATTAATTTAGAATACCTGGTTGGCATGGACGAGCTGGACTGAAGCATCTGTTTCCCTGCTGTACATCTCTATTACTCTAAGTACCACATACTAACTATTCTTTGGGCAAACAGGTCTCTCCTGAATTTTTATTGTATCTATCATTAATAGAGGTGGGTTTCCTTTTGCAGGAATGTTAAATTAGGCCTAATTTAACATTCCCGCAAAAGAAAACCCACCTCTACGTCTAACCTTTCAATTCACTTCTTAACTTTTTATTTGGTCACTTTCAGCTTTTTTTTCTGATGAGCAGAGCCACAGCCTCTGTTCTGGATAGTTATTACTTTTCATATTTTTACATCAGTGTTAGATCTTTTGCAGTGCTTTTATATTCCTACTATAGTGTGGAGGCAAGAACTGTGTTTAGTACTCCAAGTGTGGTTTCAACAAAGTTCTCTGCTCTTCATACAGTTTCCTGCACAAATGAACATCAATGCTTTGTTCTGAAGAAGGGTCACTGGACCGAAAATGTTAACGCTACTTTCTCCACCCAGATGATGCCTGACTTGCTGAATTTTTCCAGCACTTTCCCAATTTGTTTCTAATTTCCAGTATCTGCAATTCTTTGTTTCACTGCTTTATTTGCATTTTATCCAGTGCTGTGATGGATAATGGTGTGATGTGAATCAGTCTTTCTAGCTCCCTAAAAGGGACTCCTTTGGTACAGTGTTATTGTCCCTACCTCTGGGTCGGGCAGCCTCAGTTTCAATCCCACCTGCTCCAGAGGTTCATTACGATAATAATAATAATTCTGCACAGGTTGAGTAGAAAATATCTACGTCTAGGTCCCTTTGGTCTACTGCCCCATTTAGACAACTGTTTTCTAAGAAAAATGTAGTCTTCTTAGCTTTCTTAACAGTGAGCCAGCACATTTATTTATTTATTTTATTCCACCCACTCCCTTCATTCTGTCTGAAGGCCAGTGGACTGATATTTGTTGTAATTTTTCTACATGAGTCAGGACATTAAATTCCACCTGATTAGCAGGCCATTCAACTCTGTCAAGTTAAGACAGCAAAGGAGGCATCACAACTGAACCTAGTCCATTACTCAACTAACATCCACAAATATACACTTTCCAGAATGGAGCACTGTGCAGCAATAAGAAAGGGAACCCGTGCTAACTTTATCTTCCCCCTCCTTGAACCAGAAGCACAGTCTTCGACTGCTACTATTGCTACAGCAACATCAGGACCAGGCAGCCAACACAGGTTTCATGTTGTTATTGCCAAAGAAAGAATTGCACATTTCTGTGTATATTTTGTGCCTACTAAATTGTAGTCTGAATTTGATCTTCGTGATTGCTGGGAGTCCATAACATTGGACTGTCTTAGTGATGGCGGTCTCAACATTGGCTTCATTGATTCCTTGTCAATGGAGGTGTGAAAATAGAGGTCAGGCAGGATCCTTTCCCATTCCCCTGCATCCACACAGTCAGGTAGCTTGCCAATATTCATTGTCCAGGCTTTATGTGAAGAATGACCACCAGCAGAAGCTTAGAGAATGCTGTGATGGATCTTTGAAAGAGCCTTTCAATTAGTCCCACTTAACTGCTCCTTCCTCATCACTTTTTTTGTTTTCAAACGCAGTCCATTCCCTTTTAAAAGGTATGATTGAATCTGCTTCGACCAGCAGTAGATTCCAGATCATTGCTGCATTAAAAATGTTCTCCTTATCTCTGCAGTTATGTCGTCAATTATCTTGATTCTATGCCCTTTGGTCATTAACTTGCTGGCTGGAGGAAACAGTTATTCCCTATTTACTCATCAATAGTCTCATCATGTCGAGCATCTCTATAAAATTTCCTCTGCTCTAAGGAGACCAATCACAGCTTTTATAGTCTCTCCATGTAATTGAAGCTAATTAAACAACCATTCACTAAGTAAGATAAAGTTGAAACTAACAATTAAATTCACAGAGAAATTTGCCTGAAAGGGGTTATTGGCTTGCATGGGTGGGTTAAATAGTTATATGTAACTAATATCTTTATCATTATTTCATATAAAAAGACCTTGTCTAACAGGGGTGGCTTTAGGATGCACAGGAAACAAATTACTCCTGGTCATGCCACAGGGGAGTGATTTGATTCATTGTTACTTTTAGTAGCTAAAACAAAAGACCCTCATTATATTGGAATTAGACTGGAAAGGAAACACTTTAATCAGTTCATGCTAAAACATACTAGTATTATACTCCAGTTGGGAAATTAACCAGGCCTCTCAATTGCATATCGAGTAATGGATCTAAAATGTTGGAAAGGTACTATGGAAATTATAATTATTTAATTGGAGTTATTGAAAGTACAATAAACATGTACATTTCAGCTGCAACAGCTCCCCAGAATGTGCCTTACCTGCATTCAGTGCCTTGAGATAACAGCTACACATGCATTATTCCACTTGTATTTTTGTAAAGTAAAGATATATTTCACAATTTACAGAATTTTGATCTAATTTTTACATAATTTCCACTTTCTTTGGCCTCCCATGTCATTTCCAGATGGAATAGCTGGGGTTGTGATCTGTTTTTTACTACCTGCCAAAACTGGTTTCAGTTCTTGCCGATTCTCCATTTTGGTTTGATCGCTCGGAGGTGTGGAAAAGTTCCATCGATTTTCATTTTTTAAATGTGAAACATCCAATCGTTCCTTGAGCTGCCTTACCATTAGTCAGGGTTAATCATGTGCCTTTTCCTCCACTGTCTCTCCTTCAAATGCAAGGCTCTGTACTGATTCCACTTCTACCAGCACAAGGCTGTCAGTTTGACTTCAAAGATTTCTCCTCCTGTGCTCCAAGATTTCTTGCTTGGTCCCGACCTAATCCTCAGCCTATACACCAGCAATGTCATCCTGCCTTCTTTGATTCATCAAACTGCACTATACTACCTAAATATCTGAAGCCAATTTCTACACATGTTCCCCTAGCTTTCATTCAATTGGAATAATGCCATACTATGCATCTCCTACCACAAGCTATGTATCTCAGGAACCAATACTACCTCCTCTCATTGCTGAGCCCAAATTGTCTTTCCATTATTATTTATAAGAGTCATAGATTCATACAGCACGGAAACATACTCTTCAGTCCAATCAGTCCATGCTGAGCATAATCTCAAACTAAACTAGTCCCACCCGCCTGCTCCTGGCCAATTTCCCTCCAACCCTTTTCTATTCATGTACTTATCCAAATGTCTTTTAAATGTTGTAATTGTGCCGAGATCCACCATTTCCTCAGGAAGTTCATTCCACACGTGAACCACACTCTGTGTAAAACAAAAATTGCCCCTCATCTTACTACATATTGAGCTAACTGAGAGAAAATTGTTGGAATGTATAAATAAGGATGGAGTAACTGTGCACCTCAATATTTTCAGCTAGTCAGTGAGAGCCAGCATGGATTCATAACAGGTAAGCCATGCTTGAGAAACGTTATTGATTCTTTTGTAGAGGTGACTAATGTAGTGGACTGGGGAATGTCTATAGATGTTGTTTTTATGGTCTTCCACAAGGCATTTGATAAAGTTCCATATAAGAGACTGTTAACAAAAGTAGAATCTCACAGAATTGAGGGCAAATTACTCATGTGGCTAAGAAATTGGCTGATTAGCATGCAACAGAAAGTAGGGATAATGGATAGGAACTTAAATTGGCTGGGGGTGACCAGTGATGTCCCGTAAGGATGTGTGTTGGGCCTGAATTATTCACATTATTTATTAACAACTTGGACAATGGCATAGAAAATCATATATCCAAATTTACTGATGACACAAAGTTAGGTGGCATATTATTATTGTGGATGATACAATAAAATTACAAAAGGATATTGATAGACTCAGTAAATGGACAGAACTGCAATAGATGGAGTTTGATGTAAGCAAGTGTGAGGTTACCCATTTTGGACTGAAAAAGGATGGATCAGGGTACTTTCTACATAGTATGAGGTTGAATACAGTGGATGTCCAAAGATACTTGAGAGTTCAGGTGCATAGATCTTTAAAATGTCACAAACAGGTATAGAAAATAATCAAGGCGGCTAATGGAATTAGGCCTTTCTATCCAGAGTAATGGCGTATAAGGATGCAGAAGTTACACAAAACCCTGGTTACACCACACTTTGAGTGCTCTGAGCACACCTGGGCACCTTAGAAAGGATATATTGGCCTTTGAGGGAGTACAACAGAGGTTTACAAAAATGATACCTGGTCTTCAGGACTTAAGTTATGAGGAGAGATTACACAAAAAAGTCCTGATTTCTCAAATTTATGATTTCCTTTTAATCATTTGTAGGATATGGGTGTCATTGGTTGGCCAGCATTTATTGCCCATCCCTAGTTGCCCTTGTGAAGGTGGTGATGAGCTGCCTTCTTGAACCACTGCAATCCATATGCTACAGATACACATATAATGCCCTTAGGGAAGGAATTCCAGGATTTTGACGCAGTGACAGTGAAGCAATGGCAATATATTTCCAAATCAGGATGGTGAGTGGCTTAGCAGGTAACTTGCAAGTGGTGGTGTTCCCATGTATCTGCTGCCCTTCACCTTCTAGATGGAAGTGGTCATGGGTTTGGAAGGTGCTGTCTGAGTATCTTTGTTGAACTTCTGCGGTACCTCTTGTGGATAATAGACACTGCTGCTACTGAGCATTGTGGTAGAGTGAGTGGATGTTTGTGGGTGTGGTGCCAGTCAAGCAGGCTGCTTTATCCTGGATGGTGTCAAGCTTCTTGAGTGCACTCATCCAGGCAAGTATTCCATCCTGACTTGTGCCTTGTAGATGGTGGACAGGCTTTTAGGAGTCAGGAGGTGAGCTACTTGCTACCCTCTGACCTGCTCTTGTAGGGAAAGTGTTTAAGTGGTGAATCCAGTTGAGATTCTGGTCATTGGTAACCCCAAGAATGTTGATAATGAGGAATTCAGTGATGATAACACCAGTGAATGACAAGGGCAGTGAGTGTCTGTGATTGTCTCTTATTGGAGGTCATCATTGCCAGGCATTTGTGTGGTGCATATGTTACTTGCCACTTGTCAGCCCAAGCCTGGATAATTGTCCAGATCTTGTTGCATTTGAATGGACTGCTTCAGTATCTGAGGAGACAGGAATGGTGCTGAACATTGTGCAATCATCATTGAACATTCCCACTTCTAACCTTATGATGGAGGGAAGGGCTTCTTAGAAGCAGCTGAAGATGATTGGGCCGAGGATACTACCCTGAGGATCTCCTGCAGAGATGTCCTGGAGCTGAGATGACTGACTTCCAGCAACCACAACCATCTTCCGATGTGCCAGGTGTGATTCCAGCCAGTGGAGAGTTTTCCACCAATACCCATTGATTCCAGTTTTGCTAGAGCTCCTTGATGCCACACTCAGTCAAATGTAGCCTTGATATCAAGGCCTGTCACTGTCACCTCACCTCTGGAATTCAGCTCTTCCATTTCTGTTTGAACCAAGGCTGTAAAGAGGTCAGGAGCTGAGTGGCCCTGGCAGAACCCAAACTGGGCGTCACTGAGCAGGTTATTGCTGAGCAGGTGCTGCTTGATAACACTGTTGATGACACCTTCCATCACTTTACTGATGATTGAGAGTAGACTGATGGGGCAGTAATTGACCGGGTTGGATTTATCCTGCTTTTTATGTACAGGACATACTAATTTTCCACATTGTTGAGTAGATGCCTGTGTTGTAACTGTGCTGGAAGAGCTTGGCTAGGGGAATGGCAAGTTCTGGACGACAAGCCTTCAGTACTATTGCCAGAATGTTGTCAGCCTTTGCAGTATCCAGTGTTTCCAATTGTTTCTTGATATCACGTGGACTGAATCCAGTTGGCTGAAGACTGGTATCTGTAGCACTGGGGATCACGGAGGAGGCCGAGATGGATCATCCACTTGGCAGTTCTGGCTGAAGATTGTTGCGAATGCTTTAGCCTTATCTTTTGCATTGATGTGCTGATCTTTTCCATCATTGAGTATGGGGATATTTGTGGAGCGTCCTCTTTTAGTGAGTTGTTAAATTGTCCATTACCATTCACGACTGGATATGGCAGGACTGCAGAGTTTAGATCTGATCCTTTGGTTGTGGATCACTTAGCTCTGCCTAGCACTTGCAGCTTGTACTGTTTGGCATGCAAGTAGTCCTGTTTGGTAGCTTCCACCAGGTTGGCACTTCATTTTTAGGTATGTCTGGTGCTGCTCCTGCATTCTTCATTCAACCAGGATTGATCTCTTGGCTTGATGGTAATAGTTGAGTGGGAGCTATGTGGTTGAGTGGGTGGATAAAGATAAACTATTTCCACTAGTTGGTAATCCTAGAGCTAGGGTGCACAGTCTAGAAATTAGGGCCGGACCATTCAGGAGAGATGTATGGAAGGAATTCTACATGCAAAGGAAGGTCGTGTTTGGAACTCTCTTCCACAAATGGCAGTGGATAATTGTTAATTTGAAATCTGAAATAGATTAATTTTTGTTAAATAAAGGGATAAAAGGCCAAAGGCAGGTATGTAGAGTTAGGCTACTGATCTGTCATGATCTTATTGAATAACAGAAAACTTCTGCAGTTAGAAATAAAATCAGAAATTGATGGAAATACCCAGCAGATCTGGCAGCAAATCCTGATGTAATTATATTGTTTGATGATACTCAGAGTTGTAACTTATCATTTATTGGCTATGTGTGAGTCGCATTGAGTTTGTTGGAGTGTAGAGTCATAGAGTCATACAGCGAGGAAACAGACCCTTCGGTCCAGCCAGTCCATGCTGTACATAATCCTAAACTAAACTAATCCCACCTGCCTGTGTTTGACCCATATCCTTTCAAACATTTCCTATTCATGTACTTATCTAAATGTCTTTTAAACGTTGTAACTGTAGCCGCATCCATCACTTCCTCTGGAGGTTCATTCCACACACAAACCACTCTCTGTGTAAAAAAAATGTTGCCTCTCATGACTTCTTTAAATCTTTCTCCTCTCACCTTAAAAACTTGGCCCCTAGTCTTGAAATCCCTCACCCTAGGGAAAAGACATCTTCCATTCACCTTATCCATACCTCTCATTATTTTATAAACCTCTATAAGGTCACCTCTCAACCTTCTATGCTCCAGTGAAATAAGTCCAGCCTCTCCTTAAAACTCAAACTCTTCTTTCCCAACAACATCCTGGTAAATCTCTTCTGAACTCTCTCCAGCTTAATAATATCCTTCCCATAACAGTGTGACCAGAACTGGACACAGTACTCCAGAAGAGGCCTCACCAACATCCTGTACAACATCAACATAACATCCCAAATCTTATATTCAAAAGTCTGAGCAAGAAGGCAAGCATGTGAAATGTCCTCTTAACCACCTTATCTGTATGTGATGCAAACTTCAAAGAATTATGTACCTGAACCCCTAGATTTCCCTGTTCTACATCAATGATCAAGGCCCTATTTTTAATCATTTAAGTCTTGTCTTTGTTTGTTTTACCAAAATGTAATACTTTGCATTTATCCAAATTAAACTCTATTTTGCCACTCTTCAGCCCATTGACCTATTAATCAATATCTTTGTAATCTTTGATAACCTTTTTCACTGTCCACTATGCCACCAATCTTGGTGTCATCCCCAAAGTTACTGATCATGCTTTCTATAATCTCATCTAAATCATTTATATAAATGATAAAAAAAAGTGGACTCAGCACTGATCCTTGTGGGACACCGCTGGTCACAGGTTTCCAGTCCAAAATCAACCCTCTACCATCACTCTCTGTCTCCTGTCATTAAGCCAATTTTGTATCCAATTGGCAAGCACACTCTGAATCCCATGTGATCTAACTTTACTAATTAGTTTACCATGTGGAACCTTGTCAAAAGCTTTACTGAAGTCCAAGTAAACAATGCCCTTGTCAATCTTCTTGGTTAGATCCTCAAAAAACTCAATCAAGTTTGTGAGATATGATTTCCTTCACATAAAACCATGCTGACTATCCCTCATCATTCTTTACCTCTCCAGATGCATATAAATCCTATCTTTCAGACTCACTTCCAACAACTTGCCCACCACGAAGTCAAATTCACAAGTCTATAGTTCCCAGGCTTCTCCTTATATTCCTTCTTAAACAAAGGCACAGCATTAGCCGCTCTCCAGTCATCAGTACCCCACCTGTATTTATAGATGATACAAATATTTCTGCAAGGGGCCCCGCAATTTTCTCCCTAACTTCCAACAAAGTCCTGGGATGCATTAGATCAGGTACTGGAGATTTAGGTCTTTATATTTTCTAAGACCTCCAGCGCTTCCTCTCCTGTAAATGTGAACTGTTTTCAAAACATCAATATTTATTTCCCTGGGCCCTCTAGCTTCCATTTCTTTATCCACAGTAAAAACTGATGCAAAATATTCATTTAATATCTCTCCCATCTCTTGAGGTTCAACACAAAGATGACCTCTTTGATCCTTAAGGGGCCCTATAAATGCTGTGCAGAGGGACTTGGGTGTCCTTGTGCATGAATCGCTGAAGGTGGGATTGCAGGTGCAGCAGGTGATTAAAAAGGCAAATGGAATTTTGCCTGCCATTGCTCGAGGGATGGAGTTTAAAAACAGGGAGGCTATGCTGCAGCTGTATAGGGTCCTGGTGAGGCCACACCTGGAGTACTGTGTGCAGTTTTGGTCTCCTTACTTGAGAAGAGATATACTAGCACTGGAGAGGGTGCAGAGGAGATTCACTTGGTTGATTCCAGAGTTGAGAGGATTGGATTATGAGGAGAGACTGAGTAGACTGGGATTATACTCATTGGAATTCAGAAGAATGAGGGGAGATCTTGTAGAAACATATAAGATTATGAAGGGAATAGATAAGGTGGAGGCAGGGAGGTTGTTTCCGCCAGCAGGACTGAACTGAGAAGGAATTTCTTCACCCAGAGGGTTGTTAATCTATGGAATTCCTTGCCCAGTGAAGTAGTTGACGCTACTTCAGTAAATATTTCTAAAAAAAAAGGTAGATTTTTTTTGAACAATAAAGGAATTAAGGGATACGGTGAGAACGCGGGTAAGTGGATCTGAGTCCACGAAAGGATCAGCCATGATCTTATTGAATGGTGGAGCAGGCTCGAAGGGCCAGACGGCCTACTCCTGCTCCTAGTTCTTATGTTCTTATGTTCTTATGTTCAGGTGAAACTAGGACTAGAGGGCAACGCCTCAAAATAAAGGGAAGCAGATATAGGACTGAGGTCAGAAGGAACTTCTTTACCCAAAGGGTTGTGAATCTGTGGAATGCCCTGCCCAGTGAAGCGGTTGAAGCTACCTCGCTGAATGTTTTTAAGGCAAAGCTAGATAAATTTTTGAACAGTAAAGGAATTAAGGGTCATGGTGAGTGGATGGGTAAGTGGAGCTGAGTCTCAAAAAGATCAGCCATGATCTTATTAAATGGTGGGGCAGGCTCGAGGGGCCGGATGGCCTACTCCTGCTCCTAGTTCTTATGTTCTATTCTCTCTCTAGTTGCTCTCTTGCTCTTAACGTACTTGTAGAAACTCTTTGGATTATCCTTAACCTTATTTGCCAAGTCTATTTCATATCCTCTTTTTGCCTTCCTGATCTCCCTCTTAAGAATGTCCCAAACTCTTTATAATGTTCAAGAGATTCATTTGAATCCAGTTGGTGATATCAAATATATGATTCTTTTCTATTCTTGACTAGAACCTCAATATCTTTATTCATCCACTGTTATCTAATTCTACCAGCCTTACTTTTCACTCTAACAGGAACGTAATGACTCTTCTTTTTCTATTTATTTTGTGGGATATGGGCATCGCTGACTGGCCAGCATTTCTTGCCCATCCCTAGTTGCCCTTGAAAAGTTGGTGGTGAGCTGCCTTCTTGAACCGTTGCTTTCCTCCTGCTGTGGGTTGACCCACAATGCTATTAGGGAGGGAATTCCAGGATTTTGACCCAGCGACTGTGAAGGAATGGCGATATATTTCCAAGTCAGGATGGTGAGTGAGTTGGAGGGGAACTTGGAGGTGGTGGCGTTCCCATGTATCTGCTGCCCTTGTCCTTCTAGATGGAAGTGGTCATGAGTTTGGAAAGTGCTGCCTGAGGATCTTTGGTGAATTTCTGCAGTGCATCTTGTAGATGGTACACACTGCTGCTACTGAGCGTTGGTGGTGGAGGGAGTGAATGCTTGTGGATGTAATGCCAATCAAGTGGGCTGTTTTGTCCTGGATGGTGTCAAGCTTCTTGAGTGCTGTTGGGGCTGCACTCATCCAGGCAAGTGGGGAGTATTCCATCACTCTGAACTCCTGTTATCGCACTTTAGAAAGCCTCCTACTTATCATACGTCCCTTTATTTGAGAACAGTCTACTTCAATCAATTTTTGGAAGTTCTTCTCTCAGACTGTTAAAATTTGCCTCACTCCAATTAAAAACTCATCACTTTAGTTGCTGTTTGAGCCCTCACAGTGGGAATCACACCCTATCTTTGCCACCTCTTACATGTGCCATTCACAAAGGAACCAGCTGTGCAGTAGAATCTTCCATAAGATCAGCATCCCTTGGGGCAGTGCCATCTTTTAACACCAACTATGCACCTACAGGAGCGCTGGCATCTGCCAATTCGTCAGTCCAGCTTTGCAGTGGATGAGAACTGACATTCAGACTGATAATGTATTCAAAATAGAGGGAGAGAAAATTGTTGAGGTGAGGGAAGAAATTGTAAATGAAAAGAAGAAAGAATTTAAATATTTCTGCTTGGCTGTGTTAGGTGTCAATGGAGAGATGGTGGAAAAGGTGGGGGTGGGGAGGTGGTGGCTGGCACCACAATTCTTGGAGAGGGATCTAGAGGTCTTTGTGGGTGAAAGGAGATGAGTCCTTTTCCCAGACGACTGGCAGAGGAGGCCATGCCATTGTATCATGACAGTCTGGTCAGAGATTGCCACCCAGATCAGTGCCATCTTCAGGGTGATGAGGACAGGGCAACAGTGCAGGAAGAGGGACAATGATCTTTGCCTTGCTGCCAAGGTAAGAGTAATACTTTGTTCCCTGCTACCTCACACTTGTATACCACTGCACTCACCTCTCACCAGACAGCTATTCTGTCACACCTTCCCTTACTAGCTCTTATTAACCCCAATCCCATCAAACAACTACCTCCCATGCCCTCTACACTGACTCTTCACTCCTAAGGAACACCTCAACATCTTTCCCCGACATGCACTATCCTAACAGCCGTTTCACCCACTTGCATCTTACTCATATGTCTTTTCATTATTATTATTCATCATAGGCCAGCATTTATTGTCCATCCCTAACTGACCAAAAGGCAGTTGAGAATCAACCACATTGCAGTCAGTCTGCAGTCACATGTAGACCAGCCCAGGTAAAGATGGCAGTTTCCTTCCCTAGAGTAGACCAGATGGGCTTTTCCAACAATTGACAATGGTTTCATGGTCATCATGAGACTCTTAATTCCAGATGTTTAATTCAATCCAAATTTCATCATCTGCCATAGCAGATTTGAACTTGGGTCTGCAGATCATTATTGGCATTGCCGGATTGATAGTCTAGTGGTAATACCATTAGGCCGTTGTTTCCCCTAATGTCATTACAGGAGAAGATATCTCATAACAGGGCAGAGTGATGTTGCACTGATAGAGGTGAGGTGCTGGACTTCCATGTCCTCAATCTCTCTGAGGAAAGGATTCTTGTTCTGGCAGGAGAAAATAGGGACTGCTCCTATAGGGATGCTAAGACATCCATAATCCAACACCAGAGTACATAACATAGAACATCCACTGCTATGGTCACATTTACCAGGCATCAAACACCATGACTAACCTGAAGCCACACTTCCTTCTGCCTCTACTGTCTCACAGGTGGCCCCATTCTCCCAAGAATCTGCCAGTGTCTTGCTGAGCAGGGTTCCTCAGCCTTCCCAATCATTGTAGGTTAGCACTGCAGGGACTATCATCTGCATTGCCTCATGTCTGCTCCCAGCAGCATGGACAGAGACATATCACTGGGCTCTGAGTGGGTTCTCAGTTTTAAAGATCAAAAAACAGTACAGCACTGGAACAGGCCCTTGTGCCCACCAAGTCCACACCGACACTTGATGCCTTTTTAAAAACCTTTTGCCTTGATGTGGACTGTATCCCTCTATCCCCTGCCTATTCATATATCTGTTAAAATGCCTCTTAAATTTTGCTGTTGTATATGCCTCCACCAGCTCCTTGGGCAGTACCACCCTCTTGTAAAGAAATACCAAATCAGCTGCATTATTCTAATTAAGAGGCATTGAAAATCAGTGAGGCATCAATAATTTTGCAGATCCCTTTTTATTCACACTTACAGGATAATGTGACATATTGGAGGTGTGAGGTTACCTGTGAACTGTTCAGTTTGAAAAAGAAAATGGAGCTAGACTTGGGAAATAGAAATTAACCATATTTTTGTAGCTTGGTTTGAGTAACAAAGGAAAGAGAGAAAACAACATGGACTAATAACAGGCACTGAAAGATCTTATCTCCCTATCTCTTATACTCATGAGCTTGACAATGAAAAGCAACCTGGAACATGAAGACTCTCACCAAGAGTTCCAGGACATCTCTAGTTTCATCATGATGGAAGAAACCAGACATCAAATAAACTACTGGACTTAGGTGTTTGCCTTCATGGAGTCCAAGAAACTGTTTGGTTCTGTAGCTGTATTTGCTCTTACTGTCCCTGTCTATGTCTAGACACCCTTCTTCAGATCCTCTTTCTTTTGAAACTTTATTAGCCATGTTTGTGTGTATGTTTGACATTTGTTTGTTTTCTCTCTTTCATTCCATTGGATTTGGTTCTCCTTCAATTTTGAACTAATTCACTTAGTTCAATTGTAGTGTGATAGCTACATGTTAATAAAGAAATAAAAGTATTTGTTGTGTCTGATTGAGAGGGTTTTAAGAAAAAGAGAGTCCTAACCACTCCTCCCCATCTAGTTGTGACACTGTGTTCTAAAGAGGAAAGTGTAACATGATAGAACGTTAGGTCTGATTGAGACAATCAGAAATGGTGCTGGTTAGTGAACTTGCCATGATCGTCAATAATCTTTTGTAACCTTTAATCTCAATCGCATCTTTGAAACTTTTTAATGACAAAACATGAAAGGCAGTGATGTATCAGTGATTGCTGCATATGTTGTATTCACTCTGTTTGCTGCCATTAATTTGGTGCAAAGACTTTTAATACAACAGGATGAAAATCACACTTTGAGATAGATGGATAACAAGGAAAACCTTGGTAGAAAGGAACTCGGTATATATTTTAAAGCTTATTTGTTTTGCAGGAATCTCATTGGCATCCTAATTTTCATTCCAGGTCAGTGTTATCATGCTTCATGAGTGCCTGGCATCTCTGTGCAAAAATGCCTGATGTCTCATCCAAAGTTGTGTATTCTTATCGGAAGTCCACACAGCGCACACAGAACTTTGCAATTTAGAGCATTACATATTCAAAATGTAAATATCTGCATATCAGAGGATTTTATTGCAAAAAATCTTAGTAGATTATTCATGCAATTTTGAACTGGAAAAGGAGGGGCAGTAAAGGAATTTAATAAATAGGCTGAGGAAAAGTCTTTGAAAATGGCACGCATTTTCTATAAGCATCACTTGCTTCCAGTGTTGTGTTTACTGACCAACAAAGGACTTTTGAAGAGTTGTCATGCTTGCAAGGCAAAAAACATGGCAGCTAATTTGGGGAACCTGTTTGAGATTTATTGTGATATTAATATTGGCTGTAAGGACTTATCGTAGTGACTGTATCCCTGAGTCAGAAGGTCTGGTTTCAAGTCCCAACTACTCTGGAAGTGTGTCATAACAATCCTGAACAGATTGATTAAAATAATTTAAATATCGGCTGTGACAAGGGGTGAATGTCTTTAAAAAAGGGTTTTGAGACTTTTTCACATCAATTTGAGAAATGAATTGAAGGTTTAAGAACATAAGGCCACAAGAAATAGAAACAGGAGTAGGCTGGGTAGCCCTTCAAGCCTGCTTTGCCATTCAAAAGGATCATGGCTGATCTGACACTGTTCTTGTCCACTTTTCTGCCTTTTCCCCATAACCCTTGATTCCCCATCTGATCAAGAACCTATCTATCTCAGTCTTAAATATACACAAGGACTCTGGCCCCACAGCTCTCTGGGACATGGCATTCCAAAGACTCACAACTTTCTGAAGGAAGAAATTCCTCTTCATCTCAGTCTTAAATTGACACCCCTTTATTCTGATACTATCGGTCTATGTGGTCATACACTGTCCCATGAGGGGAAACATCCTCTCAGCATTTACCCTGCCAAGATCATTTTGACTCCTACATGTCTCAATGAGGTCATTTCTCATTTTTCTAGACTCCAGTGAGTAGAGTTCCAACTTGTTTAATCTTTGTTCATATGACAATCCCTCCGTACCAGGGATCGTCATATTGAACCTTTTCTCAATTGCTTCCAATGAAATAACATTTTTATAATACCATAGTAATGTCTTAAATAAGGGTCCAAAACTACTCACGGTGCTCCAGATGTGGTCTCCCCGGCACCTTGTACAGCTGCAGTAAGACTTCCCTACTCTCATACTCCAAACTCATTGAAATAAGGGACAATATTCTACTCGCCTTCCTGATTACCTGCTGCACCTGTGTGCTAGCTTTCTGTGTTTCATGTATATGTGACCCCACGCCACTTTGTGTTGCAGGTTTCTGCAGTTTTTCTCAATTTAAACAATCTGATTTTTTGTTGTCATTTCCAAAATGAACAACTTTGCATTTTCCTACATTAGACTCCATTTGTCAACTTTTTGCCCAATTACTTAGCCTATCAATATCTCTCTGTAAAGTACTTGTGTCTCTCTTGCAATCTGCCTTTCCACCTATTTTTATGTCACCTGCAACTGTGGCTACAGTAAATTTGCTTCCTTCCTCCAAGTTAATATATATTGTAAACTGTTGTGGACCCAGCACTGATCCCTGTGAAATCCCACAGGTCATGGACTTGAAAAAAAGTCCCTTATCCCTATTCTCTGTTCCCTGCCAATTAACCAATTCTCTCTCCATGCCAATATATTGTATCCAACACTATGGGCTCTTATCTTATGATTTAACCTTTTTTGAGGACCTTGTTAAACTCCTGCTGGAAGTTCATATACAGCACATCTACTGGTTCCCCTCTATCCACTCTGGTTGAGACTTCCTTTAAAAACTCTAATAAATTAATCAGACTTGACTTTCTTTTCATGAATCCATGCTGATACAGCTTGATTAAATTATAATTTTCCAAATATTCTGGTACTACCTCCTTAATAATTGATTCCAATACTTCTCCAACAAAGACATTAGGCTAATTGGCCTGTTTTCGCCTCCCTCCCTTTTTGAAGAGGGGTGTCGCATGGTCAGTTTTCTAATTTCAAATTTATTTAATAATAGTTTTATCCCTGGCCAAAGCAGCTCTCTTGTTGCTCACTTGAATGGTCACTTTTCACGGCTGAACATTGATAAGGAGCATACAGAAGATGTTTGACAACCATTCTTCCTGCCTAACTGTCATGGGAACCTCAACTGACTGGGGAATACATGTACTAAAATGGTAATAGGCACTCAGCAGGAAATATACGCCAATGCGCTGGTACATATACTAGTCTGACTTTAATACCTCAAAAAGACTGCTCAGACCAGGCAGGAGGGGATTAAGTGACTGGGAGTGGTAGCATCAGAGCTGTCTATTTCTGATCCCATCAAACTCCTATCGCGCCAATCACATTTGGGCAAAAGCTCATTGCCCATATTAGATCCCTCTGGGAAATCCACCAAAATCCCAGCCAAAGTGCTCCATTTTTTCTGCCTTAATGCCTGAATTTGATTGGGTGGCATTGCACAGGAAGTGGTGTCACAGTGTATTAATGCCTCATAATAGGAGTTGTAGTTTCTTCCCGTTCTGGTGGTTGATCATGGTGATTTTTATGACTGATTCAGCACTATCAGAGTTCTTGGGAGATGGAGGCCCATTCAAGCAGACATCCGACCAATCCAGGAGGGATAGAAACCCCAGTGTGACTTGAAACCACAATTTGCTGAGTCAGAGGAAGGAGCAGAACCACATTCTGCACTTCCAGTCCACAAAACCTCATTTCCAATGGTCATAATTTTTGAATTATGCTTTTTTGGAATAGTCTAATGTTGATAGTCATAATACAAACTAATTCTAATTCCCTATGTCACTGGTGGACTGCCATGGTGGGCCTATCTTTTGTGTTTTATTCACTCATGGGATTTGGGTGTTCCTGGCTTGGCCAGTATTTATTGCTCATTCCTAATTGCTCTTAGAGTCAACCACATTGCGGTGAGTCTGGAGTTACATGTAGGACAGGCCAAGTAAGGATGGCAAATTTCCTTCCCTAAAAGACAGTAGTGAGCCAGATATGTTTCCCCAACAATCAACAATGGTTTCATTGTCATCAGTAGATATCTAATTCCAGATTCTTTATTGAATTCAAATTCTACAATCTGCCGAGATTAGCCAAGTTTCTATATTAATAGTTTACTGACAACACCACTAGGTCATTGCCTCCCTGATCTGTCCATTAAATAACATTGTAACAGGTCCTTCTTTTCCCAGCAGTCAATCTTTTACTCAACATACCTAGGATTGGGTATTTGTCCTGATATGAAACCATCAACAAGGATGCATGAGCACATAATTTCATGGCACTTGCCTACTTACTGGTTTGCTGGTTCTGTCCCATGCCCAAGCAACTTTGGTGTTGCACCCCTGACTCAACCTCCACCAAACTCAAAAATCAGTTAAGGCAATTGAAAGATTAATCAAGCCCATGGATCAGAGGTTGACTGGACAGTCAGCCTATGGGTTCCCAGCAGTATTGGCAGTACTGTTGGAAATAGCCTTCTGGTAGCAGACTGGCACTGAGGGCAATGCTTTATGCAGACTCTGGGGTCTGCATGCCCCCACTCGTCTAGTCCAGGCTGTGGGTTCAGGCAATCCTGTAGAGAGGCAAATTTGATACATGCGGTTGGTCAGAAAGTGTGAGCCCACTCTTTAATTCACATTCTATAAAGTTGCTGTGTGCATGCCTCACAGCATGCTGTCCTTGAGTATATGAATAGGAAGGTACTCTCAACACTAGGGGAGCTATTGAATTCATTATTTATTGTTTGAGAGGAGGCAATGATCTAGTGGTATTATTGCTCAACTGTTAATCCAGAATGATCAGCTAATGTTGCAGAAACCTTGGTTCAAATCCCACCATGGCAGATGGTGCAATTTGAATTCAGTAAAGAATCTGGAATTAAGTGTCTAATGATAACCATGAAACCTGTCATCCTTATGTGGTTTGGCCAACATGTTACTCCAGATCCACAGCAATGTGGTTGGCTCTTAATGGTCCTTTGGACAATTAGGAATGGGCAATAAATGCTGGCCTAGCCAGTGATGCCCACATCCTGCGAGTGAATAAAAAAGAACATCTTCAGACCTATGATTGGCAATAATTCGTACAGCCAACATCTACCTTTCCAACAGGACTGTTGCTTGCTGATACAAGTCACTGGAAAAACTGTGGATAACAGACAATTGGTATGTAGTACTGCAGGGAGAGTTGTCTGAACTCCTGGAGTGTGTGGAGAGGATTTGAAATATAATATTCAAATACTGATGAGTATTTTTAGATCACTTTGTAGTTTACTTTGTTTATTTATTGCTCCATAACTCTAAAGTCAGGCGTATGATAGATTAAGTAAAAATTAAGAGTGGGGTAAATATAGATTGAAGAATGAATATTATTTTGAAGAGGCATCCATTCTGTTCTAATACATGTGCTGTTTGGTTTGCTTTAACAAGGGCCTGGTTGGCTTTGATCTATATTGGTTACACTTGTAGGAGGAATGGAGATCACTTTATGTCAAGTGACTTTATATTTGAGTAGATTGAAATCCTCCTTGGGGAGGCATCTTGAAAGATTAAGGAAACTCTTGAAAGGCTTTCTATTTTTGTCTATTAAAAAAGAGTTTATCAGACTGGTTACTTTACATTTCAAGGTTTGAATTTTCTTCTTCATGAACAGTAATGTGTCATTGCCAACAGAAAATAAAACTTGTTACAAGAACCACCAACAGTTTAAAATATTTGGATAAAACATTAAAATGACCAAAATGAAACTTTAGTGCCAGGGAATCTGAAAGCAAGACTACTCCAGCAGTAATGCAAGGCCAGAAAATCTGTCGTAGTAATAAATCTGAAGCTGGGAATCAGCAAGCAAATTCTTTTGTTGGATTCAAATGCTTTGCTGTCTTTTGAATTCATGGTTGAGAGAGCAAGACTCCCACTGTGCTTGAGTAGACAGCCGAGTTTAAATAAAAAACAAAATAAAACAATGTACACAGGGGTAGGATATAAAGGCCAAGTTCTTTTGGAAAATTCAGAGACAGCCAAAAATCCCCCAGCCCTGTCCTGATTACTCTAGTAATGCATTAGCACAAGTGGAACATTTCTTTCATCTGGAATACGTTGTAACTTTTTTTTTTACTCATGCACGGGATGAGGGCATCACTGACTAGGCCAGCATTTGTTGCCCATCCTTAATCGCCCAGAAGGCAGATAAGAGCACATGCTGTGGGTCTAGAATCGCTTGTAGGTCAGACCAGGTAAACATGACAGATTTCCTTCCCTGAAGGGCATGAGTGAACCAGATGGGTTTTTCCTGACAATCAACAATGCTTTCATGATAATCATTAGACTCTTAATTCCAGATTCTTTATTGAATTTAAATTCCCTCATCTGCCATGTCAAGATTTCAATGCAGGTCCCCAGAATCTTAGCTGTGTTTCTGCAATGTTAGTCTAGTGAGAATACCACTATGCCATTGCCTCTCAAAAAAACTACCCTCAAGATGAAATTAGACAAAAACAAACTTCCATATATTTTGGCTCATGACGCTAATTGTTATCAAGATGAATTATCATTCCTGAATATTAATTCAGAATATCATTTATTGGACACCATATCTTGAATTTCTTGCAAATAACAGTTTGCAAAGCCAATGAGAATAGCTACAACAGGGTAAGATGTTGCAAGTGTAAAGATAAAAGCTGCCTGACTGGAGTCACTAGACTACAATAATTTCAGCAAGGGCCACAGCATCCAGTTTGTGAATATAATAAGGCTATTAGACTCAAACATAGGCAGTCAGAAAGATAACTTACCTGGAAAAAAACAGCCTTTACCATTTCTCCCTTTCTTTCTCTGATGTTCTTCTCATCAAATTTTGAGTGTTAAGAACCCTGAAGAAAATCTCATCACATCCATTCGAAATGTTCCTTAATGTGAATTTGAAAACTATACTTGTGTCTCCAGAAAAATAAATTCAGCTAGCCATAATGGATCCAGGAAGAAATGACAATGCCAACAGCTAGTAAGCAAAGTGACTTCGGCTGAAGACCGACAGTTGGACAATCTGAACAATTATTTTTCCTGAATTCAACTGTTACTAAGTTAAAGTACATTTAAGTAACACTGCAGAGTTTTAAAATCTTTTTATTGCCACAGACTTGGAGTTTGCATGTGTGTTGGTTTTCAAGCAGAGCAGTTATATATATTTGCACTGTTTAAAATGTTTGTTGATAATTTTTATATCTTTGCTTGAGTCACTTTTGTTTGCAATAAACTTATTCCTTATTCGTTACTTAGGGAACCTGGCTGACTTGTTTCTGATGCTGAACTACATATAGTCTGAAGTGTATAATCGGCAATATCACCTCCCTTTTTAAATTCAAGCTTTGTTGACAAGTGGAGTGGGACAAGGAAAGGAATCAGTTCACTCATCTTATCTCAGCCATAACGATATCCTTTAAAGGTTGGTACGGCATTACCCACACGGAGCAGCACAATTTATGTTTCACTATATAAACAAATTTTATGGAGTTTAAAGTAGAATGTAGGTGTAATGGTTAAAGTACCATGTGGAGGCAGCAGTTGTGTTTGCATGTGTTTACACTGCCATTTGTTCTCATTTGTGTCAACTTGAGAGTTATTCCTTGGATTTAAAAAGTCCAAAGTGTTTTGAGTTTCAGTGAAGAAATATTTGATGTTTTCATTGTTAGGAACAACCAAACCCTGGGCCAAGGAATAAATCCCTTAAACTTAGTAATTCTTCAAATTACATTTTATAGGAAGGGTGTGGAGTGTAATGATAAGAGAGCCAACGAACACAGTGTGCCATCCCATTGCCTTATTCCAATCCTCCAGAATTAAGCCATTACTATGTGGAAAAGATTGAAGCAGAATAATGATGTATCAAATACTGGTTTATCATGCATTAGGGTTTTCAGTTCCAAATTTGACCCTGCTTAAAGCATCCTCTACTTCCTCTTGCCCCTACTGTAGCCCCTAAGTCATCTCTTAAGTCTAGCTGAGTTTTCCAACCATGATTGACCTGAACTCTGCCTTGGTCATCAGTTTTAGTGTACAATGCCGCATGAAGTCAATGAGGATACTTTTTGAAAAAACAGTAATGATTCATAGGAAACCAGACTGTCTATTTTATTAGAGAAAACAAGGAGTAGAGCTGTATGAACACAGCAGGCCAAGCAGCAACAGAGGAGCAGGAAAGCTGACGTTTCGGGCCTAGATCCTTCTTCAGA
>NC_063345.1:20213918-20300749 GCF_021869965.1 Rhincodon typus | reverse complement strand
GTATATTTTATTAGATTGTCAGTTGAGGTATGTAAGTTTGGCAAGGTGTCCATTTTACTGTAAAGCTATTTATATCCTTAAATAATTTCACTGACATGCGAAGGGAAAATTGTGGTCAAATGGTACGCAAGTTTTGATAGGCTTGCTGGATGGCTCTAGGATTCTTTCGACTTGATAAGGATGGTAACTTTTTCAATGAGGGTGAACATCTCCACGGGTTGAGAAGGAAATTGTGTGTGGTTTACAGTCCCCTCTGTGACCCCAGTCCCCTCACTCACATCCTGCAGTTCCAAAGCAAAGATGTTTCTTTCCAAATATAAATCATGGGTGCAATTTGGCTCACAGCCATTAGCTCACCTCGCATGATCTGGGATACAGCAACATCCAGTGTCAAAGTTTCAGTTTCAAAAAGCACATATTAAGATGCATTGGGCTTTTGAGAGAAGAAGCTTTCCATTCCTAGTCCAGATTGTTTTCTTTTGCACTCCTTCCAATGCTTGAATGCTGTAACTACTTTGAATCTAGTGATTTCATCCAGCTGCTCAACTATTAGTGTATTGTACCTAGTTCAGTTCTACAATTTTAGAAACTATCTTCCATCTCCCAAATAGACTGGTGTTAACAATTTTATAACTTAATGACTCTTTTGCGTAATGTCTAAGTGTGAACCTGCTAAATGTTGTGCTACACAGCTGCTAGATTCATGCCCCTCACCCTCTCTTCAGCATTTATGATTAATTTCCATACTTTACATACATTTGCAAAATCTATGTAGATCTTTCTTGTGTAAAGACAATCCTTTGGCTGTGACAATTTAGAATAAATGAATACTGTGAATAAGGTGTGCAAAAATAGATTGTTTTCACATTGCATTTTAAAACAGATGATAGTTAACGCTTCTGCACATATACAAAGCCTTGAAATGGTCCATTTTAGCTACACATCTTCACTTCTAAGAAAGCTGTTCAGTAGCAGGATATACCCTATGTTTGAACATCTTCACGTTCCTGGATTTACCTCTCTCTATCTGTGAGCTTTCTGTTCATTCTAGTGCAATAAGATACCTCATGGTAGGCTCAGTTCAATGGTTTGGGCAGCAGGAGACAGGATGATTAGATGAATATATACTAAATTAGCTTAAAAAATGCAGACAGCAGAGGTCAAAAGTAGTTATTTAGACTGGAGAAAGGCACACAAATCCACTGTTATCCGTAATTTAAATGAATTGATTTGGATTTAGGAATATGTAATCCAATTTCAAAATTTGTAGATGATACTCAACTGGATCTAGCACTGAGAAAGAATGCACCCTGGTAGAAGAAGGTATTGGACCAGATTTTTCAAACTATGGCCATGCTGCATGCACTGCTGCAGACTGCACCGACTAAACCATGTTTACCGTTTTGTGACCGTTCAGCTCGGACTTTCCATCTGACTGAAAAAAAACAAAGCCTCAGCAAAGTGACCGAGGAGAAGACCAGGAAACAGGGGCAGCCCAGAGGGCATGCCCCGATTTTACAACTTGGTGGATTGAAGGAGAAAGGTTGAGTGGGTGAGTCTGTCTAATGAGACAGTGAGCAGGGTGATCAAGTAGATTGGATAAGTGGTATATCAGGTGATCAAGAGAGTTGGGTGATTTGGGTAATCAAGTGAGGCAGGAGATCAAGTGTGCCCAGTGATTGAGTTGGTTGAAGATAGAAATGATTATTTGGGTTTGGAGTTAGGTAGTGGCGCCTCTGACTGAGGTGTCTGAACTACTGCAGTGGAGTATGTGGGGTGTCCTGGTGGGTCCTTCGACGAGGGCCACTTCAGTGGCAGCTGAAGAGGAGGTGGGTCCGGGTCCAGGATTCCAATGGCCTAGATTTTCCTTGAGATTTCTGCAGCATCTTCATGGTGGCATGGTTGGTCTGGCCCAGCCTGGGATTCCTTTCAGTGGCTTTGGTGGCTGTTTTCATCAACATCATCTGGGTCTCCCTGTGGAGGCTTCAGTCAATCTGTGACCCTATGTGGCATTTTCTTTGTGGTGAGTCCAGCCTGGGATTCCAATGGCGGGGTTGGGGAGGTGGGGGAAGGTCGGGCTTTTAGCCCAGCACTGTAAAATAGGCTAAGTGAACTTTGTTTTAAATTCTCTTTTTTTAAATTTCTTTTTCTATGATATTGTTGTGGAAGGACTGTTATTCTAAACTTTTTATTTCTCTATTTTTCTAATATATTACTATGATTTTGTACTTTTGAAGGTCTGTACTGCTGGACTTTTTGCTTCTTTATTTTCCTATTTTGTTTGGGAAGAATTTGTACTCAAGAATCTGTAACTAGGTACCTTTGTACCTAAGTTGGTGCCATGAGTGGCGACTTGTAAACTTTTCACTGCACTCATGTGAGTACAAGTGACAATAAAGCTAATTCATTCATTATTTGGCAAAGAGGTTAATTGAGTAGGGGATATTTGTGGGGGGATTTCTTTGAGGGGCAGTGATGGGCTGGATTGTGCCATTAGACACTGAGCCTCACTAAACACTAAACAGAGTAACAATTCCGGGATAAAATGCTGGGAAGATAGTGCCTATCTATCCCATGTCTCTAACAATGAGATCAGTGTAAGAGACAAACCACAGTGCTGTTCAAAGGTTGCAGTTAGCAGGACAGCACCCAAACTATAACTTGCTGGTACTAGTTAAAGCTAGCCTGCACTTCTTCAAGGTAGGAAAGTGGGGATGGACTGTAGCTGGAGCAGGATCTGACATCCATTGTAAGAACTGGACCGGGCCTGGTGCAGTAAAATCTACACAACATGATAGAATGAGCTGCAATGTTTTTTTCAACACTGTACTGGAGGCCTTCTGGAATAGGTAGAAAATAAAAGAGGTGTTATATTAGCAGGGAGCTAGGAGACCATCCAGGAACATGGTCAAGAGATGATGGGAGAATATAGCTTCTAGATTCTATACTTATTCCTGGAATCAATACACTGAAGACATAATTCAGAGCCAAACTAAAATTTCAATGTTCTCACCTGAATGGCCAAGTCAGTGAATGCATCTTCAAATGCATTTTTGGGAAGGGCAGCCTGTAAAGAACACGGTTGCATATTCATGGCAAAATGCTGGGTACAGCGAGATGCCTGGCAGGAAGCCTGCAATTGACAATGACGAACATGGAGTAATTTAGCACCAAATTGGCAAAGGGCTTTGTGGAGAGTTTGGAACTAATCCTTTCTAGCAAAGTGCTTGTGGAGGCAACCATAGCATGGATTTGATAACCAGAGTCATAGCTTACATTTCAGCAAAAGCAGTTGCCCTCCGCCCAGTATTTGGCTGCGACAATGAACGCTCAGACAGCTGTAGTCATGGCTATGTAGTTTGCAAAGGAGCTTGCAACAGCAGTCTGGCATTCTGTCCTAAAACAGAATTGATAGGTAACTGCATTCATCCTCCCACCACTGTCTCTGTACTAATGCTCTTCATGTTATCTGTCAGCAGCCAACCAATGAAAGGTTCATGACATCTTTAAACAGCTGTTCGACTCTGCAAAGTAACTTTTGCCAGATCTTTGATCTCAACAATGGCACCACTGGCATGAAATCAGTGTTATCTGATGATTGATGTCACATGCTGCTTTTATTGTTTAGTTCCAGCACTTCTTCACTCTGCATGTGCTACTGTCCTTACAATGTGGTGTTTGGCATGATACACCCTACAAGTAAACACCCAGTGAACCACAGCCAACGGAAACAAAGAGGAAGAGAGCGGGAGAGGATAGAGCAACAACCAGAAAAGATAACAAAGGGAAAGATGCATAAAATTACATAGAAAAGACAACACAAATAGATTGCTCCTGCCCAACAATTCTGGAGTTTATATTCTACACATGCCTCCTCCTAATCTAATTATCTCACAGTCTTTCAGCATATATTCTATTCCCTTTTCTCTCTTGAACTTGTCTAGTTTTCTTTTGAAACATTGAAATTATTGGTCTTAACCATTTTACTATGATTGTTTGCAGTAGTGGTTTACATTCTAGCCACTCTGCCAGGGTCAGGGATGTCTCACAGTGGCTCAGAGAGCATTCTGAATGGGCGAGTGAACAGCCAGCCATTGCGGTTCCTGTTGGAGAGTCATAGAGCTGTACAGCATGGAAACAGATACTTCGGTCCAACTCATCCATTCCGACTAGATATATTAAATTGATCTAGTCCCATTTGCCAGCATTTGTCTCATAACTCTCTAAACCTTTCCTATTCATATACTCATCCAGATGTCTTTTTAATGTTGTAATTGTACCAGCCTCCACCATTTCCTCTGGAGGATCATTTCATACATGCACCACCCTCTGCATGAAAAAGTTGCCCTCAGGTTCCTTTTAAATCTTTTCCCTCTCACCTTAAACCTATACCCTCTAGTTTTGGACTCCCCGACCCTGGGGAAAAGACCTTGGCTATTCACCCTATCCATGTCCCTCATGATTTTATAAACCTCTATAAGGTCACCCCTTAGATTCTGAAACTCCAGGGAAAATAGCCCCAGCCTATTCAGCCTCTCCCTATAGCTCAAACCCTCCAACCCTGGCAACATCCTTGTAAATCTTCCATGAACCCTGTCAAGTTTCGCAACATCCTTCCTATACCAGGGAGACCAGAATTGCACACAGTATTCCAAAAGTGTCCTAACCAATGTCCTGTACAGCCACAACATGACCTCTTAACTCTTATACTCGATGCACTGACTAATAAAGGCAAGCATACCAAACGCTTTCTTCACTGTCTCGTCTACATGGGACTCTACTTTCAAGGAACTATGAACTTGCACTCCAATTCTCTTTGTTCAGCAACACTCCCCAGGACCTTACCATGCCTGCCCTGATTTGCCTTTCCAAAATGTAGCACCTTACATTTATCTAAATTAAACTCCATCTGCCACTCCTTGGTCCATTGGCCCATCTGTCAATACCAATACCATGGATTGAAAAAAAAAGAAATGAGGTTCTCCGGAGGAATTTGGAGAGTTAAGTAGTCAATTAAAGGGAAAGGTTACCAAGGGTGTAATCTCCAGGTTACTTCAAGTACCACACGCTACTGAGCATAGGAATAGGAAGATAGATCAAATAAACGCATGATTAAAGGGATTATTTAAGAGGAAGGACTTTAGGATTTTTGATCATTGGGACAGATTCTGGGGTTGGTGGGATCTGTACAAGCTGGATGGCTTGCACCTGAACTGGAATGTGTCCAATATCCTTGCTGAGAGGTTTGGTTATGCAGTTGGGGAAGTTTTTAATTGATCAGGCAGGGGAATGGGGCTTAGAATAGATGTCAAGTCAGGAACAAGGTCCAATCAGATATAGAAGGAATGCTAGAACAGGTGAGTCAGTAGAGAAATCATTGGCATGATGTAGCACATGGGAGATCTGAAAAGCTAAATTATATCTCTTAATTCAAGGAGTTTGACTGGTAAGGCTGATGGACATAGTGCGTGATCAGCATGTGGGAATATGATATTGTTGCAATCACTAAGACATGGCTGAAGGAAGTTCAGGACTGGCAGCTCAACAATCCAGGGTCTAGACGTTTCAGACACGATGTGGAGGGAGGGAAGAGAGTTGGGGCCTTTACATTATTGTTAAAGGTTGTGGACTAGAGAAATGTAGATAAGGCGTTCTAGCATCTTGACTGCCTGAGCAGTGCATTTTACACCTCCCAGCATCCTAGCAGTGAAGCGTGTTGGCACGACCTCATTGGATGATTTTAACTTAGCGCATGACCCCATTGGTTAAAAGCCACAGAACATTCTGGAAGGTTGGGGTGAGGGGGGATAAAAACACACACCTGGAAGCCACCCCATCAGCAAAGAATTGCTGCAAGACTCATGGCAGAAGACTGTGCGGCAACCCAAGAAGATCGGCCCTGACCTGCGAGACCCACCTTCGTGGATGAGAGCCAGCATTACGTTAGAGAGGATGGAGATTCCAATGGCCAAAACAGATGGATCATTGTGGATAATATCATTCCTCAGACAGGTAGAGCTAGATAGAATCATAGAATCATAAAATCCCTGGATGGAAAGTAAATATTGTGGGAATTTGGGAAATTCTCACATCGTATTTTTAATTTAAAAAAATCGTTAATGAATTTGAGTTGAACCACAAATGGAATTCTGTGTCCGTCTCAATGACAAGAGCACTTGAGTAAAGTGTTTTTAATACATAACTGGTCAAAGTGTCTGAAGCAAGGACAACACCTGCATGTTCTCCATAACCCTTTGACAAGTTAAGCCTATGACAATGTCCCTCATGGCATTCTGGTACAAAAGGTGAAGTCACATGGTATTAGGGGTGGGCAGGCAAGAAGGATACAGAACTAGCATAAGAGACAGATGGTAGTGGTGGAAGGATGCTTTTTGGAATGGAGAGTTGTGACTAATGGTGTTCCACAGGAATCAGAGCTAGGACCTCTGCTGTTCGTGATCTAAATAAATGGTTTGGAGGAAAATGTGGTTGATCAAATTAGTAAGTTTGTGGATGATACAAAGATTGATGGAGTTGCGGTTAGTGAGGAGGATTGTGAGAGGTTACAGCACAATATAGATCAGTTGGAGGGATGGGCAGAAAAAAGCAGATGGAGTTTAATCTGTACAAATGTGAGGCTTTGCATTTTGGAAGGTCAAGTACGGGTGGAAATTATACAGTGAATAGCAGAACCCTTGGGAGTATTGATATGCAGAGGGATCTGGGTGTACAGGCCCATTTATCACGGGAGGTGGCAGCACTGGTAGATAAAGTAACAAAAAAGGCCTATGGCATGATTGTCTTCATTGGATAGGGGCATTGAGTACAAGGATAGTGTTGCGAAATTGGGTAGAGTGCTTATGGATTGTGAGGCAGGAAGTTAGAATTTGGGGTTTATAAAATGCTAGGGAGGAAAGCATTGTGTGGTCCCTTTAAAAGATCAGGCACTTTTTCTGTGCTTAGAGATTTAAAATGGATAGCCGTGAGCAGCAGCTTGAAAGTTTGCAAGTATACAGAAAGTGCCCAAATTGAAACATTTGTATTGAAAGGCCAGATAGTTAGCAGTCTAAGCTGCAGTTTTTACCAAGACAACCAGCTTTTGAATTTAGCCAACCAATTCGAACTCGACACTTAGATACCAAAAACCTATTAAATTTAAATCTGATGGTTTTGACAACATAGGGCCAATCCTACTGTGAGAAATATTGATATGTCATTCAGGGTATAAAAAGAAGGGGGTCATTGGACAAAGCCTCAGAGCTAACCGCCATCCACCAGAGCTAGCAGCCCTCAGCTCTCAAGAGAGAATTGCTGGCTCTCACAGCCTCCTCTATGTCTTAGAGAAAGCACCATCTAAATAACAATGGTACCAACGGCACAACTAGTTAATATTCCTGACAGAAGAATCGACGGAAAAGGCACAGAACATTCCAGAAGGAATGTAACCTGTCTGTAATTATGAGAAACTAAATTTTTTTTATACATAAGTAGGACTTGCATTTATTGGAACAGCATACCATTAGAATTTTGCTTTATTCCATAATAGTTAGTAGTTAGAAGGGATTTATCAGTTTGATAATAGTTTTATTAATTTGTACATTGTTAGAGTTAGATAAATACATTGTTATTTGTTGATTTTAAAGTGAGTGTTGGAGATTTATTTTATGTAACCACTAGAAGTTGCTGAAAAGCAGGTTACACCACATTTCACAGATAACAAGGTGTAGAGCTGGATGAACACAGCAGGCCAAGCAGCATCAGAGGAGCAGGAAGGCTGACGTTTTGGGCCATACTTGGAATATTGCATACAGTTCTGATCATCACACTTACCAGGAGGAGGTGGATGTTTTGGAGAGGGTACAGAAAAGGTTTACCAGGATGTTGCCTGGTATGGGAGATTTTAACTATGAAAAATGATTGGATAAACTGTTTTTGCTTTCGCTGGAATGCAGGAGGTTGTTAGAAGTTTGTAAGATTGTAAATGACATGGAAAGAGTGGAAAGTATGAGGCTTTTTCCCAGAGTGGAGGGATTAATTACTAGGGGGATATAGGTTCAAGGTGAAGGAGGGAGGAAGTTTAAAAGAGATGTGCAAGGCAAGCTTTTCACACACAAGGGGTTGAGTGCCTTGAATGTGCTGCCAGAGGGGTGGTGGAAACAGACATAATAGCAGCATTCAAGAAACACCTGGACGAATACATGAGTAGGAAGGGAATGGAGAGATACAGATCCCATAAGTGAAGACAGTTTTAGTATGGAACAGTAAAAGTGTCAATGCAGGTTTAGAGGGCTGAAGGGCCTGTTCCTGTGCTGTATTGTTATTTGTTCTTTGTAACCCTTCAACCCATTATTCATTAAAAATATATCTCCTCCTTAAATTTATTCAGTGTCCCAGCATTCATTTTTGCACTGTTGGTTAGTAAGTGTCACAGCTTTGTGACCTTTTGAGCAAAATAATTTCTCCTCATCTCTGAGTTAAATCTGCCACTCTTATCCTAAAGCGATGACTTCTTGTTCTAGGTTGCCCCACAAGGGGAAACATTTGCTCTGCATCTACTTTGTCAACCCCTTCAGTGTCTTATATAACTCAATTAAAACTCCTCTCATTTATCTAAACTCTAGTGAGTAGAGGCCTAAACTGCTAAATCTCTCCTCATCAGATAAGACTTTCATCTCTGGAGTTAATCTAATGAACCTGCTCTGAACTGTCCCCAGTGCAGTTACATCCTTCCTCAAATTAGGAGGCCAAAACTGTACTGTGTTTATAAAGTTAAGGAAGTATGAGTTGAATCATTTGAAGACAAAGATGGAAATTTTAAAATCAATGTTTTGCTAGGCTAGAAAATATATTCCAAAAGTCCTGGTTAAAACATTTTGGGACATCTTGAGATAGCAAACAGTGCTATATAAATGCAAGCCTTTCTGTTTCTGTTTTGTCTCTTTTATTTGTATAGTGTGCTGGATGCTAGGAAGCATAGACAGGAGCCACAGAAAAGTACAGTCCAATGATGCATTAGACTTTACAAATCTAAGCTTGCTGTCACCCAATCTCTGTTTATTGACTTCCCTATTTTGGATGGTTTGTTACACTTTGGGAATTGGCCCTATGACTTGAGTTCTTAAGAAGAAAAGAACCCCAAAAAATAATAAAAGATACTGTAACTTGTAACAGACTGTGAATCCCTAGTCAATGTTAAAATAAATAAATACAGCATTCTTAAATCCATTGCCAAATCGATTTGTACACAAGTCAAAAGACTTTGCAGGACAATATAAAATAGGTGCTTGTTAGTATGAGGAAATGTACATATGTCAGGTCTTTAAAATTAATACCAATACACCCCTATATGGGATCACTTTTTAAAATTCATTTTGTGGGACATGAGCATTGCTCACTGGCCAGCATTTATTGTTTGTCTCTAGTTACCCTTGAGAAGGTGATGATGAGCTGCATTCCTGAACCACTGCAGTCCATGTGCTGTAGGTTAACGCACAATGCCCTTAGGGAGGGATTTCCAGCTATAAGTACAAACGTTTGTAAGTCAGATGTTCATAAATTGGGGACCTCTGCACATGTTTACATCGTACAAGCGCAGCATCAACAATAAATTGTACTTATCTAGTGCCCATAATATCATAAAATATTCCAAAGCACGTTAGTAGAAAGTTCCAAAACAAACTTGACATCAAACCACAAAAGGAGATACTAGGAAAGCTGAATTGGTTAAAAAGCTGTTTTATGGAGTGTCATAAAGGAGAACAAGAGAGACAGAGAGGTGGATAGTTTCAGAGTTGAAGTTCTAAGGCTTCAAACCTGTAGTGGATAAGATAAATTTGGAGTGCATAAGAGGCCCGAATTAGAGGGATGCAGTGATCTCAGAGGGTTGGGATTTATCGGTTTGGGTAAAGATGAAGCCATGGAGGAATTTTAAAACAACAATGGAAATTTTAACATACAGGTGTTGTCAGAGCAGGAAACAATATGGGTCAAAAGCACTGGGGTGGCAGGTAAACAAAACATTGTGACGGCTAGGAGAAGAGCAACTGAGTTTTATTTATAGAGAGTTGAAAGTGGGAGACCAGCCAAGACAGCATTGGAAGATTCAATTCTGGAGGGAGGAGGCCTGCACAGGCCAGCAGATGCGCTGAGGTAAGGCTGGAAATGGGAAACATTAGGTTGGTCAACAGCTAGGAAACAGAGCTTGAGGCAGTGTGCAAAGACAATGAGACTTTCCAATATTTAGTTGGAGAAAATTTCTGCTCGTCCAGTTGTAGATGTTGGACAAATAGCGTAACAAACCATAGACAGTGGAGGGTCTGAGGTGGCATAGCTGTGGATGCTGTCAGCATACTTAGGGAAGAGAAAAACATTCGAACATGAGAAACTGCTTCAACAGAATGATTATGCAGGCAAAGATTAATTCCTGATATACCCTAATGGGAAAACCTGCTGGTTTTATGGAAGCAGTTTAGCCTTAGATTACTGTTTTATGAGCATGACTCTGAGTCACTGCAGCAACAGGTCTATTACAAGATCTGCAGATGGAAAGTACTCTAAGCAAATGAAGTAAAGCAATGAAGAATGAATAGATTTTGCATAGTTTCCTGCCTTTTCTGTTCAGTACATCAAGTGCTATGGAACTCGAAGGACTAGTTCTACACCCTCTTATCACCTAATAAAAAAAAACTCTTAAAGTTGGATTAATAACTTTAATTCTGAAGTATTTACAGGATGCATCATTGCCAATTAAAATGAATACTTGCTGTGTTCAAAGTACTTACTCCAAAGGAAAGTTCAGACAAATGGATTGTTTGTTGTCTTTCAGTGGACCCAGTTTGAGGCATTTGCTATAGTGATATATGAATTGTAGATATATATGTATATTTGAATGGAAGAAGCATTAAAGTGAATTCTGAGATCTTAAAGTGGTGTTTATGTACCGACACCAGATGGAGCATTGCAACTCAAGAAGGTGTCTCAACACTACCTTCTGAAGGGCAATTAGGGACCTGCAGCACATGCCAGCCTTGCCATCAGCAATCATCCCATGAAAGAATGAAAAGATAAAAGTAAAGCACAGCCCCATAATAATCTGCCCCACGTTTATTTTGTATATGTATATGCATTTCTTAACTGTTACTATTTAGCGACTTGCCACCCTTCATGAGATATGAATCACTTAAAACCAGGGTTCTGATGATCTCCCTCTGAAGTTACTTCAGCCAACTGAGAGATTCCCCAAAGAAGGTCTTAGTTTGTGTTTCTTCAGAATAATTAGCCCTAAATCCTGTGATTATTCTTTTCTCTCACACAAGTCAACCATGAGACCATAAGATATAGGAGAAGAATTAGACCATTCGGCCCATCAAGTCTGCTCCACCATTTGATCATGACTGATACGTTTCTCAACCCCATTCTGCTGCCTTCTCCCTGTAACTTTGACCCCCTTGCTAGTCAAAATCTATCTTTCTCTGTCTTAAAGAAATTCAATGATTTGGTCACAACAGTCCTCTGCGTCAATGAGTTCCACCGAGTCACCACCCTGTGGCTGAAGAAATTCCTTCTCATTTCAGTTCTAAAGGGTCGTCCCTTCACTCTGAGGCTGTGCTGTCAGGTCCTAGTATCTCCCAGTGGTGGAAACATCGTCCCCACATCCATGGGCAGTATGGCTCAGTGGTTAGCACTGCCACTTTACAGCACCAGGGGCTCGGGTTTGATCCCAACTTTGGCAACTATCTGTATGGTGTTTGTAAGTACTCCCTGTGTCTGCGTGGGTTTTCTCCAGGTGTTCTGGTTTCCTCCCACAGTCCAAAGATGTGTGAGTTAGGTGGATTGGCTGTGCTAAATTGCCCATAGTGTTCAGGGACGTGTAGGTTAGGTGCATTAGCTATGGGAAATGCAGGGGTAGAGGGATGGTTCTGGGTGGGAAGCTCTTTGGCGGGTTGGTGTGGACTTGTTGGGCCAAATGGCCTATTTCCACACTGTGAGGATTCTATGACCCACTCAATCCAGGCCTCTCAGTATTTTGTAAGTTTCAAAGAGATCCCTCTCATCCTTCTAAACTCCATCAAACACAGACACAGAGTCCTCAACTGCTCCTCATATGATAAGTCCTTCATCCCCAGGATCATTCTTCACAGGAACAGGGCACTGCTGTCTCTGAAGGAGCGATTGGGGGGGGTCCTCGGAGGCTGCAGCACTCCCCCAGCACACTTCACCAGCACAGACCGCAGTAAATATGTATTTGTGAATATTTTCAGGGTCGCAACCTGGTCTGAGGGGCTCACGGTGCCTGACTAGCTGATGGAGGCTATGACAGCGGAGGCCATTGGCAGTAAGTGGAATGTGGAAGGTCAGGCTAATGGTGAGCCTCTGGCTAATGATGAGACTGTGAAGTTGTCTATAGGGTGAAAGATGCTCTACATTCAGGGTGAGATGAGTTGGAAATCTGCAGAGCCTCCAGACAGTGTCCACAGCCTGGCTTGGGCAGCTGAGGAGTCCATCCAAATGATGACTGTTGCAGTCTCCCTCTCTTCCCCGTGCATGGCCTTCTCCATATCGAGAGATTGGTGAGTCTCATGAACAGCCCATTCAGCAGGATAGTCAATGGAAACTGGTGATGTTCACAGGTCTGCATACCAATGCATACCAAAGTGGCAGTGATGCAAAGCACCTACAGTCTCCAAGATCTCATGTTGCTTAGGTTAGCAGGGTGGTAATGTGTGCTTTGTGAGGAAGGACGAGGAGCATCCTGTGCTCGTCAACCATTAACAGCGCACTTCAAGTTTCTACAATGGCAGAGGAAGCTTCTGCATCCATGGCAGAGCCTGCTGGGCCTGAGACAGCCAGGGGATCACCGCTGAGATGATCCCAGGCTATATGACAGCAACATCAGCAGCTTGGTAATAAAGGCTGCTGGCTAGACTGCTGGAACTTTGAAGATCCCATTTCTTTACATTCCTTCATGGAATGTGTGTGTCGCTGACTTGGCCAGTAGAGGTTGCCTGTCCCTCATTGTCCTTGAGAAATTGGTGGTAAACTGCCTTCTGGTACCACTGTGATCAATTTGATGTTGGTACACCCACATTGCTGACTGAGAGGGAGTTCCAGGATGTTTGATCCGGTGTTGCTAGAGGAATGGCGATAAACTTTCAAGTGAAAATTGTGCAATCATCAATGAACATTCTCACTTCTGACATTATCATGGAGGGAAGGTCATTGATTAAGCATCTGATGATGGTTGGACCTAGGACACTGCTCTGAGGACCTCCTGTAGAGAAGTCCTGGAACTGAGATGACTGAGTTCCAACAACTACAATCATCTCCCTATGTGCCAGGTACGATTCCAACCAATGGAGAGTTTGCCCCCAGTTGTCTTCAAAATAATCTGGAATTTTGCTAGGGCTACAAGATATCATTTCCAATGCATAGAGTCTAAACCAGAAGAAGTGAGAGTATTTAATTCACTGCAAAACCATGTACAGAAAACCAAATAAAGAGGAAGATGAGGCGATTAAGAGAGAGATGAAAGAAACTGAAATAACAGAGGTTTGCATTTTAGGGTTATCACAGCCTTAAAAATGGAGGTACTTTTAAAGGGATAAATCCTAACTTTTGTGGCATGTTTATTACTACCATGTAAGTGCAACAACTTCAACCTTCTGTGCGTGTTATGAATGTTGAAATTCCTGGCAAAATATTGGCAAAACCTTAGAAAAAGCATGGCAATTCAGACCGCAATTTCCAGATTTCCATGTTTAACATCACATGTGGACTCTGGAAGTTGCTTTTCAATTGTTCTACCTATTAACAATTAGTGTTGGCAATCTCAACATTACCATTACCACAAAATCAAGACCATTTTCTGTTTCTGAGCGGGGAAACAGTTTTCAACTAAATTTGCAACAAAACAGAGGACTGGGAATTTCTTAGACATTGGCTGCCCTGGAAAATCCAATTATTCAAATCTGCAGTTCTTACTATCTCTATTCAAAACATATCCTTTGGGCAAACTTAACTCACTAAACACAAAGATTGAACTCACTTCATTCCACTAAATTAAAAACTTAACTGTTCTGAGGAAGGGTCACTGGACCCAAAACATTAACTCTGATTTTTTTCTTTGCAGATGCTGCCAGACCTGCTGGGCTTTTCCAGCAGCCCTGTTTTTGTTTCTGACTTACAGCATCCACAGTTCTTTCGGTTTTCATTTGGGGAAAAAAAAGTTAAAGGAGTTTCTCCAGCACTTTCTGTTTATATTTCATGCCTCCAGCATCTGCAGTGTATTGCTACTATTTTGGTGGAGAAAATAAAACTTGCTCAATGACTAAATAGACACTAAAGAAAGCTGAGATACAAAGTAAACAAAAATTACAAAGTTACTGAAGATCATAAAAGAGAAATAAATGGATAAATTTAATTCAAAACTCTGGCCAAAATCTTAGAGCAGCAACTGAGGTCTCAGGGCAAAGACAGCTCTGTTGATTGACAGCCCAACAGTGGTATGTACTGTCCATATGGCCCCAGTTGTGAGCTAGGATCATCCCAGGCAAGAGATGAGTAATGGCAAGAAGGGAGTGAGGGGGAGCTGTTCAGTAGCAAGAGCAATGGCGCGTCTCTTGGTGGGAGCCTCCTCCCATTGTGCCTGCCCCCTCAATCCAGCACCAAGTGCCTTTTAACAAGGTCTTGCCCATCCCACTGCCTGACACACAGGAGACCGCAAGCAACCTGCCTTCACACTATTGACTTAGTCAGAGACTTACTCGCCATCCACCACCCTCCCCCTGATTAATTAAATCTACTTCCAAGCCCAACTAGGGTGGGGGCATGTTGGTGTTGGTGAGAACACAAGATTCCGTGATAGATGTGGGATTCTTTTTTCTCTATAAGTTATGCCTCACAAAATAAGATGAATGTTCCTAATGGGGCCAAATGATGACTTGTGTTTCCAAATAATCCGCAGGATATCATGGGCAGTACAGCAATTATATTTGTACATCAAACCAGTCTTCTAGAAGGGGCAACTGAATTAGTATTTGAATATGCATGTGAATTTGTATATATTGATGCATTGAACCAAAAGAGGAAACTATCCTTCACTTTAGCTAAATATTAAGTTATGCAACATCAGAGGCTAGGAATACAGTGATAAGTAACTCATCTTCTGACTCAAAAGCCTGTCCACCATCTACAAGACACTCATCAGGAGTGTGATGGAATACTCCCCACTCTCCTGGATGAGTGCAGCTCCAACAACATGCAAGAAGCTTGACACTGTCCAGGACAAAGCAGCCCACTTGATTGGAACCACATCCACAAGCACCCACTCCCTACACCACTGACGCTGAGTAGCAGCAGTGTGTACTATCTACAAGATGTTCTGATGAACTTCCTTAGAAGATCCTTAGACAACACCTTCTAAGCCCATGACCACTTCCACCTAGAAGGTCAAGGACAGCAAACATATGGAAGCACCACCAGCTGTGAGTTCCCCTCGAAGCCACTCACCATCCTGACTCGGAAATGTATAGCTGTTCCTGCACTGTTGCTAGGTCAAAATCCTGTAGTTCCCTCCCTAAGAGCATTGTGGGCCAACCTACAGCACATGGACTGCAGCGGTTCAAGAAAGCAGCTCATCACCACCTTCTCAAGGGCACCTAAGGATGGGCAATAATTGCTGGCCCAGCCAGCAATGATCATGTCCCATGAATGAATTAAAAAATGCACATGTACTCTTAATAATCATGTATTATCATTATTAATTCACATGACTTTAAAATAACTCAAAACTGTCCTCATACTAAGAGCACAGAATATAACATGATTGTCACTTAAGAATATCTGAGAAGAAGATTTGCAAGTAATTATTGATTGTTTCATCTGTATCAAAGCTTGGTGTCAGATGTTTTTAACTAATTATTGATGCAGGGGCAGAGAGGGATTTTAATCTCAGAAGAAGTGGAATTTAGCTGTAGTGTCTGTCATTTTGGTTATTCCATAGGATAGGAGAAGAGGATGCTTGGAGCATGGGTATGAAAACAAATAGATATTTCACTAAATTATTCTGAAATCAAACTTTCATATTTTGGTTTTGTGTAGAACCTTGTTGTGGACATTAGAAAATTCAGGTACTGAGAAAAGAATTGTATCATTTTCAGTCACTGATTCAATGCATTATGTTTTTAAGAGAACTTTTCCTTGTAGAAACATTAACTCTGATTTTCTCTCAATAGATGCAACTAGATCTGTTGAGTTTTTCTAGCACTTTCAGTTTCTGTTTCAGATTTCCAGCCTCTGCAATTCTTTCTTTTTATTTTCCTTAAAGAGAACCACCATGTTGTCTACCTTGACATATCGGGTTAGCCGTTAGTGGGTTACCATTGTAAATACCATCTGTTTCACAAGACAGCTCCTCATAGTTGTGATGTGTGAAGTCTTGTAGTTAGATTGCCCCTGCTAGGAAATCTCCATGCAATCACTAAGGAGGAACAAAAGAAATTTATTGAAAAGACTAATTTTGGGCAATGTTCACTCTAAGCAGTGTGGCTGCACACAGTACAGCCCTTTGGAGGGCCCACATGCATCAACTGGCATGCAGACACACTACTTCCAATTGCAGAAGCCACTACCTTGCACAGACCTCGGAGTCTGTGCAGTGACATGGAACATGATTAAAGGAAAAAGAAATCTGGAAAATTCCTCTTAGTTAAATGAAAACCCCATTCTAGGCTATATTGACTATATTTATCGGGCATACCATTGATCAATGGTTCTGGAAATTAAACTATTTAAAGATTAAAAATAAATGGTTTTCATCCTTAGATTTTAACCTGTATTCAAACAACATGTTTACTCTATGAGCAACACATTTAGAGAAAAGGGTTTTGGAGAGGAGCCACAGTCCAAACTGTAATGAAATTTTGTTTTAATTATTTTGAGAAACTGAAATGAACAGCTAAAGGCCCTAGACAATAACAAGAAGATAGAAACAGGTGGGATTGATGGTGGAGATGAGATGATGTTGGGAAGAAGTAGGGCTATGTCTTTAAGAACTGCTGGAAGAGTGAAAGGCAGAGTTAATAAATAATGCCGCAAGTTTGGAATGCTGGATAAAAATCAAATAGAAAAGGATCAATCTTGATAAGTGTTGATTTGAGCACATTGAGGATATAATGAATGAAGAGTATTCAGTCATTATACTTATTATACAGCTCCATTGTCATTGCACTAAAACATTATAAAACAATACTAACATAAATGCAATATTTTTGACTTATCACCACAGCATTGTTTTGCAATATAATATCAAGTCTGAGATAATATTTTGTAGGTCCATATTAATACTTCTAATTTGTAAGGTGTACAGAGAACTCCTGGATTCAGTTTAAAAAAATCAGTCACTTTAACACAGCAAGTGATGTAATTAAAACAAATGTCTTTTGAATAAAGAAAATTAGTATGTTGTAACGTCTGCTGAACTTTCATTTCCTGAATCTGATTAACGAGCTCAGTAATACTCAGCCCATAAAACAAATACACAAGTTGAAACCTTCAAAACATCTCACATTGCTGTACATAGAAAATTAGAGAGTGCAAAGACTACGTGCTACTCTCCAGCTGCTAATAATTGCTATTTCTCATTCTTATATTCCATTCCTTTCACTAATGTTTTCATTCAATTCAAATATGTCATCCCAAATTCTTCAGAAAAATAGGAAAAAGGAGAGAAATCTGAAAGATCTGTATATTGTTTGGAAAATGTTGGTATGTTTTATTGCTTTCTTGGGGAGGTGGAATGCCAAAACTGATGTGATGTGTACAAATTGTTACAATATGGTGTACAGACTTATAGGAGATAGAAAGGATATTCAGATATCTGTTATAATGTGGGCAAATTAGGGGCACATAATAATGGCATTTTGTGCCACTGAGCAGTCAAACACTGTGAACAAAGGTTCCCAGTTCTTATAGAGAATAGTCAACTACCTTGAAGTCAATATCCAATTTGAACTTTCCCAAAATTTGGTTCAGTGTCAATTTCAGAGAATTTCATGGAGGGTTTCCCCCTGCGAACCCTACTGACTTTACTCACATGCTGCCCACTTCATTATATATACATCATGACAGCTGAAGTACTCACCAGTGTTGGGATCTTATGCCATTCACATTGTACGCATCATATTTGAACCTCAGCTGCTCACCATTTCAAATGTTGCCACCTTGGTCTGAAGTAACCAACTAGGTCAGTACAGTGTTCATGGTCCAGAGGAATGTACAGGAAAGCGCTACCCTGCATTCACTCCAACTCTGCTACTGCAAACACCTCCCACCAAGGCTCATGGTCTACCACTTTCACTGTTGCACCTAGCATCTTCCCTCAATGGCTCTAACCCACCACATCTTCCCCAAACGTCTGTACTTCCTGCTTGATCATTTCCATCTTTCCATCTGACAATAGACAGCAGCCTTCTGACTGACCATAGTCCCCCTTGACTGGATTCAGTGCTGTTCACCTTTAACTTTGGCTGAAGAACATGCACTGTGTTTGCCACATAAGCTGCTTTCACATACTGTGGGTTAAACATTGAACACAGCACCATGCTATCCACCAACATATCCAACCCTTTGACTGATCTCTACTGACAAAGGTGATAAGCTGCCTGACTTTCTGTCCACATTATAAGGCAAGGCAGGGCAGAGATGCTGAGAGTATCCAAATAAGTACAGAGTGAATGAGCACAAAGAAAATAAGTTAAGACTACTTTACGGATGCTGCAAGACCTACTGAGGATTTCCTTACTTTGTGTTTTTATTCTCAGTTGTAGATTTGGGGGTTGTCACTGGACAAACTTGGTGAATTGCTGCTACAATGCATCAGTGAAACAAATCACATTTAATAAAACATTAGACAATCTTCTTGTGTATACTCTTAAAACCACACCTCAGGTTGGTTCCATTACTTCTATTGACAGCAAGAACTCCATCTTCTAGAACCCCAGTCTTATGTGACTTAAAAATGCTACCTTCAACTTCAACTCATAACACTGCTAGTTATTTTTCAAAAAGTACAAAGGTTTTCATACCATTGAACTTTACTGGGAGGCAAATGACATGCCTTTGAAAGGGCTTTCCGAAGCTGTGGGAAAACAGCAATTTAGGGCATGATTTGGAAGTTAGGCTCAATTAAATTAATTCACACTGGTGTTTCCAATTCCTAGTTCTTACATTATTTTCACACATGTTAAGTCCATATGAAGCCCAGAGTTGTCATCAATCAGGTGGAGCACTTTGGCAAGACCATTACAACAGTCATTTTGTAAAACTGCAGGTAACATCAGCCTTTCAGAAACAGGAGGTTAGCAAAAAGCTGAATGACATATTTAATTGAAAAGAAACCAAAAGAACTGCGGATGATGTAAATCAGAAACAAAAATAGAAATTGCTGGTAAAGCTCAGCAGGTCTGGCAGCATCGTTAGAGAGAAATCAGAGTTAACGTTTCAGGTCAAGCGACCTTTCCTCAGGCCCGTGTTCTGTGGAAGGGTCACTTGACCTGAAACATTAACTCTGATGTCTCCCCAGAGATGCTGCCAGACCTGCTGAGTTTTTTCAGCAATTTCTAATTTTGATTCGATTGAAGGAACTCTTCAAGTTTAAGGTGAGAAGTAGTACTACCATAGTTAATAATAGTAACACACACAGATCCATCATACCAAAGGGACAACCAAAGGAATTAATACGTATAACATTACTTTCAAATTTGTCTCGTGTGGTGTGTAAGTTTCATGAATAGAGGAAGAAGAGTTGTAATTTAAATTGCACCTGTCATGATTTTTGGGAGAACCCAGAATGATTTACATGATAATGGTGTGGTCATATTCCATCTGAGATGCCTTGGGTAGGTTCACTGTCACCCGATCAATCTTGTTGGTATTAGTCCCAGTTACTGCTGACATGAGGGGAAGGATGTGCACATGAAGTCTTCAGCTGAAGATATGCTTAATCTTGATAAACAGTAAAAGTTTATTGCATTTTAGTTAACAGCTTGTTACATTACTTCTGAGATATGTAATAGCCTCTTGTGAGACTTCAGGCTCAACTTAAGGATAAGTACATATCAGTGTTAGCTACATGGGCTTAGCACTAAAACAAAGAGTACTGCAACACTGGAACATTGGCAACTGAACTGTTTATTGCTTCCCAGGAACATAACTTTATATCCTGATGGGTAGAAGCTATTTTGAGATGCCAGTTAACTCTTTCATGTACTAACTGTCTTATACAGCATCACTCCCAAGCCTTTTTCTGCTTATTAAATTATTTATACAATTGTTTGAAATATGTAAATTAGATTTGCCACTACCACTTCATCTCAGTAGATGAATTGGCTACAACAAGAGTTTACAAGAGGGCAGAACGGTATCTCAATTGTTAGCACTGCTGACTCAGTGTCAGGGAGCTTAGTTCAATTCCACCCTTGGGTGACTGTCTGTGTGGGACTCCCCCCACAGTCCAAAATTATGCAGGTTATGCTAAATTGCCCACAGTGTGGAGGTTAGGTGGGTTAGCCTTGGGAAAAGCAGGGTGCTGGGGGGGCAGTCTGGCTGGACTGTTCTTCAGAAGGTAGATGTGGACCTGATGGGCCGAATGGTCTGCTTCCACACAGTAGGGATTCTATGATTTTACCACTAAATCCTGGTGGGTGAGATGTCAGCAACATTAGCTGATCAGATTGAATAATGGGATAATTCCTCCAAACCTGTGAAATCAGTAGTATCCTCTCATCTCTCTATCTTAAAGAGTTATTGAGCATCAGTACAGTTAATCCCTTAGATTCAGTGAACATTCTTCTGAGATCTACAAGTTTTCATTTTGTTAAGTAAAGTTGTTTTGATCACTGGTATTCATAAATTCCTCTTCTACCGATGATTTTCTCCCTCTGATTAGTCAAATTATATTGCTGTTTTTAAAATTACCTTAATGAATGCCCTTTTTCAAATTTTTTTTTCTGAAGCTTTCCCAATAATTTGAAATGATTTTAATCATGCTTATTTAATCAATATAATGATATAAGATTTCTTTTATCTTCTTAAATATATGAATTTTCACCCTTCCTTGAAGGGAATAACTTACCTCAGGGGTAAGGTCTGATATTAACTGCCGTATCTGGTAGTATGTTATGGATTTTTCATCTTTTAGTGAGACTCTGCATGGTCTTCAGAAGCATTTTTAATATTTTTTTCACTATTTGTAGCTGCTTTAAGCTTCTAGAGGCAGGTATAGTATTGCTGTCATCTTGCTGCTTTTAAAAATGCTAGCTTCTGTATTCACCAATGTTGTCAGACACCTCCTCCTGTCTCCCCGAGACCATGACCTTTCAATCGAACATCAGGCTATTGTATCCATGACAGATACTAGTCTCATTTTCTCCATTCCATGGATCCTCTCCATGGATGCTGTCTGATCTGCTGTGATCTCCATCATTTGTTGTTTTCAGTACAGATTCCAGCATTTGCAGTAATTTGCTCCTAGTCTCACTTTGCCTGATGATCTCCCCCAAACAGCCTCCAAGCTCACAGTTCCCCAGCACTGCAGAGCAGGCTTCTACTTTCTTCCCAAACTCCACAAACAGAGCTGTCCAGGCAGGCCAATCGTTTCTGCCTTTTCCTGCCTCACAGAACTTATTTCTTCCTACCTGAACTCAATGTGTCCTCCGAAAATCCTGTCCCTTCCCATGTAAATCCATTATTCCCCGACACTGTACGTCAGTTTCAGAACTTAAACTTTGCGGACTCCAACCGCTCCTCTTCACCTCAAATGTGGAATCCCTTTACACGTCCACGTCCACGCCTTATCAGGATGATGTCAGGGCTCTCCGCATCTTCCTGGATGAAAGGCCTGAACTGTCCCCTTCCACCACCACTGTCTTCCGCCTGGCTAAATCCATCGTCACTTGGTACAACTTCTCCTTTAACTCCTGTCACTTTCTTCAGGCCAAAGATATGGCCATGGGTACCCACTTCTACACATTGTACTAGACTAGCTGAGTTTCTCCAATGTTCTGTGTTTGCATTATATACTGATGATTGGCGCTTACCTTATGATGTCAGCTAACTTTTTTGGTTCCTAACTGTCTTTTACAGCAGTTGACAGCAAATCATGTATTTTTGAAGAGCAGTCACTGTTGCAATGATGGAAACACAGTAGCCAACTTACAAAAAGCAAACTTCCACGACCACCAATGCGATAATGACTAGATAATCTGTTTTTGAGGCATTGATTGAAGGATAAATATTGGCCAGAAAACTGGTAATAACTCCCCTGCTCTACTTTGAAGTAGTGTAATAGGATCATTTACATTTACCAGAGGGGGAAGCAGGGACCGTAGTCTAATGTCACATTCAAAAGATGGGAGTCTAATATGCATAAGGTATTTGAAGTTTGAACAATTTCTACTTTGTCTTCAGCAATAACATTAAATATAGCCTGAATCAGTGATAATACAGATCATGCCCCCCATGGATTCTGTGCTTCCATGATCAAGGGAATGTTAATCTCTTGGGATGGACAAATATTCTGGAGTTTTGCTTGGTTTCCTTTGGTGTCATGCACAGAGTGTTTGTTCAGCAAATGAGTTTAGTGCGAGAGCTAGCGATGGGGATAAGTTGTGTATGATTGGCAAAAGGGGGATCTTGATGGGTTAAAAGGTCTTTCGTTGTACTTGCTTTCTTACATTCTAACATTATCTTGGCAATACACTTCCACTGCATCTACAGAAAGTGACTCTGTAAATAAATAATATGGGGCTTGCTACTGTTTAAAACAGACCTGCTATGTTGTGAAATGTGCACTTTTACTCTATTCTCCAGACTGTTAGTGACTAACAACAGGGGATGTGTAATGGCAGGCTATGTGGTAATAACTAACAGCCCCCATTAACAACTATTCACCCTCCCAGCCTAATCATTAGCAACTCCTTTGTCGTCCAACTGTCTTTCTCTCTCTTTAGGCTCTATCCTATCGTTTACTCCCTACCCCACCCACCTCCCTATTTTCTGCATATAAACTGACGTTTTCCCAGCCACCATCAGTTCTGAGGAAGGGTCACCGGACCCGAAATGTTAACTCTGTTTTTTCCTTCACAGATGCTGCCAGACGTGCTGAGCTTTTCCAGCAACTTTGTTTTTTGTTCCTGATCTACAGCATCCGCAGTTCTTTTGGTTTTTATTTAGTATTTACCTCACTATACTCATCCCATTTATGTGCACTTCGTTCAAAGCCTAACATGCCCCGACATTTGAAGTGCTCGTCTAGATGCTTTGTAAATGTTGTGATAGTACATGCCTCCAAGACCCTCTCAGTCAGCCTGTTCCGTATTTCTACCACCCTCTGGGTGGGAAAGTTTTTTTTCTCAGACCCCTTCTAAACCACTTACCCTTCACATTAAATTTATGCCCTCTGATCTTAGACATGTGTGCCATGGGGAAAAGATTCCCATGATCTACCCTATCTATGCCTCTCATAATTTAATTTACTTCAATCAGATCCCCGCTCAGCCTCCTCTGCTCCAGGCAGCACAAACCCAGCCTGTTCAGTCTCTCCTCATAATTGAGATCTTCCAGCTCAGGCAACATCCTGGTGAATCACCTCTGCACCCTTACAGTCATGTCCTTCCTACAGCGTGGCGACCAGAACTGCACACAGTATTCCACATGTGGCCTAACCAATGTTTTATAAAGCTGTAACAAGCTTGCTTCTTTATTCTACACTGAGTAATATACCTATAAGAGGAATTTTGATTTCCCAACAAAAATTCTCTTAAATACCTGTTTCTATGTCATGTTAACAGTAGCAACATGTTGACAGTAAACATATAATGAGGTCATGGTAACCATATTTCACAGAAGGCCATTTACATCATAGCACTTGGTTTACTTCAAATGTACTCTCGATAATTCATCCTCTATAACAGTGTCTTTTCTGGGCATATGAATTATTCACAAATGTTTTTGACCCAAAATGTTTCCAAAAAAAACATCAAAGGATTGTCATCTGTATCAATAACAATTTCTTTCACATTGTTGGTGATGTGTATTCAAAAGTAATGTAGGGCCAACATATGACTCAATGTTTCTTTCTCAACCATCAAATATTTCTGCTGACATTTGGTGAGTTTCTTTGAAAAATAAATGACAGACTATTCAATCCCCATCTCGTCATCTCATAGTAAGACGGCACCCACGTCAATGTTGCTGACATCAACAGCCTGTTTCAGTGGCTTCTCATATTTTGGCACTGTTAAAACTGGTGTGCTTGTCAGCACAACTTTCATAGCTGTCAAAGGGAACTTTCAAGTTTTTGTGTATCTTTCTTGACTAAATCTATTAAACGAGCCATATTGGTACAGATGTTTGGGACAAAGTTTGGATAAAATCTACTGATGTTAACAAAATGCATTTTGTCGTAGCCACAGGAAAATCCAAAATAGTCCTTACTTCTACTACTCTACATATGGCTTGGTCTTACTACAAAGTGTGATCTAAATTAGTCACTTCGGCTTTGGCAAATTTATAACCAAATTGTCACTTCATAGCCAATCAAACAGGGCAGTGAAGTGGCGCAAATGTTTTCCAGCTTCTGGCTAAGAACAACCAAGTTGTTGATTTGAAATACTCTGACACATAGCCCCTCAATTACTTTATCAATTATTTGTTGGAACGTTGTTGGGTTATTTGTTGCTAGTGCATTTTTCATCCCAAATAGCGTGACTTTGCATTGATAAAGTCCATTCGGTATTGCTAAAGCTGATATTTCTTTGACTCTATCAATCAACCTTTTTAGTGAGTAGAATTTGGTGGTGAATTGTGAGTATCAAATTCTCTCATTCAGTTGTCCATTCTTGGAAAAGGTTGTGTGTCCACATTTCTTACTGTGTTGATGTGGCAATAACTAACACAGAGTCTTTGCGACTCTTCTGGTTTCAACAACGTCATGATAGATGTTCCTATGACTCAGTTCAATAGTGTCATTGTCCATCATAAACTCAATTTTTTCCCTCATTGAAGCTAATTTCTTTGGACTGAGTCTAAGAATTTTATTTTATTGGTAATGCACCCGCCTCCTAAACGTCATGAATGACCAAGAACCTGGTCTATTCACACAAATTAAATTATGATTCTGTAATAACCTCTGCATGTCACTTTGACAGTTTTCTGAATATATAATGTTATGCAACCTTTTAAGCATCTCCATACTATTTAATCTGAATAGCATTCAGTTGATCCTTCACTTTTGAATTTTCAATTTCTGATTCATTCTCTAATTGTTCTGGTCTTTTATTCCACTCCATGTTTCTCCTGACTATCGTCCCTGCCATAATATCTCTTAAACATATTAACATGATATACTCGCTGATTCTTTCTCCTATTTGGACTATTAATGATGTACTATACATCTTTGAATTTCCTCTGACTTGATAACGTCCAGTGAATGTTGCTTTTAATAGTTCCACTGAGACAGATAACACTATTAACACCATATCTCTAGTAACAAAATTTCAAAGTTTGGCCTTTTAATGTGCTCTGAAATGCTCTCGAAATGCTCTTGGTCAATTCACACACATTAGTTAGCTTCTCTCTGAAATCAAATGTTGACTGAAATTTGTAACTCCTGAACTTTGGTTTATCAATTTTGCTTTAATTAATTTAAGTGGAGTCCTCATCTCATGTCCATCTCAGTTGAAAAGGACTGAATCCTGTTAACTCATTAGGAACATCCCCAATGGTGAATAGGAACAAACAAAGTTCTTGAAACGGAAAGATTTTGGAAAAGAATTCAACTTCTATTGGAACCTGTAGATAAATGGTCTCTACAGATTAGTGGAGAAATACAACTATGGTGCGTTGAAATCAGATTTCATAAGAGACAGAATTGTTGTCGCAATTGTTGATGAGTTTTTATCAGGTTTTATGCAGTCCAAAGAAATTTAGACTTTGGAGAAAGTGACTTAAATTGTGCTGGAAGCAGAAATCAAGAAAATTCATAGACAAAATCCTGAATGAAGAAGAACCACTTTTTCACAGGAGAACAACAAAATTTGTCTGCTTTATGAAGCATAAACCTTCTACACAAACATGTGAGAAGTCAACATAAAGGCTAAACAATAAGTACTAACAGTAATTATCAGCATTGTGCAACATTAAAGCCTCATAGGCACCAAGCAGTGTGCAAACTTGACAAAAGAAAGTTACATCTTTCAAACTATAGATCACTTCCAGAAATAGAAATGAGTTACAGAGCAGGAAAGGTGATGGTGGTCGCACTTTTAAAGAGGTCAACAGAGTAGGGAAAACACCACTAGATAGACAATTATGGGGGACCTTGGTGATCCAGGTGACTCAAAGTTGACCGAACTTGTTTATGTCAATGGGCATCTTATTCATTTCAAGTTGGATACTTTGTGTTATGTCACACAGCAGATGTGCAATACCACCACTAAGCAACATGCACATGTCATCATATCATCACCACATCATGGCATGTGACTGAATGCTACAGAGCTCTCAGTCTCCATTGTACTGAGTTCTGTCATCTCGCTGCAAGACACACGGAAGGAAGTGTGTTACAGTGACAGGCTGCAGGCCTTTGAGATGCAGAGAGATCTGGTGCCCTAATGCATGAATCAGAGAAAGTTATTATGCAGGTACAGCAAGAAACCAGGAAAGTTTATAGAATGCTTTGTTTTACTGCAAGGGAAATTGAATGCAAGAGTAGAGAGGTTATTCTTAAATGATACAGGCCATCAGTGAGACTGCACCTGGAGCACTGAGTACACTACTGGTCACCATGGTCACCATACTAACAGAAGGATGTTAATACATTGGAAGCAGTTCAGAGAAGGTTTTCTAGACTAATTTCTGGAATGAGCAGATTGCCTTATAAGAAAGGTTAGGCTTCAGGAGTTTAGCAGAGACCAGAGATGACATAATTGAAGCATAAAAGATCTTGAGGGGTCTTGACCAGGTGAATGAGGAAAGATGTTTCCTCTTGTGGGAGAATCTAAAACTAGGGGTCTTTGTTTAAAAATAAGGAGTTGCCCATTTAAGATAGCGATGAGGTTAAAAAAAATCTCTCAGAGGGTTGTAAGTCGTTGGAATTTGCTTCCTTAACAGGCAGTGGAGGCAGTATCTTTAAATATTTTGAGGCAGTGATAGATAGACTGTTGGTTACCAAGGAGATGAAAGATTATAAGGGATGTGGAGTTAAGGTTAAAATCAGATCAGCCATTATTGAATGACAGAGCAGGTTTAAAGGGCTGAGTGACTTACACTTGTTCCCTGCTGTGTTTTTGTATGACCTCTGAGATCAAATACAGCGGACAGACAAAAGCCTCACAGCACATAGGCAGATGTTGGCAAAGTTCAGAAAAAAATGCCTGAAGAATCAGAACTTCTAAATGAAAGCAAATTAAGTTGAAGCAAATTTGGAACTGGGATAGACTGAGTGGACATCTTCAGAGCTCAGCTGGGACTGAGAAATAGGCAACAGATTGTGCTGGAGCAAAGCCAGCAGTTGAAAAAGAAAGGGAATGGATAACTTTGGGACCCAGGCCAGGATTAAGAAGAGAACAAAAAAGGGCAGATGGGGTCAGAGGAAAAGCAGAATTTGAGCAATGAATAAGATCCAACCAAATGCTGCAGTTTAACCATGATGATGACAAACAGGGGAACCATGTGATAATGGTTTGCTGTATTCATTAACATTTAATAATTCACAAGAATGTACTTCAGCAATTCAAATGTAATATTCAGGCTTTACCTAATTATATTCAGGTACTGCTTGATATCTGTTATTCTATACGTTTTTTCTATATAATGATTGCTTCAGTATCCACAGCCAAATCCCGTGCTGATGAATTTGAGAGTTCCAGTTTCACATGTTCCTGCCAACAGATTCTCATTAAAAGATGTTAAATGTACTCATTGTAACCCTTTGAGGTTTCATATTACTGTATTTATTCTTTCAGTGATCAAAGCTTGAATAACTATGTTGCCATGCTTTGCAGCTTGGTGATGGATATGCATATTTTATCAGTCAGCACTAATACATTGGCTTGTATGAGTCCCATTTTGCAAGAAGTGATTGTTTTCTTTAGGCCAATGCTGCTCTTAGCCTGTCTGTAACTACTGTCAAAATGTCATTCACTTATCGAGAATTAGTTTTTTTTCATTTGACTTGACATTGGTTTTTTGGCCTTGACATTTTTTCTATCAATCAGTAGACATTTTAGATCAGCCTAGACTCTGTGCTCATGATTTCCAGGTATGACAGATATCTATGTTTTGTTGCCACACACAGCTTTCAGCTCGAGCAGTGGAAGATTTCTCCTCACTAATGCTAAAATATTTCTACTTTCTTGAACCTAATTTTTAAAAAGATGGAACTGCTAACTTTTTTTTCATCCTGATCAAAAGTTAGCTGTAAATCAATAATGACATTTGCAACATCATAGAGAATGAATTTTTATTACATCATTGTTTTTAATATTTTTCTCATGGTTTAACTTTTTTTCAGTTTGTTTTCTTCACATGTTCTGCTTTGCTGGATGATACACATCACTTTTAATCACAAAATAAGTAAACAAGTTCGATTCTGTCAATTGTTTGGTTTTATTGAGAAGGTGATAACCAAGTAATATTGTTGATGGACTATTAATCCAAAGACCCAGGAAATGTTCCGGGGACCTGGATTTGAAGCCCACCACAGCATATGGTGCAATTTGAATTCAATTAAAGTATGGAATTAAAATGATATGAAATCGTTATAAATTGTTGTTAGAAAAGCCATCTGCTTCATTTTCATCCTTTAGGGAAGAAACTACCATCCTTACTTGGTTTGGCCTATTTATGATTCCAGACTCACAGCAACATGATGCTTAACTGCCCTTTTAAATGGCATGGCAACTCAGTTGTGTCAACCACTAGAAAGGAGAAAAGCTATGCTTCATCTATGACCTTCTCTCCATCATAAGGGTGGAATTGGGGATGTTTGCCAATGATAGCACAGTGTTCAGCACCATTTGCGACTTCTCAAATACTGAAACAAGCATTAAAAATGCTGGAGAAACTCAGTGGTCTGGCAATATCTGTGGACAGAGAAAGACAGTAAGTGTTTTAAGTCCGACATGACTCTTCAGAATTATTCAAAATGTTAACTCTCTTTCTCTCTTCACAGATGCCACAGTATTGCTGGGTTGTTTCAGTACTTTTGTGTTTGTTTCAGTTTTGCAGCATCCACAGTATTTCGCTTTTATTCCTCAGATGCTAAGCAGTCCATGCCTAAATGCAGCAAGATGTGGACAATATCCAGGTTTGAACTGACTAACATTCACACTGGATAGTGCCAGGCAATGGCCATCTCCAACAAGTGAGAATCTAAAAATTGCCCCTGATTTTAAATGGCGTTATCATCATTTGACCTTGCAGCACGTAACTCACCTCCTGACTCCCCAAAGCCTGTCTACCATCTACAAGCCACAAGTCAGGAGTGTAATAGAATAGTCCCCGTTTGCCTAGATAAGTGCAGTTCCAACAACAGTCAGGGAGCTTGACACCATCCAGATCGAAACAGCCTGCGTAATTGGCACAAAATGTACAAGCATCCACTGACACATAGTAGCAGCCATGTGTACTATCTAGAAGATGCACTGCAGAAATTCACCAAAGATCCCCAGACAGCACTTTCCAAACCCATGACCATTTCCATCTAGAAGGACAAGGACAGCAGAAACATGGGAACACCATCAACTTCAAGTTCCCCTCCAATCCACTCACCATCCTGACTTGGAAATGTATCACTATTGCTTCACTGTCAAGATCCTGGAGTACCCTCCTTAATGGCATTGTGGGTCAACTGACAGCACATGGACTGCAATGGTTCAGGAAGGCAGCTCACCACTGCCTTCTCAAGGGCAGCTAGGGAGGAAGTTCGTCCTGCGAATGAATTAAAACAATAAACAAAAAGTGGTCGAGGCTAATAATTTTGACATTTTTATGTGAAAGGTAGACAGAGAGAGGTGGCAACACACCAAGCCTTTGTGATATGAGTGATATTTCAGTGATCCTGGCCCTGCTGGGTTCATCAAAGGCAGCACTCCACTGCCCCCAACGCCAGAGCTTCCAGTCTACCCAGACCGAGAAAAACAGTAGACTGACAATAGCCTATATTTTGAAAAAAGGCTAAGACTACAAAGATTGTGCTGACAATGGAGTGTGTGGAGCCCAAGTATCGATCAAAGAGAATGTTGACCATGAAGATCTGCAGATGCTTTGAACTGGGAGGAGACAAGAAGAGGGAGGGGCTAGGCTAAGCTGAAGTCAGTGTTCTTTGGAGTATAAATTGCAATAAAAGTAACTAAAAGTTTAAAACAACGTACCGGTTAGAACATAGAACATAGAACATAGAACAGTACAGCACAGTACAGGGCCTTCGGCCCACAGTGTTGTGCCGAACTTTTACCCTAAATCTAAGGTCTATCTAACCTCCACCCCTACCTTATACTATCATCCATATGCCTATCTAATAGCCGCTTAAATGCCCCTAATGAGGCCGACTCCACTACCCTCTCCGGCAATGCATTCCACGCCCCTACCACTCTCTGAGTAAAGAACCTACCTCTGCTGTCTCCCTTATATCTACCTCCACCCACTTTAAAACTATGCCCCCTATAAATAACTACCTCCACCCTAGGCAAAAGTCTCTGGCTGCCCACTCTATCTATACCTCTGATCATTTTGTACACCTCTATCAAGTCACCTCTCATCCTTCATCATTCTAAAGAGAAAAGCCCTAGCTCTCTCAACCTTTTCTCGTAAGACCTTCCCTCCATTCCAGGCAATATCCTGGTAAATCTCCTATGCACCTTTTCCAGTGTTTCCACATCCTTCCTGTAGTGAGGCAACCGGAACTGGACACAATACTGCAGATGTGGCCGAACCAGGCTTTTGTATAGTTGGAGCATAACTTCATGGCTCTTGAACTTAATCCCTCTATTAATGAAAGCTAACACTCCATACGCCTTCTTAACAACTCTATCCACCTGGGTGGCAACTTTCGGGGAACTATGGACATGAACCCCAAGATCCCTCTACTCCTCCACACTGTCAAGAATCTTTCCATTAACCCTGTATTCTGCTTTCAAATTTGTCCTTCCAAAATGAGTCACCTCACACTTTTCACTAAACTCCATTTGCCATTTCTCAGCCCAGCTTCCAATAATTTGCCCACCACTGACATGAGACTAACTGGCCTGTAATTTCCGGGGTTATCCCTATTCCCTTTTTTGAACAAGGGAATGACGTTTGCCTCTCTCCAATCTTCTGGCACTATACCCGTGGACAGTGAGGACGAAAAGATCATCGCCAAAGGCCCTGCGATCTCTTCCCTCACTTCCCATAGAATCCTTGGATAAATCCCATCAGGCCCGGGGGACTTATCTATCTTCAAGTTCCTCAAAATTCCTAGTAAATCTTCCTTACTAACATCGAACTCCTCCAGCTACCAGCCTGTTTCACACTGTCCTCCTCTACAACTAGGTCCCTCAGTTGTGAATACCGAAGAAAAACATTCATTAAGGACCTCTCCTATCTCTTCAGGCTCCGTGCACAAATTCTCTTTACAATCCTTGATCAGCCCTACCCTTTCTCTGGTCATTCTCTTATTCCTCACATACGTGTAAAAAGTCTTGGAGTTTTCCTTGATCCTATCTGCCAAGGTTTTCTCATGCCCCCTTATATTGGACCTCTGTCAGACCCGTATGTCTCATTGGAAGATTTTACTTTTTATCCTGGGTAGGTCATTCACCCCACTTTAATCCTCATCCTAGCACTGGGAACCTGAGTGCTTGCCATGACCCTTGGAGTTATCTGTTTCTCAGCATGGTGGAATTGCCTGTATCCCTAGCAGCAGTCACCACTCTTAGTTGGTGCTGCTGGGATTATAGAGCACCTGGACATTCAATTGACTCTTCCTCACCAGATAGAGAGGGAATCCTTGCATTCAAGCACTGAGCATTGTTCTCAATGCTAAATTGCTGCAGTATAGTCATCAGGATTGTGGGAAGGTTCCCTCATCGCTGAAGGTTTAGCTCGGGGTGTCCCAGGGGACACTACAATATACTATAAAGTCCAGCAGCGTGGGTTTATTTAAGATAAATAATGTTTGACCAATTATTTTTTGGAAGAAAAAGGGCAGCACTGTGGCTCAGTGGTTAGCACTGTGCTTCACAATGCCAAGGACCTGGGTGCAATTCTTGGGTGGCTGCCTGTCCAGAGTTTGCATGTTCTCACTGTGTTTGCATGGGTTTCTTCTGCATGATCTGGTTTCCTCCCACAGTCCAAAGATGTTCAAATTAAGTGGATTGGCCATAGTAAATTACCTATGGTGTCCAGGGACATGTAGGTTAGGTGGATTAACCATTGGAAATATAAGGATAGGGTTGGGGGTGGGTCTGTGTGGGATGATCTTCAGAGGATCGGTGTGGAATCGATAGGCTGAATGGCCTGCTTCCACACCAAAGGGGAATCTATCATTCTATAAAATGTTTGACTAGACTAAGGGAATGCAGTGGATGTAGTGTATTTCTTTAAGAATGCTCTGTCTCATTAGAGAATTTCTTTAAGAATATTCTGTCTCATAAGAGAATTGTTACAAAACTCAAGCCTACCGTACCAGGGAAAATATAGCAATGTATCTAGAAAGCTGGATGGGGGAAGAAAGTTGAGTTAAATGTATATAGCTTGGATTGCAGAAGAGTTTCAACTGACCTGATTTTACAGTAATAAGGAAATCTTTATCCACATTTATTCTCCATGTAGTTTACAGGGGTGATTTTGACTTGGATTAAAGAAACACAATCTCAAAGTCAGAGTCCAGTGACTATTAAAGGGATTTGTAATCAACAGAGGAAGGACATAGGTTACCCAAATGGGTTCGCAAGTGACAGGAAACATTTAGTGTGGACAATCATAAAGTAATGTATATGAAGGAAAAATGACAAATGCGAGTGTACATTCAGTGGAAAGAAGCTGAAAGGTGCACAGGAATAGAAATCTATGAGATCAAATATATGATACCCCAAAAAGTGCAAATGAAAGCAGATGAAGCTGCAGAAAAAAACCTATAGAAGTCTGAGTTTTATGAATAGAGTTTTTCCAAATTCACACCACATCAGTTATAAATTGTCGATTGAAGCATACAGCATTTTATGTATATCCCTCCCATCAATATGATCCTTTATTCTTGTTCAAATGTTTATGTACAAGTTGCCTAAAATTTCCTGCACAGTCATTTCAGTCCTGTGATGCCATGTTAGTTATCAAGAATTCAAATATTCAGCATCTGACAACAATATTTTCAAGTGACTACAAAGTCTTTGATTTTCACTTTTTATTGAAACAAGTGATTTTTATCTTTCTGGAAAAGAATGTAGGTTTGGCTTGTCTTTCCATTTGTTTATTCACCTTAGTCACTGATTCAATTGAACATGATGCTCAGTTTTTTGCTTTTATAATTTCCTTTCAGAATGCCTGAGACATCTCTTTATCCTGACTCAATTATTAACATTTTCTCCCTTCTTTATTTTTAAAGTTGCCCCAGACTGCAGTTAAGAGTCAACCACATTACTGTGGGTCTGGAGTCATACATAGACCAGCAGCTTTCTTTCCCTAAAGGGCATTAGTAGACCAGATGGGTTTTTCCCCAATAGTGGGCAATTAGACTGTTAATTCCATGTTTTTATTGAATTCAATTTCCATCCTTTGCTTTAGCAAGATTTGAACCCAGGTCCCCAGAACATTACCTGGGTCTCGCGATTAACAGACCAGCAACAACACCACTAGACCATCACCTCCCCTATAAAACAGCAAACTCTAAATGCCCTTTTCAGTTTGTATCGTCAGAGGTAAATTCTTACCGACAATATTTGTTTTGTTATTTGAAGTCTGCTTCAGTGTATGTCAGCAGTTTGTGAATACAAGATTCACTTTCATTGCCAGCCACAGTTTCCATCATAATTTTCTCCAAGAATAGGATGCAATAACAAAAAACAAAAACTGATGTTGCGTGAACACAGCTTTGGTCTCAACCAGTTTGTAACTACTTTGTGTACCACCACTGCAGACTTCACTCAATCAGAAAGGTGTTTTAACAAGGTCATTGTTTTTTGCCAGTGTTCCTTACGATCTCAGCCCTGTTAACAAGTCATCATCCCCAAACTAAATTGAAAGTGTTTATGTAACTGATAAAATTACTTTTGACTTTATGACCAATTTCCAGATGTTTCTCAACAATAATCATCAGGCTGAATATCTGGTCTGCAATAAATTACTAGTATGAAATCCAACTGTTTCAGGTAAATACAATTCTGGGCCAATTTTAGAAGAAAGTTTAAGTAATTCGATAGCGTAAGTTACTGATGTAAAGGACTGGTGGAAGTCTGACCTCTTTCTTTCTTGTGCAGTAATCATTTATGATTTTATCCCCATTTTCAGATATTTATGTCTTTTACTGATTTAAGCAGTTAGATGCAGTTTTTGAACTTTTATGTCATTTTCTATTTTCACTGAGCGCTTGATGTACCTGATGGAGGTGATGTTGTATAATCTCAACCTATTCATTACTCTTGCATTAAACTACAAGCTTTGTATTGTAATTTCAGCAACGTTTTTACACAGCTGGTTTACATTTTCCTTGTCTTTAAGTAGCTCTTTCCTCATTTTTTTTTCTTTTAATTAAGTTTTATTGAGGTTTTAGATTCACAGATAAATACAACAAAGCAAACTGCTTGAGTGGTTAAAGCAAGATCTTTCTTCCAGTAAAAGTACAGTATTGCACATCTGGACCTCTTTCCAAAGCCAGATGGGCTACAGCTGATGGCTGGTTGTCCATTGTGACCGCAAAGATCACGTTCACCATTTCAACTGGCTGCTGTAGGAACAGTGAAGTTCATAAGATTAACGTATGTGCTTCAGTTGCACCAACACATCACACAGGTGTGGCCAAAGGCTGGTATGTTGGTGTGCTTATATATTTTAACAATCATTCTTGCTTATTCTTGAAGGGTTGAATTTCAATCTGTGTGGGCTTTCGTTTGGAGTTTTGGTCTTTGTGATTTTCAAGGTGTCAGTTGTTGGAATACTGCAGATGTTGGAGATCTGAAACAAAGACAGAATGTGTTTGAGAAACTCAGCAGGTCTGGCAGCATCTGTGGACAGAGAAACAGAGTTAACATTGAGTTCAATGTGACTTTTTCAAAACCAGATCATACTCTGTTGACTTTGTTTCTCTCCCCATAGATGCTGCCTGACCCACAGAGCTACTCCATTACTTTCTGTTTACATTATAGTCAGTCAATGGAAGTCAAAGGGTATTGATCTCATTATATCTTTGCATTTTATTCACTATCCGCCTGGATGTTGCTTTCTCCTTTCCAGTTGGAAGTGACATTTTGTGGAATTTGTCATTTAAAGTCTTGACAGCAGGGCTTGTTTATCACAATTGATCCTGAATTGGTCTTTGGTTGAGCTAAGATTTCAGGAAAAAGTCCTTAATCTTGCTATTTGCTTACAGTTGTGAATGTTCTATTCACCACATCAATTTTGTTTTACATATGGCTATAGCATGTATTCAGGTTATGTAGCAATAGAGTGAAGATGTGATGTCAAGTATTTAGTGGTCTTGTAAGCTTGCTTTATGTTTAGGGCAAGTTTATCTTATATTTGATTTTGGGAGTCAGCCAAAGCTATTGCCAGGGTTTCAGATGTGGGATGAAACCTTGCTGTTTGCAGTTCTAATATTGGAAAACATACTTTGTCAATCGATGGAGTATTCAACCATATTTTGATTTTAAAATAGAGAAAAACCTTGTTCTAAAGTGATATTGAATCATGTCCTCAATCATCACAGATAGTTAATTATCTTTGGAGCGCAGTCACTATTTTTAAGTAGATGAACAGGCGTACATTTCTATACTTCAGGGCTTCACAAAATCAGATGAATAGCCAGTTGATTTGATTTTTGGTGATGTGAATTGATGGGGGTCATGGTGGCTGGAGGAATAGGCTGGTATTAGGGTGGGTGATCTTTTGTGCCCACCTGAACCAAAGAGAGTACATTAATTTACTGAGGGCAGTTTTCAATGGTTCTACTGTTCAAAGGTATAAATGTCAGGAGGGTTCTATAATAAATGGGAACTTCACTTCACCCGGTTACCAGTTAAATGGTTGGGTTGTAGATGATTCCCGATGTCCAATGCAAAAAGCCACAGTTTGCAGCATTACCTCCCTACTATGATTTAAACCAAGATAATGGGTATAAGAGCCAGAAAGAGCTTCAAACCATTTGAACTCAGATGACAGTGACACCAGTTAACCAAGCTTACACTATTAAACGCTTGTTGACATTTATGAAATAAGACTTCACATTACTCCCAGGCCTGTAGTCAGATAATTCTGACTTTAGCAGAGCAAGTCTATACTAAACTTGATACTGAATTCATTTGAATTGATTTGGCGTAGGAACAACTAGAAAATCTACTTAGTACCAAATTTGAACTGAGATCCTCCGTTGCTCCTCTGCTTCTCCTGATTTCCAGTTGTAAATTATACATTCTCCCACCATGGGACATTTTATATTTTGACAGTCAAATTTATACACAAAATACAAATTGGCCCAGCCAATGATGCACATAATCCATGAATGAATTTGAAAAACTCCATAGGAAGACCAATAAGGAGCTCAAACTCAAGAAATCCTAATCCATCTTTCCAGTGACTTGGTAAGCTTTGAAAGCGAAAGGCCACAATGAATGTGCTTCCCTTCTTGGTCACCTAACTTCTTGATGATCAGTCAGGGACCAAACTTTTTCGAAAGTGTGTGAGATTCTTGGAAAAGACAGATTGTTGGCAATACAGTGTTGTGGAACTATCGGAGAAGAATTGGGAAATATGGCCAATCTAGACTGCAACTACTCAAATGGACTACTCAGCTCAAAAAGTTAGGCAAGTTACCAAGAAGCAGGCAGAACCTTCAAGAAATAAGCGAGAAGATTTGCAGGGATTAATCATGCATTTCTATTTGTTCAATTTGGATAAACTTTGATTCTCTCATACAATTCTTTGTTCAAGCATTGACTTTCTTCTCTTAGTTTGCAATTGTATTTTGATTTACTTTTTGAAGGGTATGGGCTTCCCTAACTCTGGAAAGCCTGGTGACAAAATGGCCTCTGGGGGAAGAGGATGTGAAATTTTTAGAACATAATAGAATAGATGAAGGACAAGCTTCTAGTTGTGGAATAGAAATCATGAGTGTACAGCGAAAAGATGGAGGATATGGACTGAGATACTTTCTGAAGGAGGGTCACTGGACCCAAAACGTTAACTGTGCTTTCTCTCCATGGATGCTGCTGGACCTGCTGAGGTTTTCCAGCAATTTCTGTTTTTGTATGAGATATTTGAAATATAGTTGAATGAGACTGTGCAGTGACTTAAAAGGAGGATGAAAATCTTTGTAGTCAATGCTCAAGACATAGGGAGTCAATGGAGATATGGGTGGATTTGACAAAACTTTATGGACAAGTAAATTTAGGTTGCAGAATCTAATCTAACTGAAGTTCCTGAAGAATGGAGATTAAGGTTGAAATTGCTCAAGAAATTAATCTTTGAGATAATGAAGATGTGTATTTGGTAGAGTAATAGGGTGCAAGTGTACAATGTTATGGGTTGAAGAGTACACAATGGCAGCTAACTAGATGTGTGGTAAAAAGGCCACCACTGGATTAGACAAAGTACTGAGCTTGAGCATTACCTGGTTCAGTTGAGCTCACAGCTAGAGACTGAACATTGCTGAAACCAAATGTTTATGTGGTGTTAAGAACTAGAAAATTATGTCATCAATTTTATTGAATTGAAGGAAACTTCATTGAATTGTAATTTAATATTGGAAAAACAGTTGAATAGAGCATCAACAGTCATTTTATTCATTAATTCATCGGATGAGGGCGTCACTGGCTAGGCCAGCATTTATTACCCAGCTCTAACTATCCAGGGGGCAGTTGAGAGTCAATCACATTGCTGTGAGTCTGCAGTCACATGTAGACCAGGTAAGTATGGCAAATTTCCTTCAATAAAGGACTTTAGTGAACCAAGTGGGCTTTTCCAACAATTGTTTCGTGGTCATCATTAGACTCTTAATTTCAGATTTTTGTTGAATTCAAATTTCCCAATTTGCCATGGTGGGATTTAAACTCAGGTCCCCAGAAAATTACCTGGTTGTCTGGATTAATAGTTTAGCAATAGTACCCTAGGCCATCACCTTCCCCATTGCGGAAGGTAGACTTGAGTTTGAAACCTATAGCAACTTTAATTCCATCTTTCTAGCATTTCCAGTGTTCTTTATAATTTGATGTGCGTTAGTGTAATTAGTGTTTGTGTAGCAGTGATCATCTCTGCTACTCCTCTTTTTCCTGTGTCTCACTGTTATATCAGTGGACCAGAGCTCTTGCACGTAACAACACTAATATTAGACAGATTTATGACTTTAAGCAGACTGTTGCTTAATTTAATGTTTCACGCAACTTCACAAAATTCTTTCCATGGATTGTGTGTATGAAGCAGGTGGTGAAACTTTGCTTCGTGTACAATTTTCAGGGAAGGAAACTTAAAGTTCTCATTATTTTCAATACAGGAGGGAACCAATGCAGCACTTGCACACACGAGTGTGCCTCAAACTAATAACTTGAAATTCAGATACCAAAAAGCTTACCATAATTGCTCTTTCCAAAGTCCTTGAGTGTGTTATGTCTGAATAAACGCAGAAATTGCAGTCATAGTACCTAGAGGCATTTGCTTTTGAAACATTGAGGTACATATTTGAGACACTGACACACATTTTGGAGGCACATATTCCAACAAACAATGACAAAGTAATATAAGAGAAAATGTTGGCACGTGTTTGCTTTTGTATGTTCAGACCCACCAGTTTGGAAAGAAGGGGTGTGGGTAGGGGGATTGTGTTGAGAATATCTCCAGCTCTTTTAAATAACGTATGTGATGGCAGCCTTCCATCTTGTAAGATGATGGTTTAAGCTGTTGTGATCAACTCTGCGCTAAGCATTGCCTGGTGTGGTTCAAGGACTCTATTCTGGCATGGCAATCTCTACTAAACTTACAGCACAGGAAGGTTAAGGTTAATCATCTGGATTAGTTAGTGCACAGGGACAGGAGAGTGTGACTGACAACAAGGAAGGTCAAGGGATTTAGAGAGCAGCAGCTTAAGAGCCTCGGCCTTTGCAATTGACCAAATGAGGTTGAGGTTCTTTAGGCTTTTCTGGATGTGAATGAGGGCTGCAGCAGAGTGGTGAGCTAATTGACTGTGGCATCATGGTACAGGAAGCCATTCAAAAGAAATGACCAAGAAGGAATATAATGGTTGTATGAGACAGTATACTGAGGAGGTTTGGCACTGTTCTCTGCAACAAACAGCATGAGTCCAGACGGCTGCATTGCCTGCTCAGAGCTAGGGTTTGGGACATCTGCTCAGGGCTAGAAAGGAATTTGCTGTGGGAATGTGAGGATCCAGTTGTCATTATGCACGTATGTGCAAACAGCGCATGCAGGACAAAGAAGGAGTTTCAGCACAGTCAGTATGAGGGGTTAGTTGACAAATTAAGCAAACTGGCAAATTAGGTTAACGGATAGAGCAATAGAGATGTAGCGGCAGACATTTTTTTTCCCAGAATACTCATAATAGCTATATTCCAATGTGTAAGAAAAATTCCAAAGCACTGGCCCACCATCATGGTTAACTAGAAATGATAAATATAGTCTGAAAATTGAAGAAAAAAACCATCTAATTGTACAAAGATTCGTGGCTGGTCTGAAGATTGGACAAAAAAGAAAAAAAAGGAATGACCAAAAGTGAATAAAAACAGAAAAGTTTGAGTACTAGAGCAAGCTAGCCAGAAATATAAAGCAGAATCTTCCCACCTACTCCACAATGTGGACACTGGTGAGAAACCTGAGAAAATCACATGAGAAGGCCAGCAAAGAGCTTCCTGCTATCGAGAGCAAAAAGTCCCAACTAAGCGTTGAACAGTGAGCTGGGATTCTGTGAACCTAGTGGCAAAAGGCTCATTTGCATGCAATAACTCCTATTATCATGTCATCTTGCCTCATTGATATCCAGTTTCCCATTTTTTCCCAGCTGCTTCAGAGAAACCAGACCATTCCTGATAGGAAAGTCCAAAGAGAGAACCAGGTGGCTTTTTGCTTGCTCCTGTAGACCTCCATCAGTCAGCAACATTCCAGTGCCTGCTCCATGGGCAGTGACCATATACACCCTCCCATCCAGGAGCATACCAGCAGAGTAGGGTGCCAACTGTGCAGGGCAGTTGTCATTGCCTGACTGGGTGCTTGGCTGGTGTTTAAAGATGTTGCCAGTGGCAAAAATCCTGTGAGGTCCCGGCACTGGTGAACATGTCTGCCTGCAATGAATAGGAGAATATGTCTGAGCAGGGTACCATGTGGGTACATTGTAAAGGTAACATGGTAAATTTGGGAAGATAGCCTGGGGAAACCCGCTAGGATTTCAGAGAGAAATCATCCATGCACCATGCCAAAGTTGACACAGCTGATTTTTGGTAAAATTCAGCTCATAAAAACAGATACTAAGCATTCCTACAAATACTTAGAGAAGAAAAGAATTAACGAAGTGAATGTCGGTCCTATAGCGAGACTGGAGAATCAATAATGAAAAATAAAGAAATGCCAGATGAATTGAACAGGTACTTTGCGTCAGACTTCACCATTGAGGATATCAGTAACATGCAAGAAGCAGTGAGAAATCGGGAAATGAAAGGGAAGCAGAAACTCAGGAAAATCATAATCACCAGAGATATGGTACCGGGAAAATTGTCGGAGCAGCAGTTGATAAGTGGCCAGGTCCCAATCGACTTCATCTTGGGCCTTAAATAATTGAGAATGTTGGTGAGAGAGTAGAAACATTAGTTTTAACTTTTCCAAACTCCCTTCATTTGGGGATGGTTACATTAGGATGATGGCAAATTTAACTCCTTTATTTAAAAGGGAGAGAGTCAGAAAGCAGGAAACTAGGCCAATTGGTTTGACATCTGTCACAAGAGAAATATTAGAAATAATTAAAGACGATATTGTAGAACTCTTGGATACATAGATCATAGAATCCCTACAGTGTGGAACAGGCCCTTTGGCCCAAGAAATCCACACCGACCCTCAGAGCCAGATGCCACCCTGGCCCATCCCCCTATAACCCACCTAATCTACATACCTGAACACTATGGGCAATTTAAGCACGGCCAATCCTGTTAGCCTGCACAGCTTTAGACTGTGGGAGGAAACTGAAGCACCCGGAGGAAACCCACGCAGACACGGAGAATGTGCAAACTCCACACAGACTGTCGCCTGAGGGTGGAATCAAACCTGGGTCTCTGGCGCTGTGAGGCAGCAGTGCTAACCAAAGAGCCACCGTGCTGCTCCCAAATGTTTGAGGTAATCAGGCAGAGTAGTCAGGTTTTGTGTAAAGAGAAATCATGTTTGACCAATCTGTTGGAGTTCTTGAGAAGGTAACGTGCTGCAGATAAAGGGGAACTGGCGGACACATGGTCCTTAGATTTCTAGAAGGCATGTGATAACTTAACACATGAAAGGATATTGTAGAAAGTAAAAGCTCATGGTGTTGCGGGTAGCATATTGTGTCAATAAAAGATTGGCTAGTTAACAGGAAACAGAGTTGGCATCAATGGATCTTTTCAGGTGGGTAGGACGTGGTTTGCCATAGGAAGCGGACACTCATATGGGTAGTCATCTGTTCAAAATTTATATAAATGACATGGATGAAGGGACAGAAGGAATAGTTGCCAGATTTGCTGACAACACAAAGATAGGTAGGAAAGTAAGTTGTGATGAGGTCATAAGGAAGCTACAAAATGATATAGATAGCTTAAGTGAGCAAAGATGTAGCAAATATAGCACAATATGGGAAAATGTAAAATTGTCCATTTTGACAGGAATCTTGAAAATTAAGTATATTATCTAAATAGTGAGAGATTGTGGAGTTCTGAGATGCAGAGGGATCTGGGAGCTCTCATCCATGAATCGCAAATATGAGTATGTGAGTACAGGAAATAAATGAGGAAAGCTAATAGAATATTACCATTTATCGCAAGGGGAATTGAATACAAAAGGTGGAAGCAAAAATAGAAGTTGCTGGAGAAACTCAGCAGGTCTGGCAGCATCTGTGGTGAGTAAGCAGAGTTAATGTTTCAAGTCCAGTGACTCTTCTTCAGAACTATTCTGTCGTTTTTGACAAATGACAACGTTGCTGACCTTCCAATGCAATTAATTGTGCAAAGCACATTGAGACATTTCAACAATATAAAAATGGCACATAGCTCATTAAATTATTTCCTCCAATTTGCTGCGTGGAGAGGAATTATGGGAAATGCCTGTAACCTTGTTGTAGTAAAAGTTATAGGGCAGGATTTATTCTAAAGGATGGTCTTGACATCATATAACACTTGGATATGTTTCCTGATTCTGCCCTGCCTTCATTCACATTTGCCTATTCAATTGCAACTGGAACTCTGCAAAGTCCGCTGGACATTTGTTTGGCTGAAGCATTCTGTCTTGAGTTGTCTTACTTTGCAGGACTTCGACTTTTCAAAGCTGGGTTAGTAAAAGTCAAATCTAGAGTGGCTTGTGCTGGTCAAAAAGAAAATTAAGTGAAGCAGCACTTAAACCATCGTGATCCAATTACTTCAGGTGTGATGTAATGTCAACCAGCTGGCAAGTTCATACTATCAATTTTTTTTTGTTTAGAAGAAAAATTAGGCAACATGTAAAAGCTGGCTGCCAGATGTTCCTGAGTAATAAAGAAAGTGAGGGGTGAAGTAAGTGTTTGACAAGAATACACAGGGAGAGGTTTAATCATGAGTTAAATGTTCCGTGACACAATTATTGTGTCTTTGTTAGTGTGCTTGTATGTTTAAATAGATAATCATGTATTGTTACTGAACTCCCTTACAGTATAAAATTAGTGCTGACAGCTGTTGTTGATTTGGTTAATGGGGAGGGGGATTTTTTTATTAAAAAAAGGAATGTTTTCAAAGCTCTTTCAGGACAGTAGTCCGGGGTTGTCTGTCTTGTTTCCAATCTTTACATTTTCAAGGCTTTGAATTTCTCTCTTTTTTGATTTGTGTCATAATTTTAATTCTTTGACCACACAGCCTCTAAATCATTTTACAGCACGAAGAAGGATGGGAGAATCTATCTAATGGGCACAGCTTCTATTAAATCACCACAGGCTAAGGTAGGTTTTTTTTGTGTGTGTTTATATTATACGCTGGGGACTCTTTAAATAAGACTGGAGTCAAATTGGGTCTTTAATGAAACTGAAATGAAATGTGTTTTGCTAAGGACTGTGTCTTTGGTCCGTAGTTGTTTTAAAAGCATACTGTTGCACACACCTATACAATTATTTGTCGTATTAGAATCCAAACATACTCACCCATGGTGTGCAGAGGCTGAAGCTCAATTTTCGTCAGGCTCTCCTCACTCTATCAAGACTCCCATGTGCCATCTTTAGTGTCTGCAGCTGACGCCTATTCACCGACCTCGTGGCTCTGAAGGAGATTATTTTTTGTTCCTTGCTTTTCAATGCTAATGGTATCTTTTCCCAATTTTTAGCTGGAATGTAAATTTGTAAGGAAATCTGTGGGACCAGTTGTTTTGTTAATTCCTTGTGAGGATTGCATTTTTAATCTTTGAAACGGATCCCTTTTGAGCCTGCTCTGGGTCTACACTGTAACAATCTCAGTCAGTCCCTGGGACCTGCAGATCAGTCCACTTCTACTCTCCCTTGTGTCAGAATCCCCAAAATAAGCAACAGAGGAAAATATTTTGTCATAATACTGCCAATATTTAAAGGGGGATGGAGGCCAACTTATGAAATAAGAGACCGTTTGAAATTGTGAAAATGATCCCTCTCACATTCAGGCACCTATGAACACAAAGACTGCAGCTGTTGTGAGTTCTTGACAAGACTTTTCAGGACCACAGCATGTATTCAGTGAGGTTTCTGCACTGGATGTTCAACCACTTGAAAAAAAACAGAGGCAGGTGAGCAAGCATTTAAAAATTTAGAGTGCAGCAGATTGAACAGATAATCAGGTGGCTGGCCCAACAGTCCTGGATCTATTTGCCTGGCTGGGTATATTACCAAGACTACAGGCTCAGCATTTATAGACATGCCCACTTTCTGCATTATTCAACATTCATTTTAAATCCTGACCTTTTCCCTTTCCACCCTGACTGACTTCACAAACATTAGAAATGAGCACGTCAGCCAGCAAAGAAAATGGACAATAGTCAGGACTCTTCCTGACTCCCCCACATTATTCTTAATTCAGACTCCACCGCTTCTTTTTATGTCAGTCTGGTCATTTTGATAAGTGTGACAAGATGCTGCCACTCCAACGACTTGAGACTGTTAATACTGCAAATGTTTCTAAAATAAGTTGAAGTAGCAACTAAAAGAACGGCAGATGCTGGAAATCAGAAAGAAAAACAGAAATTGCAGGAGAAGCTTAGTAGGCAGCATCCATGGAGAGAAATCAGAGTTAATGTTTCAGGTCCAGTGACCGTTCCTCAGAACTGATGGTAGCTGGGCTGGACCCGAAACGTTAACTCTGATTTCTCTCCATGGATGCTGCCAGACCTGCTGAGCTTCTCCAGCAATTTCTGTTTTTGCTTTTGAAGTTAAGTAGCATTAGGAAAACACTTCCAAATTGCCATAACGGTGATTATCAAGTTTAAAGCAAGATTGCTTTCCTGAACTTCATTTGTCACCAGGTCATAGAGTAGAACTGTTAATGGGGGCTCTAGTGGTGCAGTGGTAATGTCTCTACTTCTGGACCAAGAGGCCCAGGTTGAAGCTCCACCCGCTCCAGAGGTATACAATAACTTCCCATAACAGGTTACTTAGAAGTTAAGAAAAATGTGTATCTTGGCTTCTGCACCAATAATTCCAATGGTTATAGTTGGAGGGGCTCACCAAATTTAGCCAAGTCATGGCTGATCTATACAGCCCAATGAGGTTTCTGATTCACCCTCTACTTTGGGGTTAGTTGGTGTTTAATGATTGCATTAGAATTAGGTCAACAAATGGAAAAGTTAGACAAGTTTCATCATTGTGCAGGACTCGACTCTGCTAAGTTTGTTCACAAACATGGACATCATGTGATTGCAGAATTACGTTCAGCGGAGATGCTGAACAACTTCCCACTATTCTCTAATGGCACATTGAATTGCATCTGATAACATCTCTACCATATTGAGGTGTTAACCATTAGGACTGGTGTGCAGTGGTAGTGTCCCTATGTCTGGGCCAGGAAGTCTATGTTCAAGTCCTACCTGCTGCAATGGTGTGTCATAACATCTCTAACAGGTTGATTTGAAAAAAAACCCTTTCAGAGAAACACTAAGAAAGTCATCTGGGTGAGGAAACATTGTGTTTATTTGCATATTAGCAAGCATCTTCATTGATACTCCATTTAGGTGAAAGTAAAATGGATTCTTTTTAGCAAATTTTTTTTGCTAAAATGGAGGTCAGGCAAGGCAAAAAAAAGAATAAATGTGTGTTGTAAATGTGTCTGAAAGGGTTTAATACTGAGGGATGCTTTAACCAAGAACTAATTTTGATGGCATGATATGGACTGTTAAAAAGCATTGGATAGCAAAGGAGTGAGACCGAACGTCTGGTCTTCTTCAAAGTCTCTGTGTCAGCGTCTATCATATCAATAGAACCTATAACTCATTGCTAACACGAGATAAATTATTTCTTATTGATTATAGGACACTTCTGTAGTTAGATCGGGAAGTGGTTTTCCTGTCTGACACTAAGCTGGCCCTGTTGTTTCCCATACTTGAAAAGGCAACCTGCATAATAAGCAACAGCTCATACAGTGTAATGAGTTGGTATTCCCATATTACAAAAAGGCCTGTGCTTTTAGATATATTTTTGAAAAAAAGTCATTGCCTTTTAGTGAACTGTTTAATAATTGCGGGATTTCTGAACCAGGAACAAACATATGTCGGCAGACACGGGAAGGTAGAAAGGACTTGGTGCAAGTTTGGATACTAGCACCAGAATTTTGGATAAGCTCAGGTTCATAGAAGGTGGGAGATCAGAACCTGATGAGGAGAGATTTTGAATTATCGAAACTGAAGCCAACTATACAGAAAGGGATTTCTGCAGTAGATAAGGTGAGGCAGGACTGGAGATGGACAATATAGTGAGGCAGAAGTAGGTGATCTTGTGGATGGAAGGGTTTTAGGTGGGATTGGAAGCTCCGCTCTGGGTCAGAGAGAATACTGAGGTTTGAGACCAGTCTGGTTCAGTCTCAGACAGTGATAAGGAATGAGATGGAATTGATGGCAAGAGAAAAGAGATAGTGGCAGGAGCTGAGTATAGACACTTGGGCCTTAGCAATATTAAACTGGTGTTAATCAATCCTTGACGTGGGATTGATTATTAGACCATTATCATTGATCTGACATGGTGATCAGCATCGGGAAGCATTGTAATGATGAGATCTACAGCGCTTAAATAGTCATCAAGCAAGTTGATCTACTGGTGAAGTACAGCTTCCTGGTATGCCAACAAATCCCTATCAAGAGGCCAGTTTAACTCACTTGGGAAAGGTAAATGATTAGTGTATGTGCCAGATTGATAGCAAGCAAGATCAAAGACATATTGTTAGAATGTCCACAAAATTTCCTAGTACAAATTGGGGCATAGCAGTTCTCCCAACAGAATTTAAAATATTTAGACAGTGCTCAGAGTTACGACTTTTAGGTTTAGATGTGTCCAAAGCAAAAGGCATGCTGTTAAGATTTACTTAGCCATTGGGAATGAAGATCAACACAGATTTAACATGTCAGGATTAACAGCCAAAGAGTTAAAAGATCCCCAAATGAGATGGGACACAATAGAGTATCGTTTCAGAGTCGGATCAAACTCTTTTCTTTATTGACTAAGATTCATATCATTTAGACAGAAACCTACAGAATCAATAGACTACTTTGCAAACAGATGCAAAAAAAAGACTCATTCTGTGATTTTTCAGATTGGGGGCTAGCACATGGATTTGTTAAGTTGGTCCCATGGAAGCTTTTCAGAAAGATTTGTTAGACAAACTGAAGACTTATAATGTTGAAGAGCTAATGATGAATGAACACAAGTACAAAGCAATCTTAGAGGTCAACAAAGCTTGCAGGTCCTTTCAATCATTAGACTATTCATTCAGAGTGAGACATGTAGAACATGTGGCCATCTTCATGTACCTAGTAAATGTCCAACTTTCAATCAATTTTGCAAGGTGTACCAGAAAAGGCCATTGGCTTAGATACTGCACAACAGCCAATGGTGATGCAGTGACCAAGATCTGTACACTGGCCCAAACAAACTGCACACAAGGAGTAACTTCAAGTTACAATAAAGACTATCTAGTGTCCCGTTAGAGGCGTATGTATGTGATTGACTAACCAGTCTGACAATATAAACAATGAAACAAAGAGTACTGGGAGCATGTTTCACACAGTCAGTCTCATGGAAAATATGTGTCATTGCAAGCGTTCAACATATTTGGAATAATTCATATCACTTGTCTTCGGAAAACAAAAAATTATTTGTTATTGGCTAAGGTTAATACAGGGCCAAGCATCAATATGTTATTCATCTGAATTCTAAAAAAATATGTACCTACAGACATGGGAAGCTATAACAAATGCAAATCCATTCAATTTACCTGAATGTCAAACATATTCTACATTGTAGATGCTGCCAGATCAGCAGTTACATGTAAACCAGTATGTTGTGACTTCACACTAGTCACAATCAATTGAATCAGTCAGACCTCAGAGACCCACCTGAAGTTGCAGCAGACTATTCAAGAAATATTTGCAGAACTGCATATGAGAGAAAAGAACACTTCCCTTTCTTCTGAATGAATAGATCTAAAGCCACAGCTCTGTACTGTGAAGATAAAAATGGAATTTCAAAAGGAAAAGGCTGAACAACTAACTCAGGTTAAATCCAAAATTGAACATACCCTTTGAGATGGTAAAGTGTTTGGGGTACCTCTGACTAGTTTACAGTGGTGAATGTAAGGCTGAAAGAGAAAGAATAGAAGCAGAATGAACCACAAGTTCTGTTTCATTAATCCAATGAAAAGATTGCCAGTTTATTGGGAGATCTGAGGCAACTGACACATAAAATGGATAAGGCTTAGCAGGAGCAGCTACAGAAACATTGGCTTGAGCTCAAAGCAATCCTAGAGAAAATAACAGACATGCAAAGACAGGTGGAAATGAACAGTGTAAGAAAACAAAGAATCGTTTAATTATTGAGTATATAATGCTCTCAAAATTAAATGGTTAGCAATGATACCCTATTGAAAGAACTCAAGCTGGACATGGAGAAAACTAAATCAATTGGACAACATGTAGAAGAGGTCCAGACTTCAAAAAGCACAAATAAAAACAATGTTGAAGAGGCTATATTGTTATTACAACAAGGTATGAAGGTAAAAAGATGTACGGGACCAAGAGAAGGCTAAAATTTTGAATCCAGGGTGTAAAATCAAAAGCTTTAAAATGAGCTGGAAATTCTAATAAATGCCAAGAAGATTTGAAGCTCTTGAAACAACCAGAGGAAGGAAGTCAGTCAGTCAGTCACTAATTTGGAAAAGAAATTGAGCTATAGTGCATCAAAATAAGAAAATTCTGGAATAGCAACTGAAGTCCATGAAAAAAAAACCTTGCTGTTGATGGGACTAATCAGTATTTCCAGACAAAGTCACTGTCAAATGAACTTGACATATTCAAATCATGTATATCACTCATAGGCTTGCTTTCTATTGTGAATAGTTAAATATTCTTTTGGAGAGTAAGCGGATGTTGTATGCATACTTGCCAGATTGTGCGATGTGTGTTTGCAAGCTGCACACACACAAATGAGTTTTTTGCTATAATGTCTACTTCATAACTTGTAATATGTTACACTGTTTTAAATAAACTAGCTTATGTAGTTCATCAATCCTTGACGAGTGGTTGATTATTAGATCACTATCATTAACACATTACAGGAGGCATTGGCTTTGTGGTATTGTTCTAGGTCATTCATCCACAGATGTAGGTAATGTTCTGGCGGCTTAGGTTCAAACTCTGCCAAGATAGAAGATGACATTTGAATTCAATAGAAATCTGGAAGTAAGAATCTAAAGATGACTACAAAACCATTATTGATTGTCAAGGGAAAGCCATCTGGATAACTAATGTCCCTTAAGGAAGGAAACTGCCATTCTTATCTGGTCTGGCCCGCGTGTTAGCTTGCCTTAATATTTATTTTCTCATCCAATCGCCTGTTCATTTAAAGCTCACAGACGAGTGAAGTCAAGTTTCTCTGTGAATCACAGAACATGACATTGGTGTCCCATGTGCTAGAAGCTGTTGACCAGTTGTAGGTCCAGGCCTACTTCCTTGGGGAATCAGTGGAGAGAAAGTCAGTAACTATTATACTCTTCTCTCAGGGGATGGTCAAGCAGGCAAGGACAGTGGGATGGCTTTCAGAAGCCTGTCTTATGCCCCTTTTGTGTGCTTTTGATTGACCCCCAGGTGGGGCAATTGAAAACTCCCTCCCTCCAGTCTAGCTGTCAGGTCACTCTGGTTTTCCAGTCAGGAACCTAGCGACCTTTCTCATCTACTAGAAAGGTGAGAAAATGCTGAGTTGAAGTTCCTTTTTTTTGATTAACCTATATTTTGAATCAGCCTGTTCAGATGATGTTATTGCACACCTCTGGATAAGGTGGGAATTGAACCGTGTCCCTTCTGTTCAGGGGTAGGAACACTACCAATGCACCACAAGAGGGCCCTTGAGTTGCGGTTCTTAAGTGGCCGCTAATTAACTACTTAAGGAGTTTAAATTGATGGAGAATTGAGGAAGTCACCAGGGACATTCTCACTCAGAAGTTAATTAGTGAGATGCAAAAGTTGAAAATAACTGAGCACAGTGGCCCTGGGGTGAAACTTAACTGTTTGAGGCAGTGAGAAGAGACTGAGATTTTCCCTCCAGGGAAGGGAAAATTGCACTGAGTATTGTGCAGAGGCTTTAAAGATTCCTTAATTCATTTGTAATGGTGTTGTGTCAATTTCAGTTCATGCTGGAAAGGTTTGTTGAAGTTGCTAAGCTCCCAACCAAAATAGATCCCAGTTTGCTGTGGTGTGCTTGGCCTGTTATTCCAAAATAATTATAATCATGTGAGCATAATGCTTTGAATTAAGTTGTATATAATTGCCTTTGTAAACTGACCGACAGCTTCAACATTGGGTTGGATATTACATGCCCAGTATGTTTTTTATTGGGGTGGACACATCAGATGGGGATGGCACACAGTCAGTTACCTTCCTATCGACCCCAAACTCATCCTGATAATCCAGAAATGAGTGGCAGACCTCCATCAAATTTACTTGAGAAAGGATGTACTGGCACTGGAGGGGGTGCAAAGGAGGTTCACTAGGTTGATTCCGGAGTTGAGGGTGTTGGCTTATGAGGAGAGACTGAGTAGACTGGGATTATATTCATTGGAATTCAGAAGATTGAGGGGGGATCTTATAGAAACATATTAAATTATGAAGGGAATAGATAAGATAGAAGTAGAGAGGATGTTTCCACTGGCAGGTGAAGCTAGGACAAGAGGGCATAGCCTCAAGATTAGAGGTACCAGATTTAGGACTGAATTGAGAAGGAACTTCTTCACCCAGAGGGTTGTTAATCTATGGAATTCCTTGCCCAGTGGAGTAGTTGACGCTACTTCAGTAAACGTTTTTAAAGATAAGGTAGATTTTTTTTGAACAATAAAGGAATTAAGGGATACGGTGAGAACGCGGATAAGTGGATCTGAGTCCATGAAAAGATCAGCCATGATCTTATTGAATGGCGGAGCAGGCTCGAAGGGCTGGACAGCCTACTCCTGCTCCTAGCTCTTATGTAAATGTAAGTAAATAATGAAGTGTCAATTAAGTTTTTAAAAGGCTCAATTGACCACTGTATTACTCTGCCCAAACCATAAAAAAATGTTGGCATGGGCAGGCAGGCCAATGGGCAACCCCTTTTTTCACAAGTTTCTACAAGCGCAGGAAATCAAATGTGAGTTATTAACATGGAAGCCCTTTATGCATTGGGGGATATTCCCCAGAAGATAATGCCTCTCTTCCTCCTTCACGGTATGGTCTTTAAAACCCACTCTCTATCTCCTCCATACTCACTAAGGTCACTAAACCCTCTCTATCCAAAGCTCCTTACTTATTTGGGCCCAGGATCCCATTGGGGCCTTCATGTGGGGACTGGTTGCAGTACTGGCAGCATCCACGACCAAGCTCTGGTGCTGCCATTCATGATCAGATTGATGGCAGCTCCGGAGAATCAGAATTTCTCCAACTGAGGGGCAGAAGTCCCACTCAGCATGAACTGACCCCCACCTACAGTGCATCATGATGGCAGGACAGCTTGTTTTAAGCCAGTCAGCTTCCTACCGACTTTTCTTCAGGGAGCCAGCAGGATTTGGGGTCAGGCCAGCCACGGTACACTAACCCCCACCACTGTAAATGTTGGCCTACTGACTATTTTGGTGAGGTTAGTGGTAGTAGGTGGGTGCATGACAGACAAATGCAAAATCTGCTTTGTGCTATACCCTATCACTTTTTTAATCACTCCTTTTCATTATCTTCTCCTGACTTTTCCCTCAGTCATTGTAAAGTTCAAAATGTACGAAACCCACTTGTTGGAATAATGTTTGGATGGATATTAAGTACCCTATGAATATTATTGCTGTGAATAAAAGGAAAGGGTTGTGAAGCATGGTGGGGGTGGGGGTGGGGGGGCTTTCTGTAAAATAACAAACTTCAGCACAATTTGCCACATGACATCATCTGCAGAACTGCCAACTGTTTGGCTTTGAAATTCTGCAACAAAAGGTTGCTTATTCACTTCAATTATTCTTAACAGATTCTAATCACGGGTCAGCTCCACAATGGTAGAACTGCTTCAAGTTTGAAAGATAAGCAATACAGTGGTCATTGTTCAAGTTAAATCCTTGTGACTTTTCCAATGTTCTTTCCTTTTTCTTTACATCATCCTCACGTAATGTTCAGTGTAAAAGTAGACAAAATAATGTACTTTAAATTACTGCCCATTGAAAGCTGCCAGATCACAAGTGGGTGCAATTAAAGGTTAATGCACCATTGCCAGTCCCATTCAGCTTCAAAGCTGTAAAATTCACCATATGTACCTTGAAATTATTATTTCTTCTACTAAAAATACAGCGGGTCCTGACAAATATCATAGTGAAGTCATTGCAAAAAAATTATATGGAGAATGATTTCACTGTATTAACTAGTTAAATCAGATATATAACCAACTTAATGAAGTACAGAATACTAACATTAACTCCCCCTCCAAAAAAAACAATTAGGAGAGCAGTTGTTTTCATTAATGCCAAGGGATTTTGGATCCATAACAGAGATATATAAGAAGTAGGAACAGGAGTCGGCTGTTCGGCCCCTCAAACTTGCTCCACCATTCAATAGGATCATGGCTGATCCAACGTTCCTCACGTCCACTTTCCTGCTCTTTCATCATAACCCTTGATCCCCTGACTGATCAAGTATCAATCTATCTCAGCCTTAAACATGCGTAAGGACTCTGCCCCACAGCTCTCTGTGATAAAGAGTTCCAAAGACTCACAACCCTCTGAGAGATGCAATTCCTACTCATCTCATTTTTAAATTGCTCCCTCCTACCCCTTCATTCTGTGATTATGGAGGTTGATTTTCCAATGTGGGAAAATGTTCAAAGGCATTGAAATGAATGTGGAGCTCAACTGATGTGTGCTGTTCGGACACCATTATTGTACACATTATCATAAATATACACACCTGGAAAAATATGAAGAAGCACCTGTAGGAAGTGAAAATTAGAGCGTACATGGAAGTTGCAGGGACACGTACTTATTGTTTCGATTTCAAGACATAATCTCAGAACCAGTCACAATACATCAGCCAGCTATACTTGACACACATATTTTAAGTTTTATTTGGTTGTCAGCAACTCTAGAGAGGAAAGCCAAGCTGGCTTCAAACAAAGACAAACATTTGCTCAGTTAAATGGAGAAAGGTTGGTCATTTTTGAATGAGATTTACCATTATTCAAATCCAGGAAACCCTTGAAGGCTTTTCGGCAATCATTAAGGAGCCGTAATACTTTGAATTTTGAAGTTAGCTGGAATACGCAGAAGAATTGCTTCAGCCAACATCAGCACCTGCAGTGGTTTAAGTAACACAAGAAGAGGTCACTGTACATAACAGCATTTAACGAAAAGAAATATAATTTTCCTTTAGGAGAACTGGGTGACAATTTTGGTTGTATAGATATATGAGTCATCCTAAAGACTATTTTGGCAAATGTTGGGAAGGCCAGTTAATGATTTGGCCAATGTATGACATGGTTCCAAACAAGAGTAGCCCAAGAAAAGGCAAGTGCAAGCCCTTTAGAAAAATATTCTTCCGGTTATGGAAGCTAGTCAGGACTCCAGTTCCAATGGATGGAAGTTCTCCTTCTCGTCTGGTTGTAAGATACCCTGGGATTGATCCAGTTCCAAAGCAGCATAAAGCTAAACACAGAAAAAGATTTTATATCTATCAATATTAAACTTTTAACATTTTTGTAATTTAGTCAAGCAGTTTTCAAAAGGCAGTATGGTCATAAATCCCGTAGTGGGAATAATGGGCAGTATATAATCAAGGCTTTGGAGTTCTCTTCTCTTGCAGGAGACTTGTGTTTCTTTTTTGGAGAAGACATGCCAAATTAAGTGCTGGTGCCTGCAGTAAACCTTCTTCAGGATAATAGACCCTGGAATTGAAATACCAGCCAATCAGAGACCAGAGCTGTCATTGCAGGCAACAAGATGCACCGGGGAGTCTCAAGTTTGGGAGGGGAGTTGGCAATGAGGGGGAGGGTGTGGCTTTCATTTGCCTTCCCAATGCTAGACCTCCCAACGAGGCATGGGGTATCAGACATCGAGGGACTACTCCTCCAAATTCATCTTTGGGAAGGGCATTCAATTCTACCTAATGTACATTAGGAACTGCTCACAGAAGTTCCTTAAAAGTGAACAGAAAGGCCAGAAAAAGAAAAGGTGACAGCTGAAAAACCTTTTCAAATGTGTCTACATTTATATCAATCCAACACTGAATTGATCCAGTTCCGAAGCAGTGTAAACCTTGAGTGAACATATTTGAAGCTAGAAAGAATTCCAATTTTTCTCTGAAGGAACTGAAACTTTATGATGGATTCTTAATTTGGCTTTTTTGAATTCTATAATTGGGAACTAAATCTGACCAAAATAATGATTATTTTGATTCCCATTCATCATTAATGCTGCTATTTAAAAAAAGTCGGTGAAAATGGCAAGTTTTATCATTTGACACATACTTAGGCAATTTGAGAAAATCAATTGATTATTTATGATAACATTGCTTCAGTGTCCTACAAATTCATGTTGTCAATTATATGTCTAATTGCTCGATACACTTTTGTCAAATTCCCTCCATATTTTATGGATGTATGAACCTCTTTAATATAACCAGTTATGTTAAAAAATTCTAGCTTAAGTTTTTATCCTTTAGACCCATGTTGAAATATAATTCAGAAAGCAATCAATGCCCTGGTTTTATCATTTAACTTTACCACTTGATTTACTTAAATTGCCTAATACAAAATGAGAACAAGATGCTCAGCTTAGGATACACTCTTATGTCAATGCACATCACTTCATGATCCACTAAACACTTTCTGCTCCAAAAGGTAATACAATTCACCTTCAATTATTGTAGTTTAATGTTGTTTAACAAACCCATTTGTTCATGGACAAAGTATGGTCTTATCAAACTTAAAAGTGTGTGCCAGATACGTGATTAACTTAAATATCACTTTCATAAGATGCCAACAAATCACCAATAAACCAAACAAAGAACATCTAATATTATATCTCTTAAATTAACACACAAAACAAAACAACAATTTCCTGTTCTTTTTGATCTTGATAACTTTTCCTCTTCAAAGAGGACAATCTAGGGATTTAGAAGTAGTTGCAAATGCAAAGACAAATTTCCTTTCACAACTTCAATTTACCTCTGATTAAGTACATAGACAATTAGAGCAGATTTATGGCATGAAAGAAACAGGTAGCATTAAACACTAATATAATTCAATAGCTTGCCACTTCGCTCATGTCCATGTTAGGAAAAGCCAATCAAAACATAAACACAGTATGATATTGTATATTATGTTGTTTGATGCTTTTTATCATAAGCTGTCATGTCCTTTTATTTATTCCTAGAACATATAAGGAGCCATAATTCTGAATTATCCTATAAGTTCATAATAGAAACATTGCAGAGATAGAACAAGAGCAAAATGGGACAATTATGAGATATGGTGTAGAGGATGGAGATACTGAATAGAGACCGGTCAAAAGCAATAAGTCAGATATAAAATAGTACATGTATATTGAAAAATTACCATTCTCCAGGACAAAGCTGAATTATACCCAAATATTCCTAAACCCTCATGACACAGACTGGCCACAATGAACCAATTCCTTACATTTCCCCCTCTACATTTATCTTGTAGTTATGCATGCGGAATAATTAATGCTAATTAATGTAAGTAATCAGTGTACATCATCATCGAAGTATAAGCTCACTTGTCAACTCACTCTACAGAGACAGGTTTTGGAGTTATCCATTATGTTAAGCTTTGTCCTATAAATAGTTAGAAGAATGTTTAACAAAAGCTAAAGTTACTAACAGCCTAGCTTGTAGTAGTCTCTATTGAACCTGACCAAGCAACCTCCCCTAGGACCTACTATGATGATAATGGAAGTTGGCAGCAAGCAACCAACCTGGCACTGGTAGAGACCGTGGAAAAAGTACCAGGAAATATCCAGACAGAAGACAGTAGGAAAAATCCAGACAAAAAAAAAAGCAAAGGTCAATGCTGAAAATGACGTGTGTAAAGAGTAACCATACAATAAAAAAGGTGGAATGTATCATTTTTGTGCTAAGTGTGAATCACATTGAATTTGGTACAGCAATTCTTGCAGTGAGACCAAACAAGTTTTCTCGCCAAATCTTACCAAACTCATTGTTTTAATTACTGTTTGAGCCCTTACTCTGTTTGAGGATCATACCATATTCCCACTCACATTACCACCTGCCATTACTAGAGCAGTTGCTACTCACTGGAGATCCCAGAATTGACTGGCGTCCCTGGGACCGGTGCCATATTTAAAAGACCATTGTGCTCATGGACTAGCACTGTCAGTCTGGAGCTGCCCTGTACAGTTCCTTAGATTTGCCCTGTGCTGGACAGATAGGAGGAAGTCCTTGCCCAATTTGTGGGCAGGGTCCTGGAAATCCTGTCGGATGGGTTGGTGCACAGGCAGGACTTCCATTTCCCCCAGGACCGGCAGTAGAGACCAGATCATGCCAGTCTGGTCTGCGATTGCACCCATGTTGAAGCAGATTCAGCCATCTGGAGGAGCACCAAGCACTGAAAGAAGAAATTCAACATCCTTCTGCATTCTGCCAAAGTAAATGACCATAACACCTAAGGTATAGAAATGGGAAATAGGCTATTTGGTCCCTCAAGTCTGTTCCACCATTCAATAGGATCATGGCTGATCTGACATTCTCCATGTCCACTTTCCCGCCCTTTCCCCATAACCCTTGCTTCCCCTCCTGATCAAGAATCTGTGTATTTCTGTGTGATACCTCAGACTCACTCCATTGCTACCAGTTCACCCACCTTCCGTAAACTCATGCTCTACCACTATCACAAATGCATACAATATCTTCCCGTTCACCTTAACCCACTACTCACTGTGACACCAGTAAGTCTACAAGTCCTCCGTGCTGCCTGTTCATTCATTTAGTAAACCTTGCCACTTACAGTAATAGCTGAGCCACCCAATTTCACCTTCTGTATTACCTGCCTCTCTCTCATTCCAGCAATGAAACAGCCCACATAGAGCAGAAAGAGTCAAAACAGTTGGTGCACTGCCTGACATTCACCCCTCACCCACTGTCTGCAGAGAACCTTGACTCAGCCTGGACAGATATTGGTGGGTGTACTTGACTTACAATACTGGGATCTCCTGAGTGAAGGTCATTTCCCCTTTTCTTGACTGAGGCCTCCTGTTAACTTTGGCAAGTTTACAGGTTTTGTGTCTGTGCTAAATGACATGGTGGGCAATAGTAACATGAGTCTTGAGATTATGAAGCATTTGTTATGGAGCATCCTATAAGTGGATCCAAGATGTCCATGAGGGATCATTAAGGCTGGCATATGTTGGATCCCAGTGGGCATAGATTCACGTGGCTGATACCCATGGAGCATGCCTGAGATGTTGGTGCCTGATGTCCAACATGAGATCTGTTGAAGGAAATGGCAAATTGAACTCACAAAGGACTCACTTGGGTATCCATTTGAGTTTTCCAAATGGCTAGTTTGTAGGGCATGTTTGGTAAGATCCCACGGCATGTGCATTGTTAACAAACTGTTAGCAAATAATAAAGAGCGTCAATTGGGAATTTGCCACATTGCTTGAGCAATGCGGAAAGTCGTGGTGGAATGATTTTGATGTCAAGACAACCATCTCACTCAAGTCTACTGCATGTCCTAACACAGCCCACATCACTCAATGCCAGCTAAGATTCTACTCTTTGCATTTACTGGACACTTTAGACATCTGAATCAAGCCACGAACTGGCAGAACTGGCATTTGAGGTTTACTAGGAGCAGAACATTTTCAGGGTCAGCAGAGAAACTAACCAAGATCTAGTTCAGTATCCTTCTGAATGCTGCTGGTGATGGTGCAGATGTGTTAGGCAGGACATTAACAAAGAATCCGTGACATATGAAAATGTTATAAAAGCTTTTCATTCCAGGCATGGAGGGACTGTCTAATGGGAAGAGGCCTGTAATCATTGGAATTTAAAAGAATGAGAGGTGACCCAATTGAAACATGGAAGATTCTGAGAGGGTTTGACAAAGTAGGTGTGGAAGGGTTATTCCCCCTTGTGGGATAGTCTAGGACCAGCTGAATCTCAAAATTAAGGCAGAGATGAGGAGACATTTCTTCTCTCAGTGGGGAATGAATCAGTTGAATTCTTTACTCCAGAGGGTTGTTGAGCCTGCGAGATTATTCAAGTGTGAGATAGGCAGGCTTTTAATCAGTAAATGAATCAAAGGTTATGGAGAAAAGGCAGGAAAATGGAGTTGAAGATTATCAGGTCTGCCAATATCTCAGTGAATGTGAGCACAGACAGATAGCCTGTCTCTTCTCCCATGTTTATAGTCTTATGGACAAGCAGAGATGAGAAAACAAAACTAAGTTTTTATTCAAGATCTACAGGTAAACTTAGTGGAGAAAAATGCTAAGGCAGTGCAGTTTATGGGCCACCAAAGTGGAACTGTACTTGCTCAGAGGCCAGGTAGCCATGAACAGGTATGGTGAAACCAATGCCCAATGTTCTTATTATGTTGGGAAAAGGCAGCTTCTGCACCAAGCCTGTCCCACTGAAACTGCAGAGTCCAGTTCCTGCAGGAAGAGAGGACATGTTAAAACTGTTTGCTGCAACAAAAAGAGTCAAATACAAAGAACAAAATGAACAACTTACAGAAACAAGCAGCATTCAAGAAATTGAAAATGCTAAAGATTCGCAGTGACATTCCTGTGAGAAATTAAAGGACGCAATGGGAATTATTGCAGCAATGAAATTATGGTAAATGGTTATAAAACAGCCTTTCATTTAGACAGTGGAGCAATTAAAGTGTTAAATGAGACTGCCTCCAGTTATCCACCATTCAGCTCCAAGGATCAAAAGGCATTTGACTCAAAATGAAGAGACAGTTGACTTTGACACTTCAGTACAATGGAAGAGAAATTGCATTGCTTCAAGAACATTCGTTACTAAGCCAGAAAACTTGCACAAAATTTGCAATTTTATTTAATTGTTGAGCTGATAAATTAGAAAGGCAAGGCAAACTGGAAGGATTCAGTACAAACTTTCCAATATTACAAAGAGGCCTTGGAAACCTGAAAACAGCTTCAACTATCACATGAGATCACTTCAAGGGAAGTTCCATATTCACATTTAAAGAAGGTGAAGTACTAAATTACAGCAATGTGACATTGGAAAGTGATTTCATCGGTGAAAAAAAACCCAATTGATTAGTGTTTTTGTAGGGTCAGTACAAAAGCTGAGTGGCTCATTCTGAATTTGCATTGACTTTGCACAATTGAAAGAAAGTAGTGGAGGGGGAAATCAGTGGGTGAGAGTTTGGTGAAAAATATTATGCAAAAAGCTTGATGTTAACCATGATTTTTGTCAACTACCTTTCATCCACATTCTTTGGAAGATATTGCTTCAATCGACTACTCTTTTATATTTCACCAGAACCCCAAATTTCTCAAGTAACGATGCAAATATTCAGAAGGATTGGAAGAGTTAAATGCCACATGGATGACATATCAATTCCACCACACGGTACCTCCATATCAGTGCATGCTGCCAAAACGAGAGAAATGCTCCAATACTTGCCAGAAACAGGACTTGCTCTCACTGACAAACAACAGTTCTCTCAAACAACTATTAACCAATTTGAGATACATCATTCACACAGAAGAAATGATCTCCCACCACCTCACAATGTTACAGGATTTCATCAAATCATGGTGATGGTGAATCAAGTTGGGAAGATTTTACCTAATATGGCAAGTGTATATAAATCACTGTGACAATTGTTTTTACAAGACTGAACATGGTGCGGGCAAGAAAATCAACACATTTCCTTTAAGAGATAAAAGAAATGTTCACAATGACCTGAACTAGAAGCTTTGATACTGAGTAAAGATATGTAATAATTGAAAAGGAAGCAAAAGTAGCTATTTGGACTTGTGAGAAGCTTTTAGACTATGTATAAAGTATAAAGTTCCCCATTGAAAGAGACCACATTCCATAGTTACATTGTGAAATATCAAAAAAAAAACTAGTGAAGGTGCCATCAAATGTGCAGAGACTTTGTTTAAGTCTAATTAGATTTTATACTATACACTATAATGGCTAAGGCAAACCTCAAACATCAGTGGACGTATTGTCATGGATTCCTGTTGAAAACCTAAACAAGAGGACAAACATTTGGTCAAAGAGGTGGAGTCATCGACATTGTCAGTTGTAAAATATTTTACCTGCAACAACAGGGCTCAGATGAAATTCTTTCAGCTCAAATATCAGACTGTACTCATATTTGTGAAATATCAAAGGGTGGCCAGGATATGTTTCTTGTAATCCTCAGTTTTAGACAATACCTCGAGCAACACAGACATCTCAGTTTTGTGACTTGCTGATCTACAATAAACGATTTATCATTCCAAGAATCCACAGACTCAACATTCTTCAGAGGATGTATCAAGGACACTTGGGTATTATGAAGTGTCTTGTCAAAGTGCAAACTTCTGTGTGGTGCTAGGCTCTCAAAATCATTGGAAGAAAATATTTCAAACTGCATCACCCATGGACTGATAACAAGAAGGAAGAAGGCTAAAAAGCATTATTATACTCTGAAAAGCATTGGAGAAAACAATTCTTTAGTCCTTATGAAACAGCTGAGAACACAAGCAGGGAGACTGGTGAAACCAACACTGCTATATCTCTGCAAGCTAGAGATGGAGACAGATAATTGGAAGATGTGTGTGTGTGTGTGTGTGCGTGTGTATGATAATGGAAATGAGGTATACTTAGAATGGGAGATCAGCGAGATATATAAAAAGGCTTCAAGCTAAATATGTAAATCATTTATATCATAAGTGATGCAAAAATAAAGGTAAAATCACCTTAGTTCTACCAGATCATAGGGCTGCTCTCCCATCAGAGAGAGATGACTGGTGGTGGTTTAAGCTCATGGTCACCATGCCTCAGGTGAGGGGGGAAGGATAGCCCTTCATAGTAACCTCAGCTGGTACAGGAACTGAACTCATGCTGCCAGCATTACTCACCAGCCATCCAACCAAATGAGCTAGTCAACTCCTGAAGTGGTGCATGAGTTCACAGGACAACAGACTCTACAGAGAAATCATTCTGTTAAATTAGAAGAATGTTCAATAAAGCAGTTTAACTTTCAGCTGGCTCTATTGATCCTGACCAAGGACACAATGTCCCCAAGACCCACTATGATGGTATCTGAGTGTACCATGCTGAGTCTGAGATTTTCCAAATTTTTAAATTTTATGTATTAACTATCTGCTATTTCAAATACTAGTGCTGAAAATAATGGACTCTACATTTTTGAATAAAACATTCCAAGAGAGAGTACTTTATATGCTTTAACTCAAAGATATGGTTTAGCCCACATATTGAACTCCAACAAGCATCCATTCTGTGCATAGTTAATGTATGTCATGTTTCTTGACATTTTTAATTAAGTAACTTAGGAGTCATTCTGGCTAATATTTAGCAAAGTATTGTTATTAGTATAAATTCTGTTTACCAAAGATTCAATCCACAACCTACACACTCTTTCAGAATTTGGATTAGAATTCAACATTTGAGGTGAATACATCAAGATAAACTGGTTTTTATTCATTCATGGCTAGGCCAGTATTTATTGCCCATCCCTAATTCCCCAGAAGACAGTTAAGATTGATGTGGGTCTGAAGTCACGTGTAGGCCAGACCAGGTAAGAATGGTAGTTTCCTTCTGTAAAACACATTAGTGAACCAGGTGGGTTTTTTTTCCTGAAAATGGAGTCACAGTCATTAGACTCTTAATTCCAGACTTTTATTGGACTCAAATTCCACCATCTGCTGTGGTGGGATTTGAACCTGGGTTCCCAGAATGTTATCTGGGTCTCTGAATTAACAGTCTAGTGATAATACAATTTGGCCATTGCCTCCCCCCAGTTTTGATAATTTGGGCCAATATTTGAGACCTTCCATGCATTGGAAACGTGTGTTAGCTTCCCCAAAATATGGTGATCTTACTTTGAATCCCTTTTCTATTAGTACAGCCTTCTAAAGATTTGAACACCCACCTGAATCATGCAGAAAAACTGAAAAACAAAACTGAGGCATCTATTAAAATAACAATGCAAAGGAAGATTGATAGGCCTACCATTCTCTTCTCAAGTGTGATTTCTCCCATGTAAAAGCAAACACACTGAGCGATTGACCTTTGTCTTTTGCTTATTTGCACTTCCTATACACATGACAAGGTGAAGGATGGAAAATAAAGAGTAAGTACAGTAGTCAGTTTTCATATTCTTTATTGACCTAAAAATGTTCTCACTACTTGCTACTTCTACTATCATTCATATAAATAGCAGAAAATAAGGCTGCTTGGTAATAGATGTGCCTGGGTGCACAATGCTCTAAAGAGAAGCTTGAAAAGAAATATCAATACCAGAGAGGGGCTGTGTGTTTATTGTCTCTCGACGTGCTAGTAAGCTTTTATTAATGAATTAACGGATATGTAATGTGAGATTTGTTTGGCATAGATTTTGAAGGTGTGTCAGTATTAATAAGAAGGTAGGCTGCTTTGTGAAATTGTGAGCTTCTCACAGAAGTATTTCCACAGATGGACTGTCTAATTGCACATTCACAGCTGCAGGATTATTTGTAATTTGAGCATTAAGCACTGTAGCCCTTATCATGAAAAGCAAGTTTTCGGTTTCATGTCTGCATCAGATTTAGCAACACAGATTAGTTCTTTTAGGTCATCTTTACTAATCATTTACTGTTTGAACCCTGTAAAAACAAATACCTAATAGCCAGCAAAAATGGCACGGAAATGACACTCTCATTCAAATATTGATCTGACTCATGGACATTCTTATAAATGTTAGAATCCTGGCTAACTGCTGGAAGATATTGGAGCAACACAATAACTCCTGTGGAAAGATTTATTCCTTACCCTCCTGCTCCTACACCAACCCCACCATAATATTGATTTATATAGCATCTTTGGCTTGGTAAAACATCCCAAGGCATTTTAAAATTGGATACTTAACCACATAAGATATTATGAGACAATGACCAAGGGTAAAGACAAGTTCCTTAAAAGAAGAGACAGAGGTTAAGACATGTAGGGAGGTGCTTGAGCCTGAATCAGCTAAGGAAACAATTCGCAATAATGAGGCAAAGAACACTGGGAAAGCACGATGGAAACTGGTGAAGCGCAAGAGACTAGAATTTGAAGAACTCCAAGTTCTGGGCAGGTAGAAACATGAGAGAAAGCTACAGGTTTAGGCAGGGGTAAGGTCATTGAAGGATTTGAGCACAAAGATGAGAATCTTACATTTGAGATATTGCTAGAATGAGAGCCAATCTACATCAGCAAACACATGCACTATGAAAAAATGGGATTTGGTTTGAGGTAGTATTTGATGCACTCTCTCTCCTTAGCCTACGGTACAATTCCAGAGGGACTAGCAGCAATCTAGTACCTTGCCCAGGAGATCCGTATCCATTTATGAGTTCAGATCGTAAGGGTTAGCTGATTATTTAATTAGCTAGTGACATTGTTATGATCTCCACAGAGACTTTCAATTTTTAAGAAGAAATTCAACCTTACAGTAAATTGATGAAAGAATGGCCCATTGAAATTTGAGATGTGAACTGTAATTAAAAAATATTACAAACAAGACAAGATCTTCATATGAGACACAGGGCTGGATTTTACCATGATGTGGAGGTGCCAGTATTGGACTGAGAAGGACCAGGTCAGAAGTCACACAACATCAAGTTACAGTCCAACAGGTTTATTTGAAATCACAAACTTTCGCAGCACTGCTCCTTCAGCAGCACTCCAAAAGCTTGTGATTTCAAATAAACCAGTTAGACTATAACCTCGTGTCGTGTGACTTTGGATTTTACCAAAAATTGACTAAATGTTAATTTCAGAAAGTTTCATGGAGGGTTTCTCTCTGTGAGCTTTAGCGAGTTATCCTTTGCAATTTTCTACTGCCTACATGCATTATATTTGCACCACCATTATGTATACCTCAGTAGCACTCTGCTTGCACAATTGTGTATTCTTAAGTAATGGAAATACTGCCCATTGTTTTATTAAACCACACAAGATTCTTAGGGGGATTGACAGACCACCTTCCGCAGGGACTGTTCTCTCCGGGACACCCTGGTCCACTCTTCCTTCACCCCCAACACCATCCACAGCCCCACGGCACCTTCCCCTGTAACCAGCGAAGGTGCAACACCTGCCCATTTACCTCCTCCCTCCCCACTATCCAAGGTCCCAAACATATCTTCCAAGTGAAGCAACACTTCATGTGCGCTTCCCAGAATCTAGCCTACTGCATCCGCTGCTCACAATGTAGTCTCCTCAACATTGGGGAGGCGAAACTTAGACTGGGTGACTGCTTTGCAGAACATCTATGTTCTGCTTGCAGAAGAAACCCTGAGCTACCTGTTGCCTGCCTCTTTAACACACTACCCTGTTCCCTGGCCAACATCTCTGACTCAGGCTTGCTGCAGTGTTCCAGCGAAGCTCAACGCAAGCTGGAGGAACAACACCTCATATTCCGCTTGGGGACCCTACAGCCCTCCGGACTCAATATCGAGTTCAATAATTTTAGGGCCTAAACTCTCCTATGTCCTAGACCCCTACCCCACACACCAGGCCTTGTGATCATGTACCATCATACACACTATCCATTGTTAGTCACTAACAGTCCCCATTAACAACTATTCACCCTTCCAGCCGGATCATTATCAACTCCTTTGTCTGTCCAACTGCTCTTCTCTCTCTTTGGGTTCTATCCTATCGTTTACTCCCTACCCTATCCCCCTCTCTATTTTCAGCATATTAACCGACATTTTCCCAACTACCATCAGTTCTGAGGAAGGGTCACCAGACCGGAAACGTTAACTCTGATTTTTTCTTCACAGATGCTGCCAGACCTGCTGAGATTTTCCAGCAACTTCTGTGTTTGTTCTCGGATTCAGGAAGGTTGTTTCTGATGGTGGGAGAGTTTAAGACCAGAAGGCATAATCTTAGAATAAGGGGTCGCACATTTAAGGCAGAGATGAGGAGGAATTTCTTCTCTCATGAATCTCTGCAATTCTTTACCACAGAGGACTAACCAGGCTTGCTCCTTAATTATAATCAAGGCTGAGACAGACAGATTCTTAATCAGGAAAGGAACCAAGGCAAAAGGCAGGAAAGTGGAGTTGATGATTATCAGCTATGGCAGAGCAGTCTTGATGGGTTGAATGGCCTATTTCTGTTCTGTCTTAGGATCTTATGCTCTTATTAACTATCATTGTGAACCCAACTTGCCTTTATCTTGGAACAAAATCAATAGTTTAGAACACAAGTCTTTACAATGTGATAAATTCAACGCCATTTTGACCTGTGGGGTATTTAGTCTACAAATTATAAACTCAAAGATTGGTGCCATTTTCTCTAGCATGTGAACATTTTACACTAATGCCCCAGAAACATTAGCTGGGCCTCACATTGATCTTTCCACACAATCTCCTTGTTGTCAAGCCTACTGCAGAGCAGGTCACATGATCACTCCTTTTCACAGTAAAAACACAGTTCAGAAAGAAAAAAAAACTCTATAAAACTCATAATTGTAACACCTACCTGCCTAAGTCATAAACACTATCCAAACCGTAACAAGTTTTAATATGCTGACTAACTTCTTGAATTCATGGAATATGAGTATTGCTGGTTTGGCCAATTTTCATTCCCATTTCTCATTGCCCTTGAGCAGCTGGTGTTGAGCCATCTTCCTGAACCATTCTGGTCCGTGTGGTCTGGCTAAACCCAGGGTGGTGTTAGGAAGGCAATTCCAGGGCTTTGACCCAGTGCCAGAGAGGGAACATATTATACACATTCTAAAATCAAGTTCTACACATTTTAGCAACTAGCTTACTACATGCAGTTCAAGTAAAATTCTCTTTCCATGCTGTCAGATTGTCCATTAAACAATCCTACTTGGCAACATCATGCTATTTAACCCAAATCTATCAAATCCACATTACTAAAATCCTTTATATTGTGTTTCTTAAAATCCAGCCTTTCATATGACTCAGGAGTAATTTTGTTGCCAACAACTCAATGAATAAAGTTCCCATTGCCCTTGAGTGAAAGATGGCACTGTTATTTCAGTTTGGGAAATTTTGTCAAGAGCAATATTGCTGACTTTTGATAGGAGACATATTCTCTGTATTCCAGCAGGTGTTTTTTTTTTTAACTCATCTGTGGGATATGGGGATCGCTGGCAGGCCAGCATTTCTTGTCCATCCCTAGTTGCTCTGGAGAAGTTGGTGGTGAGCTGCCTTCTTGAACCGCTGCAGTCCACATGCTGTGCATTGACCCACAATGCTATTAGGGAGGGAATTCCAAGATTTTGACGCAGCAAAACTGAAGGAATGGCAATACATGTCCTCGTCAGGATGGTGAGTGACTTGGAGGAGAATTTGAAGGTGATGATGTTCCTGTATATCTGCTGCCCTTGCCCTAGGGGGTTGTGAGTTTGGAAAGTACTATCTGAGGATCTTTGGTGAATTTCTGCAGTGCATCTTGTAGATAGTACACACTGCTGCTACTGAGCATCGGTGGTGGAGGGAGTGAATGCTTGTAGGTGTAGTGCCAATCAAGCTGGCTGCTTTGTCCTGGATGGTGTCAAGCTTCTTTAGTGTTGTTGGAGCTGCACTGATCCAGGCAAGTGGGGAGTATTCCATCACACTCCTGACTTGAGTCTTGTAGATGGTGGACAGGCTTTGGGAAGTCAGGCGTTGAGTTACTCGCTGCAGTATTCCTAGTCCCTGACCTGCTTCTTGAAACCACTGTGTTTATGCGGTGAGTCCAGTTGATTTCTGTCAATGATAACTCCCACAATATTGATAGTGGGGGATTCAGTATTAGTAACACCATTGAATGTCAAGGGGTGGTGGTTGGATTGTCCCTTAACGGTGATAGTCATAGCCTGGCATTTGTGTGGTGTGGTGTCCACTTGTCAGTTCAAGCCTGGAAATTGTCCAGATCTTGTTGCATTTGAACATGGACTGCTTCAGTATCTGAGGAGTTGCCAATGGTGCTGAACGTTTGCAATTGTAGTGAACCAAGTCAAGTGTCAACTTGTAAATCCTTCCAACAAACATGAATGGCAGGTGATAAGCGCAGGAGAATTTCCTGATCAGTCATGTAATAGAAAGAAATTGGAGCCTTTACTATCATGATTCATACTTCCAATATGCATGCAAAAGTCTGTTTCCACAGCAACTGAGTTTCCTTGGGGTGCCCCCGGCTTAGTTGGCTTGATGGCTGGTATAGATCAGGTTGCTGCAGTTAACTGGTTTGATCTCCAATCCAGTTAGAGTGATTCAGGGAAAAAAAAACACGGGGAAAAGAAATGGGATTATTGGAAGTGAATGTACTGGTCATACTGGTAATCCATTTTGAAGTATGTAAGACCAGTTGAACCAGTATGTCTCGTTTGCCTTCCTCCCTGTCTTAACCTGCAGTGGATGTTGTGGTGCTGTGTCTTCAGGCAAAATACTCAAGAGGAAGAAGTACGTACTGGGTCATTGAGCATGAGGGATGCAGGGAACCTAGGAGGGGACAAAGAAGAGCCAAGGAGAGTAGGTGGGTGAGTGGGGGGAGGAGCAGGGAGAGGAGATGAGAGTCAAAGGCCCTAAATAGCCTTTATAACAACTGGAACAAAGTTGAAGAGCCTCAGATTAGGCCTTCTAACTGGTCTACCTCTAAGGCCAACTCTGAACTGCCTCAGCAATGTGCCCAACTCTGTTCCACCGGCCACTCTAGAATGAAATCATGGCAGTTGAGGGGCCTTTTTAAAGGAAACAGGCTTATTAACAACACTTAATATCGTGTGTTTGACAGGCTTGCCTGCAATTAAGTAAATCATTGTTGATTCACAAATCATTGCAAAGCAAGTTAAATTAAGTTTTCTTTCTTGTGGTAAAGTGACAATCATTTTCTGTATTGTTTAAAAAACATTTATGTGTAGAAGAAACCCAATCATTTCAACAGTGGCATGATGGTGCATGCTTAGGATAAAACTGACATTATCGGAAGTTCAGATCACAATTGTATTGATGATGTTTGACAATGATTCTTTATTTTACATCACCTGAGACTGTGATGATCTTGATCTGGGAAAATAAAAGCGATTTTGAAGTAAAAACCGAAAGAACTGCGGATGCTGTGAACCAGGAACAAAAACAATGCTGCTGGAAAAGCTCATCAGGTCTGGCAGCATCTGTGAAGGAAAAACAGAGTTAACGTTTCGGGTCCGGTGACCTTTCCTCAGAACATGTGTGTGCATGTGCGTGTGTGTGTGTGTGAGAACGAAAAAGAGAGAGAGAATGTATGACTCGAGGGGAGAAAAGCTCACAAAAATGCTCAGATCAGCATTTTATACATGAATAATCGAAGTCCTGTGCAACTAAGGATGTAAAACTTCAAACAACTCTGGTCAGAATTCACCTTAACAATTATTTCTTACTACTTCCTTTCTGTATGCAAGCTCACTGACCACACACAGGACTGGTGAGCAATAAAGCAGGTTCTTTTATTTGAAGTGTAGAATTTATGTGTACATGTTATTGGAGAGCTCAAGAAATAGATTTAACGTAGGGATTCAAAGCATCAACATAAGTTAGTCACATGGCACCTAAAATCACTTCCTTCAGAGATAGCCTGTGTACAGTTTTTTGCATATTCCCTTATAAGTGATCCTGAAACATCTCCCTTCTTTTTCCCAAAGACAAATATCACACAAATTGAGATTAAATTTCCACAACATGGTTGGGTGATTGCAAAATGTATTTACGTAAAACATAAATCACCATGAATCATTTAAGAGTTTGTGTCTGTATAAAGTGTCAGTGATGTACTGGAGAGTGGCAACATTAAGCAACACTTTTCATGGTATTTGTAAAAAAAAATGCAATAAAATACATCAATCAGTCAGTCAATCCTGTCAGACTCAAGAGTCTAGGCCCGAAACGTCAGCCTTTCTGCTCCTATGATGCTGCTTGGCCTGCTGTGTTCATCCAGCCCTGCACCTTGTTGTCTCAGACTCATGACAGTATAACTCTTCCAAGCTACACACTTATCACTTTGGTGTTTAGACTGGTAGGTGCATTGGTATCCTGTGTATTGTAGCGTTGATAATTTATATGGTGGTCTTCCATAACTTCACGCTCTGAGTTCACCTTGAAATGTGTCCTGGATGCAATTGGAGTCTTGGGTGGTGTCCAGCTGGGCAGTTCTCTCAGCTGGCTCAGATGCTCCTTAGTGTTGATCCACTTGATATTGTAACCTTATGTATCTAGGCATGCTGCATACTTTAGATGCTTGAGTGAGAAACCTGTGCAGGCTGCAACAACACTTAAATCTTTTGTTCTATGCAATAGCTAGTAAGTTCCACATGTTAATCATGCCAGTGATCCTGTTTCCCATTGAGTGTGCTTCTTGATCATAGCCCCATTCAAAAAGCAATGTTGTGTGAAAACAGAACCAGGACTGGTATAAAAACTAAAATCACACAGGAATCGGGTTGGGCTGGCTAGATGGATACAAAACTGGTCTCGTCATAGAAGACAGAGGGTAGCGGTAGAAGGGTGCTTTTCAGAATGGACACCGGTAACTGGTGGTGTTCCACAGGGATCAGTCTTAGGTCCTCTGTTGTCTGTAGTATGTATAAATGATCTGGAGGAAAATGTGATAACAAGGTGTAGAACTGGATGAACACAGCAGGCCAAGCAGCATCAAAGGAGCAGGAAAGCTGACGTTTCGGGCCTAGACCCTTCTTCAGAAATGGGGGAGGGGAAGGGGGTTCTGAAATAAATAGGGAGAGAAGGGGAGGCGGATAGAAGATGGATAAAGGAGAAGATAGGTGGAGAGGACACAGACAGGTCAAAGAGGCAGGGATGGAGCCAGTAAAGGTGGGTGTAGGTGGGGAGTTAAGGAGGGGATAGGTCAGTCCAGGGAGGACGGAAAGGTTAAGGGGGCTGGGATGAGGCTAGTAGGTAGGAGATGGGGGTGGGGCTTGAGGTGGGAGGAGGGGATAGGTGGGAGGAAGGACAGGTTAGGGAGGTGGGGACAAGCTGGGCTGGTTTTGGGATGCGGTTGGGGGAGGGGAGATTTTGAAGCTTGTGACGTCCACATTGATACCCCCTTCCCCTCCCCCATTTCTGAAGAAGGGTCTAGGCCCGAAACATCAGCCTTCCTGCTCCTCTGATGCTGCTTGGCCTGCTGTGTTCATCCAGATCTACACCTTGTTATCTCAGATTCTCCAGCATCTGTAGTTCCTACTATTGCTGGAGGAAAATGTGGCTGGTCTGATTAGCAAGTTTGCAGATGACACGAAGACTGGTGGATTGCTAATAGTGCCGATGATTGTGAAAAGATACAACAGGATATAGATACATTGGCAACTTGGGCACATAAATTGCAGATGGAGTTTAATCCAAACAAATGCGAGATGATGCATTTTGGAGGATCAAATCTAGGTGTTAATTATACTGTAAATGGCAGAACCCTTAGGAACATTAACATTCAGATGGATCTGGGTGTGCAGGTCCACAGTTCCCTAAAAGTGGCAACACAGTTGGCCAAGGTGATTAAGAAGGCATTTGGCATGCTTGCCTTCATCGGCCGGGGCACGGAGTACAAAGTTGGCAAGCCATATTGCAGCTATACAAAACCCTTGTTAGGCCATATTTGAAGTATTGCGTGCAGTTTTGATCGCCACACTACAAGAAGGACATGGAAGCTTTGGACAGAGCGCAGAGAAAGTTCACCAGGACATTGCCTGGTCTCGAGGGCATTGGCTATGAGGAAAGGTTAAAAAGACAAGGATTGTTTTCACTGGAAAGACGGTGGCTGAGAGGAAACCTGATAGAGGTCTACAAAATTATGAGAGGCATAGACAAGGTGGATAATCAGAGGCTTTTTCCCAAGATTGAAGTTTCAGTTACAAGGGGTCACAGCTTCAAGGTGAGAGGGGGAAAGTTTAAGGGAGATGTGTGAGGGAAATTTTTCATGCAGAGAGTGGTAGGACCCTGGAACACACTGCCAGAAGAGGTGGTGAAATCGGGAACTTTGGTGATGTTTAAGATACATCTGGATGGTTACTTGAATAGGGAGAGAATAGAGGGACACGGACCGAATAAGGGCAGATTTGTTAGGGCATGATGATTGGCACAGGCTTGGAGGGCCGAAGGGCCTGTTCCTGTGCTGTACTTCTCTTTTGTTTCTTTTGTTCTTTTGAAATGCCTCAGTGTACTTACTGCCTATATGCCCGACTGCACAGTGTGATCCGAAATTGACTCATTACTCCCATTTAGCAACAATCCATCTACTCTTGAAAACATGCACTCACTGTTCTGCTTAATTACTGATCTTTGAAGGATTTTTGCCACTGGGGTTTTAAGACAGAGTTTTGTGTTTATTGCAGGCAGTATAGATTGTCAATGGCTTCTTCTGTTTCACGGCAAGTTCCATTTCAAGAGCCTTATGATGAAGTAGGTCACCATGATCCTGATGTTTTGTTGCTTTTCAATTTTATTTCTGCAATGTGGTCCCAGTCTTCAAATTCACAGTGCTGTCACCATGTTGCATTACTTCCTTTCTGCGTGCAAACTCACCAATCACATACAGGACTGATGAACAACAAAGAAACTTAACTTTATTCTAGCACTAAGAACAAATCACAGGACAGCCCAATAACCACATCTAACTTAGAGATTAAACATATCAACACCAATTAGTTACATGGTGCTTTAAATCACTTTCTTCAGTGATGACATGTACATTATTTGCATATTCTCTTAAAGCAATACTGCAACATGTCGTCTCTGGTTTTAGGCTCTGAACTTTAAGGAAGATATTCAAGTTTTGGAAACAATGCAGAGAAGACCTATAACATTGATCGCCAGTGTCAAAGGAGTGTATTCAGCTTAACCTAGATAAATTAAAGCTTTTCAACCTCAAAAGTAAGTCATTAAAGAGGGTCTTATAGAAGTCTATAAGATAATGAGCATTATACTTTGGTGTCAGTTCATAAAATTACTACAAGCCAATCTAAAGGTAAGTCAAGGACATATGAACTTTTATGAAGCAAGTTTAGTTCTTGTGTCAGGAAGTTATGCCTCACAAAGGATGCACTCATCTGGAATGGACTTCATGGATAGTCATGTGAAAGTAAAAGCCAAGAAACATTGGGTACCACTGACTATAGGTTCATTACTTCCTACATTTGAATGAAAAATGAGAGATTTTGGCAGTCAGCTTAATTGACTTTCTTAAAAATAAGATCCAGCAATGTTCATTCTCAGTAGTGTAGTATGTTGGACATAAATGCTCAACACCAAAGGAATGTCACAGTGCAAGTTCAGAGTGGTCAGATTCATATCAAGTATCATCAGTAAGATTTATTCACAGTGTAGCCAGCAGTAAAAAACCAGGTGCTTGTGACGCACTGTGGACAAGCAGCAGCAACAAAATTGCAGTGCCTTCTAATGTGTAGCCTCTGCTGTCGTAGTAAAGAGTGTAGAAGAGAATGCTTCAATCAGTAATAGCAGTTTCTGAAATGAAGCATCAACATGAAGCACCTATAACCGTTTTATAGGTATATAACAGACAATTGCAGCGTGCTGTAGATTAGAGCTGAGTGATCCCATAAACAACAAATCAGATTAAAGGTCTTCGGTCCTGTCACATCTGTTCATTAAAAATTGGTAGACAATTCATCTAGTTGGATGATGAGTGTCTGTGAAAATCCCCATCCTCAATGATGGTACAACTCAGCACACAGTCCAAAAGACAAGATAAAGTATTTCCAACCATAAAGACCAAGATGATGATGATTTATCTCAGCCTTCTCCTGATGTTGCACTATCACAGAAGTCGGTCTTCAACCAGTTTGATTTACTTCCACACGATATCAAGAAATGGCTGTGTGCATTGGATGCAGCAATGGTTATGGACCTTTTTATCCTTTATTCATTCACAGGATGAGGGCATTACTGGCCAGGCAGCGTTTATTGCCCATCCCTAATTGCCCAGAATGCAGTTAAGCGTCAACCACATTGCTGTGGGTCTGGAGTCACATGTAGGCCGGGTCAGGTAAGGATGGCAGTTCCCTTCCCTAAGTGACATGAGTGGACCAGATGGATTTCCCCTGACAATTCGCAATGGATTTATGGTCATCATTAGACTCTTAATTCTAGACATTTATTGAATTCAATTTCCACCATCTGCTGTGGCGGGATTTTTTTTTCTATATTCATTAATGGGATGAGGTCGTTGCTGGCTAGGCAGCATTTATTGCCCATCCCTAATTGCCAGAAGGCAGTTCAGAGTCAACCACATTGCTGTGGGTCTGGGGTCCCATGTAGGCCAGACCAGGTAAGGATGGCAGTTTCCTCCCTAAAGTGAACCAGATGGGTTTTTCCGACAATTGACAATGGATTCACAGTCATCATTAGACTCTTAATTCCAGATATTTTTATTGAATTCAAATTCCACCATCTGCCACTGCAGGATTCAAACTCAGGTCCCCAGAACGTTATCCGTGTCTCTGGATTAACAGTCCAGCGATGATACCACTAGGCTATCGCCTCCTCTGAGAACATCTGACCATAGAACTGAAGAATTGGCTAGTTCTGAAGAATCTGTGTCTCACCGAGCTGTTCTAGTATGTCTAAAACACTGGCATCTACCTGACAAAATGGCAAATTTCCCAGCTATGCTCTTTTCATAAAAAGCAGGAAAAATCCAAAGCAGCCAATTACTGCTCCATTGGTCTACACTTGATTATCAGCAAGTGGTGAAAGGTAACATTGAAAATGCTATCAAGAAGCACTTACATGGCAGTAATCTGTTTGCCATTGCTCAGTTTTGAGATCACTCAACCTATTAAAGCTTAAGTTCGAATATGGACAAGAGAAACAAATTTCAGAGGTGAGGTGGCAGTGATTGTCCTTGGAATAAAGGCAGCATTAAACTGAATATGTCATCAAGGAACCCAAGTAAAATTGAAGTCAATGAGAGTTGTGCGGGGCAATTCTCCACCAGTTGGAGTTTTACAGAGCTCAGTGGAAGCAGGTGGCAGTTACTGAAGGGTAACCATCTCAGCTGCTAAGATATCACTGCAGGAGTTGCTTAGTGCAGAGTCTTGGCTCAACACTCTTCTCAAAATTATTCAATAACGTTTCTTCCATCATTAGGTCAGAAGTGGGATGATTGTTCAGTGGTCAGTACCATTCATAACTCCTTAGCAAAATAAGCAGCTGGTATCTGCATACAACATTGACTCGGACAATATGCAGGTTCGAGCTGATTAGTAAAGTAACATTCATGTCACGATGATGTCACATAATGACCATCTCCTACAAAGTATCTAACTCCTAAGAACCACTTCTTGACAACAAGAACGTTACTATTTTCAAATTCCTTGGTCTTGCTATTCTTGGGTCAGGCACTGATGTGAAACTGAACAGAAACAACCATGTAAATCCTGTGGCTATAACAGCAGGTCAGGGAGGTGGGTATCCTGCAGCAACTGACTCACCTGTTCATTCCCCAAAGTCTTTTCACCTGCAAAGCTCAAATCAGGAGTGTGATCGAAATCTCGCCTGGATGAGTGCAGCTCCAGTATCTGTGTGATTGGCAGTCTATTCATCATTTTAAGTAGCCACTTGCCCCAGTACCAGTACAACATGGTACAACTATCTACAAAATGCAGGTCAGCAACACAACAAAGCACATTCCAAACTGTCAACCTCAAAGACCTAGAGGGGCAAAGACAACGTGTTCATTGGAAAACCACCATCTGCAAGTTGGCCTCCGTGCCTCACACAATCCTGACTTAGAAATATATCGCCAATCTTTTATCCTCGCTGGTTCATATCAGATAATTTCATTCCTAAAAGTTCTGCTGTTGTACTAGCACCACACAGACTGTCACATTTCAAGAGGTCAGCCCACCAACACCTTCTCAAAGTTAAAACAGATAGGCAATTGATTCTGAACCTGCCAGTGATATCCCATATCCATAATGGATAAACAAAACCCTTAACCATGTCTACATGAAGCACTGCATTCTTTTTATGTGATAATTCAAATACAGAGTTATTGTCAAATTCCTTGTTAAACTGGGGAGAAAGCCCTTGGAAGACTATAGTATTTGTTGCATCCAGGAAAAAATTGAATGTGAGAATTAAAATATTGAACAGTGGAATACCAGCTAGCACAGCAATGATGGCAACATCATACAATATCTGATTGCCGAACTCAGGTCAGTGGAATATAAAAACCGAAAGAACTGCAGATGCTGTAAATCAGGAACAAAAACAGAAGTTGCCAGAAAAGCTCAGCAGATCTGGCAGCATCTGTGAGGAAAATATCAGAGTCAACGTACTGAGGAAGGGTCACCAGACCTGAAACGTTAACACTGTTTTTTCCTTCACAGATGTTGCCTAACCTGCTGAGCTTTTCCAGCAACTTCTGTTTTTGTCAGTGGAATATAAATTAGTTATTGAGCAATCAGCAATTACTTCTGAATATCTAAGTCCAATTTCCACAAGTCTGTGTTCCAAAAACTATTGTCCAAACCATGATGTCTAGTTAGATTTCTCTGTCTGCATTTTGTTATACCACCTAATAACAACATTGTGATTTTTGTGCTCCTAGTTTTTTACATTCATACATGCTATGCCTTCAGCCTTTTACTGAGACTAAATATGATCACACCGTATAACCCAGAAGCATAAAGGATTCTCTGTTCCCCATCTGAGTCATGTTGGGCAAGGAACCATCAACCAGGATTGTGGTATCTTTTCAGGGAAGAGAGAAAACAAAGAGGGGAATCATACAATTCCCGTCTATAGTGGCTTGACAATAGATTGATACCAGGGCACAGAATCATCTCTGTGAGCAGTTTTCAGCCAGGCCAATAGGGCCAACAATGTGCAAAGTGAAGGACCTTGTACATAGTATCCCCCAAAAAAAAGAAGCAGAAAAAAATTGCATTCAGCTGGGAATTAAGGCTGACACAAATAATAGTCAAGGGTACCACATGCATCGATCAATGTTCTAAATCTTCTTTAAATAAGTTGTGCAGAATAAAGCTTATCTGTTTTTGCCTGCTGTCCCTTAACACTACCTAGATAAAGAAGCTCAGTAGAGAATGGAAATCCTGTGTTGCTGATTAATAGGTTGCCATACAACGTATTTATTTGAGTATTTATTGAATTAGTTAATTATGTGTTTGAATACAATGGATTCAAGCTGAAAATGTTATCAAGGTGCACGTTGCTTTATGGAATGTATGCCATGTCTATGTGCTATCTGTAGCCAGATGTTAAACACTTCAATTAGAGATTTTTTTTATGATAAGTGCCAGTTTTGTCAAGATAAATGAAGAATTTTTCTCCACGAAGCCCAACAAGATCTCTCACTGTATCTTTCTGAATTCACCTTATTTAATACTTACCTCGCCCCATGGCAACCCTCTCAGATCTAGCTCCAGTCCCCTGCTCAGCAGACCCAGTACAACTTGCCACTGCCGGATATGCTGGAATTGACTGCCATCCCTGGCATCAGCACCATCTTTAAAATCACCATCTTTAAAAGGTTAACAGTTTGAATGACTGAGTGAATGCTTTCCCACACTCAGAGCTTGTGAATGGTCTCTCCCCACTGTCAATCTGGAGGTGTCCTGCAACGGTTCCTGAAATTTGCCCCAGATATGGCAGAAGGGAAAATTGGTGCCCTGCTTTGCGAACCTGTAGATCCTGCTGGATTGGGTGTTGCAGAGTTGGGGTGACACCTTCTCTGAGAACCAGCTGAGGAAGTCATGGCAGACAATGCCAGCCTGGTCTGTCGTTGCCACCTCGGCCTGTGCAGCATGAGCTATCTGGAGAAATGCATAACAATATATGAAGGAGGTCAATGATCTTTTCCACTCTATCAGCGTAAGTGCCACCATCTTCTCTCCGATACCTCACACTCACTCTGTCTCTACTACTGCACCCACTTCCCACCAAGACTCACGGTCTACCACTCTCACTATTGTCTACAACATCTTCCCTCACTCGCTTTCACCCACCCCAACCCCCCTGACACTACTAACCCTGTACGCATTCAGCACTGCCCACTCACTCACTCGGGACACCTCTCCACCTACTCCAACAGTAACAGCTCTGCCACCCACTTTCGTCTCCCTTAATCCCTGCTTCTCTCTCATTCCAAGAAGAAAACATGCCATATTAGGGCAGAAAGACTCAAGACAGGTGGTGGGCTCCTCATACCTTACGTAGATAGGAAGCTGACTCTGACTGAGCAGCCAACTGACTGTTTCCAAGCCCCGAGAGTGCTATTAGACTCATCATTCCAGGCCCCCTAAGCAAAGGTTATCATTGTTGACTTGACTGAGAACTACTGACAACCATAACAATCTTCCTGGCATTGTGTCTGCACTAAATGACAAGGCACTAAGACAGTACTGTGAGCCTGAGGTCTTTGGCTGAAGAGGTAAAGCACCAAAAAGCAATGTGAGGCAATGTAGGCTCAGAGTGAGTGAGCTCTGTGTGAGTAAGCGAATAACCCAGAGTTACAGCCTGATCCAGTCAATGAGGTGGGTGTGTGCCTCTAAGTGTCCTTGCTGCAGTATCATGATGAGAGTTGCCATTGCACTCTGAAGTGCAGCCTTGAAGTGAAGAAGAGCCCTGTAATTGGAATGGAGATATTACTTGGGGAACCTTACAGACAGAACATGCCCTGAGCTCTTGGTGTCCAACATGAAGAATTTTCGGAGAGAGCAGCTGAAGTTGACACTCTGACTTCCACGCTGAGAACTCTCAGCATCTGCTTTGCCTACAGTGGAATAGGAAACTCTATGTTAATGAGGTGAGATGAGTGGTCATAAGGTTGTTAACACAATCCCATTAAGAGGCAACTTGCTGCTGCCTGTGAGAATCTCGCCTTGATGCCCAGAACTTATATAAAAGATGTAGCAAGTTGCTCCCACATGATTCTGGCATATATCTGGTCATTGCCTATGTTGGTTAGGCCCCTGTAAGATCCCACCCTTACATGTATCATGTCACGAAAATCTTCCTCAGAATATCTAAAAAATGTTGTGATTCTTACAATGTGAAAATAAACAATGCAATTGTTCAGCGAGGTGGCTAGGTAGCTAATGCCGTTTTGGAAAATATATGCAATTGTGTGTTTAGGTTGAACAAATTTGATTTATATAGCATACTTTTCTGTAATTGCTATGAAAATCACATTTTAATATTAGGTTGGTATTTTGGTGCCAGAGAACTGGCTATTCAATAATTTTAGCTTGTCATTTTAAAGCTGTCACTTTAAAGAAAAGTTTTAAACATTTTTCCCAAGCACATTTATCTAAAATCATGTGTTAGCTCAACATCTGTGTGGAATTGTCTACTTGTTATTTTTCTCATAAAATCTTTTGTTGTTGCTTAGATTTGGGAGCAGACATAATCAGGAACTTTGCTAATTAAGGGATAGGGAGATCTGGGTGTCCTCGTACATGAATCACGTAGTATAAAGATATGCAGGTGATTAGGTAGGCAAATGGAATCTTGCCATTTATTGCAAGGAGAATGCAATTTTAAAGTAGGGATGTTTTGCTACAGTTGAACCTTCTTTGTGTAATTCATATATTTGTATCTAAGCATGTTCAGATTTTGAGGCAAAATCAATTTGATGAAATTCAAAGCCTGGTGTACTGGAATTCAAAGTTGGCATGGATGTGTTGGGCCGAAGGACTTGTTTCCATGCTGTATGACACTATGAATCTAAGTATTATTTGACCAGTCAATATTAACTTATGTTATGCATAACCTGGGACAGCTGACAGCCTATCTTCAGAATTTGAAAAAGTAAGGTCTATTTAAGAATATGGTCAAAGAAGATACGATCAATCTCTAAGGGAACCTCCCACAGCAAATGTTAATTCAAGGAAAAGTCACTTTAATTAAACTAAATATTTGATTCAGTTCAATTAAGGTATAAAACATCCTGTAGTGTTAGGTAAAAAAAAAAGACTTCTCTCAGTGTCCTGGTCATTCATTTCTCCCTCAAATCAACCCCGCTAAAATAGAATAATTGCTTATTCATCTCATTTCTGATTTAAAGGACATTGGTTTTTGTGAATTAATTGTGAGATTTATCCACTTAGGGGTAACTGCTCTGCAAAAGATGATTCATTGGATGCAGAGCACTTTGGAGTGGTCAGAGATGTGTGATAAAGTTCTACATACATGGAAGTTCTCTTTTTAATTAAAGACACAGTGATAGTGCAAACTTTATACAATAGTGAAAATCAACAGGTCCATGGTCATACCATCTACAGCGCGCCAGTATAGTGATGAAGTGGGGCTTGGAAAGGTGCAAGGGGTAGGAACATAATGTTATCTTGAACATCCCAGTGACACCCAATGCATTGATCTCATTTGCCGCTGGCCCATTAGTGCAGTGCACCATCTGCTCAAAAGGGCTCAGGAGATGTATACATGAGTGCGGCCCAGCAGTTCCCTGTTGCTTCTTCCCATTCTGTGTGAACTAGCACTGCAAATGATAGAACTAAATATCAAAGAACATGTAGCACTGGCTCTGAGTAATGAACTTGCCACCGCTAAGAAGTGAGAGTAACATGGAGGCAGCGAGAGGTAGACATGAGGCTGTTAGGGTAGGATGGAGTGTCTGCATGTGAAATGGGTCAACATTGAGGATGTGCTGCAGCACAAGAAGAATGTGGCACATTAAGTATGAAATTACTGTTATAAGCAAACATCAGATTCACAGACACAAGATGTCTGAGTTAGTATGCAGTTATTCAATTCTCAAGAATATCATGCTTCAAGTGGCCCAGGCTATGATTACACCTGGGGGTCACATGTCAAGAGTGATGATATCATGAGCAAGTTTGATATGGTGTGTGCCATTAACTGTATGGAAATCTTGCTCATCTTGGGATATTTGCCTTTCACTTGGTCGACTATAAACCTTATTGATATGAGATAGTAGGAACTGCAGATGCTGGAGAATCCGAGACAACAAGGTGCAGAGCTGGATGAACACAGCAGGCCTAGCAGCATCCTATGATGTTAGAGTTAATGGTAATTGTCTTCCCCCTAGGATGTGGAATTTCAAGACTGGGAGCACATTTTTAAGGTGAGGCGAGAGAGATTTAAAAAAGACATAAGAGGCAAATTTTTTACACAGAGGGTGGTTCGCATGTGGAATGAGCTTCCTGATGAAGTGGTGGATGTGGTAACAATTACAATGTTTAAACAACATTTGTATGGATACATGAATAGAAAAGGTTTGGAGGGATATGGCTAGGAACAGGCAGGTGGGACTAGTTTAGTTTGGGATTATGTTCAGCATGAGCTAGCTGAACTAAAGAGTCTGTTTCTGTGCTGTATGACTCTATGACTCTATTTACTGAACATGCATGCCAAATGACCTCTGGTGCCACATGTTTGCAGATATCCAGAAAAGTTATATAGCTTTTAGGTAGGTTCCTTCTGTCGGTGGCTTTGGTCTCATGATGGCAATGTTTGTAGGACACAGCAGACCACCATGGTCTTGGATACATCCCTGACGTATACTGGAAGCTGAACTCCCATGAGTGGTCCCGATATCAGAAATGTTGATTCAATACTATGATATTCTGTTCCATATTATTTCTGATGGCTCCATGGTTCTTGTTACCTGCTCACTTACCTCACAGGACCAAGTGTCAGTGTGTGGTCTCTGACTCTCTGACTCCCCTACAGTGTGGAAACAGGCCCTTCGGCCCAACAAGACCACACTGACCTTCAGAGCATCTCACCCAGAACCATCCCCTATAACCCACCTCATCTATACATCCCTGAACACCATGGGCAATTTAGCATGGCTAATCCACCTAGCCTGCACATCTTTGGACTGTGGGAGGAAACCGGAGCATCCAGAGGAAACCCACGCAGACATGGAGAGAATGTGCAAACTCCACACAGACAGTCGCCCAAGGGTGGAATCGAACCCGAGTCCGTGGCGCTGTGGGCAGCAGTGCTAACTGCTGAGCCACCGTGCTGCCCAAAACGGGGCTCATCTGGGCTTTGAACCCGGGACCTCTCAGGTCCAAACTGAGAATCATGCCCCTAGACCAACAAGCCAGACATATGTCATATGTCTTATGTGCAGCCTTTGTCCCTCATCAGCCACTGTCTGCATGTTCTTGGAGATGTGAAGCAGGAGCAGCAGATTGCCTCAGAGTGAAGCCACTGTATCTGCTGCCAGGATCATGATGATACACCAACATGATATACTGTTCATTGTTATACACCAACTACACATTGATAGAATGGCAGCCCTTCCAGTTGCTATATTTCTTCCTGTTGACACAGAAGATCTGCAGAGCCATTAGCATGTAATCTCTAGCTCCATACACGATTGGGAATTTTGCTGTTCTGGCAAATCCATGTGACCACTCATCCTGCTTTCCCATGAGATCGGTTCTGAAGAAGGGTTGCTGGGCACAAAACATTAACTTTACTTTCTCTCCACATATACTGCCAGATTAGCTGAGTTTTTCCAACAATTTCTGTTTTTGTCATATCATGCCAATTTAACCTTCCTGGTGCAGCAGACAACATACTGGGAGGAGCTTTATGTAGTGCCAATACAAAGTTCTGGTTGCATCAAAGTTTAATGCTACTCTGTGTTTGGCAGCCACTGGCAGTGCAATCCTTGCCATGAGATAGCAAGAACTGCAGATGCTGGAGTCAGAGAAAAAGAAAGTGTGGAGCTGGAGGAACACAGCAGGCCAGATAGCATCAGAGGAACAGGAAAGCTGATGTTTCGGGTCGTTGTTGTGAGGCTCAAAATTGTTTTGAAGGAGGTGATGTAGGTTTTGTGATTACCTTCCTGGTGAAGCTGAGCCAGGCATTACTCTGGTTAAGGTAGATGTAGGAGAATTGATCTCAGAAACCAGGGTGTCCTGTAGGGAAAACTCTTCCCCCCTCATTGCAGAGCTTCAATCTTTGCGATTTCTGCTTTTTTTATTGGTGGTGTTGCTGACCTTGGTGCACTGCAGTGACAAGGCCTCTTTCTCTCACAAATTCAACCCATGAAAGGATGCGCAAAGTCAACAACAAAACAAAGTCAAGCCTCAGCACATACACAAGCCTCTCAACATGAGGAGTAAATCAAAAGCATTTGCCATGCAAACTGGATGCTCTTCCCTTTAAATATCTCTTGTCATTGTGTGGGGTGAATGGAGGGCAGAGTGTGACCGAATGAGGTTGAACATGTCCAATTGAGGGTGACGGGGGCAGTCCTCAGTCGACCTGAACAGACCATTTTGGAACTTCAAATTGGCCTGAACATCTCACTTATCATTAAAGCTTTCTTTGCAGTACCAGCACAAACATGGTAAGCCAGATTTGCCATCTTCCCTTCATGGGGCACTAAGCATGAGATTCAAGTGAAGCCTACCATTTTATTCCTTCAAGGCTTCCTTTGTGTTGGCATCAGTAGTGCTACAGAGCCCAATTTCATCGACTCAGACTCAAACAGTATGGAGTGCCTAGAATAACAATGAAAAAATTCTTTGATCTTGTGTCTGGTAAAGAATAGTTACTTGATGTGTTAAGTAAAATATCCAGGCGTCAACAGGTGTGTTTTTTTTTAATAAACCATTAGATTTAATAATATTTGTGGTTCCCCATAGGCGAAAGAATCACAAGATTGTCGTCCGTTAAAAAGGATAGTTGTGAAACGTAGAGACCTTTCACAAGAAAGATGTCATCACCCTAGTCATGCCTTAGTTTTGGGTAGCAACTATGTGACTGCAGTTTGGCATAAAATGCAGTAATTTCAATAAGCGTGGAAGTCAAATACTGTTCCAGTGTTTGAGGCAAGCTGTTTAATTCACTGTCAAATTGGCTGAATAAATTTTGGTTAATGGTTTCCTGGAATTAATCATGTATGTTAATCCTGTCAAAGTTTGTCTGGAAATTCAATGGAAAAGGAAAATATGAGATAGCAAGTACATCTTTTGCCACTGGAGAGAAACCCCACTGGGTCCTGAAAAAGGGAGTATTCTAAGGACTCAAAGTTAATGTTGGAGAGTCACAGATTGATGAAAGGCATGTGATTTAACCTTAAAAAGATTACTTTCCCAAGTTGGGCAAGTATTAAAGCCTTTGAGTGAGTAAATCAACACTGTGTGTTATTCAAAAAGGATACAAATTAGGTGTCGAAGTAGGCCCTTTGGCCCTCCAATCGAAAAGGTCATGGCCAGTTTGACTGCGGCCTCAACTTCTCTTTCCCATCGACCCTAATAAGCTTTGAGTTCCTTGTTAATCAAAAATCTGTCTATCTCTGAGGAAAGGTCGCCAGACCCAAAACATAACTCTGTTTTCTCTTCACAGATGCTTTTCTGATGAAGGGTCACTGGACCCAAAACGTTAACTCTGATTTCTCTTCACAGTTGCTGCCAGACCTGCTGAGCTTTTCCAGCAATTACTGTTTTTGTTTCTGATTTACAGCAACCACAGTTCTTTCAGTTTTTATCTGTCTATCTCAGCCTTAAAGTATTCAATAACCCAGCATCTGTTCTTCTCCTTGGAAGAGAATCCTACATACTTACAATTCTCTGCAAGAAATAATCTTCGCATCTCTATCTTAAATGGGAGATATTTTTAAACATTGTCATATGCATCCAGTCTGTTCCACAAAGGGAAACATTTTTTCAACATTTCCCGTCAGATCTATAAAGGATCCTATGTGTTTCAATAAGATCACTTCTCATCCTTCTGAACTCTAATGGATACAGGTCCAATCTGCCTATCGCTAAAGTATATAAAGTAACATCCTCATCTTAGAGATCAATCAAGTGAACCTTCTCAATATTACTTCTAATGTAATAACCTCACTTAAAAAAAAAGACCAAAACTGCACACACTTCTCTATATGTAGTCTCATCAAAGCTCTGTACAATGTAACACAACTTCTGTATTTATATAATCCATTCCCTGACAATAAATGGCAAAATTCTATTTGATTCCTACACATTACTGTACCTCCATCGCAACACTGTGTGGTTCATGTACCCAGACACCCATTTCTCTCTGTACATCAGAGTTTTGCAATCTTCTTCCATTTAAAATTAGAGATAACACAGTGTGGAGCTGGAGGAGCACAACAGGCCAGGCAGCATCAGAGGAACAGGAAAGTTGACGTTTCGGGTCAGGATCCTTCTTCAGAAAATTATTTTATCATTTAAAATTATACTGCTTTTCTATTATTCCTGCCAAAACAGATAAATGATCATCTTCCTCCATAATACTCCATCGTCATTTATTTAACCAGTTGATATCATTTTGCAGATTCCTTATGTCTTTACTTACTCTCCGAACTATCTTTGTGTTATCAGCAAATTTAGAAACGAGTCATTCAGTCCCTTCATCAAAATCATCGATTTGGCTTGTAAATGGTTGAAGCCCCAGCACTGATCCCTATGGTCCTCGTTACATCTTATCAATCCAAAATGACCCTTTTATGTCTGTTTTCTTTTTCTTGTTACTTAATCAATCCTCTATCCATGCTAAGATATTGCCCCCAGTTGATTATAGGTCTAAACGTGTTCAAAAGAGTTAACACTAAGGAATGTCATAAGCACCACCCAAGTCATATGGACCTGCGGGCAGATCAGCATGGAATTTCTAAGGAGTGAAACCTAACATCAGGTCTTCCTCAAAGTCTCTGTAACTAGTTGCTTACATGCGATAAATTATATCCTTTAACAACAAGAGACTCTAAGTTAGAGCAGGATGTGTGGTTTCCCTCTCCCACATTAGACCAGTCTCTGTAGTTTCCTTTGGTTAAACAGAATGGTGGCAACAACCTTCATCATGAGCAGCTGCTCATACAGTGTAGTGTGCTGGCATCCCCAGTCAACACCTGCTATAACATGGGCTTCTGTTTTGTTTGCTATCCTTTGATGCGGTCTATAGTCTGAAACGCCTTCAGGAAATCCAAGTACACCAAATCCACAGGTTCCTTTTTGTTCACATTGTTTGTTACTTCACATCCCAAAAAAACAGTCAAGTGCAATTTCCCTTTCACAACACCTTGCTGATTCTGCCTGATTGCATTAAGATTTTCTAAGTTCTCCGCTTAATAATACATTCAAGTGGGATATTTATAATTCCTACATTGCTCTAGAATTATGTGATCATAAATATGTTATTGAATTCTGTAATTTGTAAACAAAGGTAATTATGATCAAATATGGCTTCGTGGACAGTAGCCAGGGTAATACGTTCCTCTTCTTATATGTAAACATATCAGTCACACAGTGATTTAAGGTATGCCTTCGTAAAGCCATGTGTCATCATATAACGCACAGAGTTCATGTCACTTCTGTATTTGATCATTGTCTGCTGTGGCTGAAGAGGCTAATTCGTGAATGACATTCCCTTCCACAGCTGGCACTTTGGCCCAAGTCTGACTGACATTTTTTTTCCTTTTGTGAGGCTTTCTTTTCTTCCATCTAGTCACTTTCTTTTTCCTCTGTCTTTCGCATATCCTTCCCCAATATTTGTCTGTAGGCAGTCTGGTCATCAGTAAGGATTTCTTTTGTATGAACTTTGATTCCAGTCAACCTAAAGTCTCACTTGTAGATTTTCATGTATCACAGCCATGGGAAACCTGCTGTTCTCATTATTATGGAGAGGAAGTCAAGCCCTTTTGATAATTAAAACCAAAACACACGGAGAAGATTGCCTTGCTTCGTAATCTGCTAAAGGAAATGGGAAAAATGGTATAACCTGCCTTTCACCTTCCAAGCTGTTATAAAGGACAGGTTAAATGAAATGAAATCTTTTCACTCACTCTATAATCAACAAGTAACAAATTATTTATCTAAATCTAACAGTGAACTAATTAACAGAGCTATTAACAAATTGAAAGTTCCCCCTTAACTACTAGTTATTCCCAATCCAGAACAAAATTCTAATGGCATGCTGTTCCAATAAATACGAGTGCCACTTACATAAACCAAAGTAATAAGAAAAATAAATTAAAACTTAGACTGTCTAAACTACAGTCAAGATTCATCTTCTGGAATGATTTGTACCTTTTCCACCATTCTTCAGTCTGGAATTCCTTCTTCATCAAATTCCTGTGTCAGGAATAGTAGCTGAGAATGCCTTGGTACCTTTTAGATGGTGCTTAATCAGAGTGCTTAAAGATTTCTGTTAGAGCCAGAGTTTTACTCTTCCAATGGCAGTTCACTCTCACCCTGATTTTCAAAAATCCTCTTCTTATATACCCTTGATGACCTGTCAATTTTCTTATAATAGGATTGGTCCTAGGTCGTCAACACCCTCAAATTTAAATTTAATTGGTTTTCAGTCTCTAAGTGCCTGGTTTAAGTTAATTGGCTGATATTCATTCTGGATGCCTTAACACTAAAACAAGCCTAGGTTGACAACCACACAGCCAATTGATACATATGTTTCAATTTCAGAACTGTCTAT
>NC_063345.1:20200380-20213908 GCF_021869965.1 Rhincodon typus | reverse complement strand
ACCACACAGCCAATTGATACATATGTTTCAATTTCAGAACTGTCTATGCATGAGACTTTTTTTTATCATCAAGCTTAGAAAAGCACATCACCTCTTAAATGGACCACACACTCTTTCCTCTCTCATTTTTACAAACAAATTCTAACATTCTACCTTCTAAGTCACAAGTACTCTACCCAACTTCACAACACTCATACATCAATACAGTAATTTCAACTTCAAAAAGCTGTTCTTATATTAGTAGTTGATTGAAACTGAGTTATAGGTTTGGGTTTATTGTCCAGTATGCAGTTTACCACCAATGGGGCATTGATTTGTTTTGGTTATACATTATGTACAAGTACAGATTCTTAAAGGTACTGCTTCTTATTAATTCACTGGAAAGATTATATAAACAATCAAAGGAGGATTCATGTACATGATTATCATTAATCTGTTCCCTTAAGATATTAGTCAAATCATCAAAATGTAGAGGTTGAAACTTAATACTAGGCTGGATCTACTCTTTAATGTACAGTCTTGTATCTCTCAGCCATCACCTTGTCAACTCTGAGAGCTGGCTCTCAGGAAGCCAGACTAGAGTCAAGTACTATGCACAAGTAAATAAAGGATGATTTGCTGACTGGATACTGGCCATGAGAGAAAAAATAGCTTCTGAAGAAATTTGCTTGCAACAGTTGTCTTTGAGTTGGGGTAAGCATTTCTGGCACCATTCTATTATTTCAGAAGCTTGACTCATTTGGTCTTGCTGTCCAAGACTGGGCCCAGTATGTGGAAAGGATGTGTAGTTTTTTCTGGCAAATGACTTTGGGCAGATGAAAAGCAATGAATAATTCTTCTGACAGCTTGTGGACCCACTGGTTTTTTGTCTATTAGGAGCCTATGTTTCCTGAGGCACCAGATACTGAAACCTTTCTGGACTCAGTGCACCAGATCACTGTAAAGAAGATATTTAATTATGGGGACCAAGAGTGATTGTCCTGAGCAAAGGCCACCACCAGATATTTCTGAACTCCACCAGAGTCATTCATGGGTATCCAAAATGAAGATGTTGGTGAGAAGTCATATCTGGTGGTCAGGATTGAATGCAGGCATAGCTGTGTTGGTGGGGTAATGCCCAGAGTGCCAACAAGGACAAAAGTTACCACCAGCAGCTCTCCCACACTTGTGATAATGGCTGGATAAACCCTGCACTCGGTTACACGTTGATGATATGGGTCCTTTCATGGGTTCAATGTTCTTAGTCATTGTGGATGTCCGCTCAAAGTGGTTTGACATGCATAGAGTTCATTTATCACACATGAGGACAATGATAGGAAGGCTACAAGCATCTTTTGCAATATGTAGACTTTCAGAAGTGTTGGTCACAGCCAACAGGTCATCATTTACCAGCAGGGAATTTGAGTATTTCTGAAAGTTGAATGGTGTTCGCCTATAAAGACAGCTCCAAACCATCCATTGTCCAATGGTCTGGCAAAAAAAGTCCAAACTTTGAAGGCAGGGTTAAGCAAACAGTCTACAGCTTCACTGGATGCCAAACCATCCTAGTTCCTATTTGATTATCAGACCACCGCACATGCAACTCCAGGGATAGCTCCAGCAGAGTTGCTAATGGGGAAGAAGACTTTGCATCAGGTTAAATCTGCTTTGCCCAGACCTGGGGGTTGTGGGGAATGGTGAATGCCACTGCCAGACAAAAGACTCCTCTAAGTGAGAGAAACAGTTTACTTCAGGGGATGAAGTTTGGTATGGCCCTGCATGGGTAAGAGGCATGGTTGATACAAGTTCAGGTCCCATGACGTACAAAGTTCAGGGAGGTGAGGCGGTCCTGAACAAGCATGTGGACCATGTGAAAGCTGCAAACCCGCAAACGAACAGGAGGAAGACATACTCAGCCCCTTGGAACAGCTGGAAAGACTATCAGAAACAATGGGCTTTCCCCCTCCATCTAGCCTTGAAGGAAACTGAGTCTGACATGTACATGGCAGGTGTCACAGCATTGACACTTTTACTGCCTGAAGAAGAGGATGAATTTCTTCTGAGATGCTCAGGGGCAAGAGGCAGGCTACTACATATTTTATTATAGTCTGGTACATGCTATGCATTTCTGAAGCTGAGGCGGAGGAACCAGACCCTGTGTGAAAATGTCCAGGAGAGGCCTCAAGAATAAGAACAGGCCTATGTCCCTGAACTCAAAGGGGGAGGCTATAACAAGGTCAGCCAGATCGAGCTCATAAAATGAGTTCCCTGATTGGGGCTGTTAACCTGGTCCAATCAGGGAGCCCTAGCTGACTGATATAAACAGGATTGTTAGAGGTTCTGGTCATTCAGAGGCGGCTCTGAGGGAGCTTGACCAGTGTTAAGTACTATGCACATGTAAATAAAGGGTGACTTAGTGATGGGATACTAGCCTCTGGAGTTATTTCAATAGGATTTTGCTTTGTCAGGTAAGGGACTGAGAAGACCAATGCCCTACCTCAAACCCGCCAACAGTTAAAATAAAAAAATGAAAGTGTTTTCCCAGAAAGGCAGTTGGTGCCAATTTAGTGACCTTTAGACATTTTCCTTCCCATACAATGGCAAATAAATCCAGAATGCAGCATCATATCTGTTAGCAACATGCAAATTCTGAGAATCCAAACTTACAAATGCAAGGCTGTTGTGATCCTAACAACAATGTTTTGGTTTGGATGTGTAATAAACCTTTTTTAAAGATAGCAGGTATAACATTGACCTATACCAACAGCACAAAGCAGGTGTGTGGGATTGGGAGCTAATTTGTATTGTGTGGATTTTATTTCCCATTGACTCAGAAAATATTTATTTATCAATCAAGTATTTATCAATTTATCAGTTATTTATCAATCTGGGTGAAGAGTGAGCCACTTAGAACTGAGATGAGGACAGAATCTCTTCATTCAGAGAATAGCGAATCTTTGGTAATTTCTAACCCCCCAGAAAGCTGTGAAAGGACAGAGATTGAATATGTTCAAGACAGAGGTCAATACTTTCCTAGATCCTAATACCTTTGAGGGATATGTGGATGGAATGAGAAAATGGGATTGAGGTAAATGATTATCCATGAACTGGAAGAAGGAGCAGAATCAAGGGTCTATATGGTCTATTTTTGTTCCTATGTTTCTATGGCAGCAGTATTTCCGTTATCATACTATTAGAGCATATGTGTTAATTGTTGACCAAATCACAGTCTCCACTACTGAGAAAGCTCACTGAATTGTGGGACAATCAGTGCTGACTGGTAAGCTTCTCAGTAAATCATAAGCCACAGCAGTGATATTCCAATTCACCAGATTCTAGATCCTGCAGGTAGTCGGTTGAGGTCTACTCTTTAGTGGATCCAAAGATGAGAAGCCAAGTCTTCTTTTGCTTTTCATGGGATGAGGTGGGACAGGAGAAGGGGCATCCGAGGGGTCAAAGTGTCAGCTTTCATACGTTGACCCTTTGCCTTTCATCGTGTGGACATTTCTATTCTCTGGAGTTGAGATGGCGAGAAGCGAAAGAAATTGAGTAAGTAGGCCCTGGAGAGATACTTGCTTCCACTTTGTCACTTTTTATCAATGAGTTCTGGGTGAGATGGTTCAGTGAGGACTGTCTTGAGCTACTGCCAATTAAGCTCTTTCTGTGGTCAATTATTAGCCACTTCACAGCCTTAACTGTGAGCCTCCCAAAAACTTGCCAGCCCAGCAGATGAGAAAAGTGATGGTTTCTCGTCTGAAGAACCAGGATGAATTGCCTTCTTGGTTAGAGGGGAAGTCTCCAATTACCCTAAAATGGGGTCTACTGGAGCACAAATGAGGGCAATGGGGTGGTTTATAAAGGCCACCCCCTTGCCCTTACCTCCAACAGTATCCCTTAAGAAACAAAAGAATAAGATTTATTTTCTCACAATTGGATCTCCTGAAGAGTAGACTTTGACAAACAGCATTCGGGACTGAAGCTGATAGTTTCTGGAGAGCTGGGATACCACTATCGAGGCACACAACAACTCTCACTGATCAGCACCTAAGAAGCCCATTGGTGAACTATTGGTCAGGTTTTCTGAGCAGTGTAGTTGCTGTTCCACCTCCACACTTTGTCTAGAAAGGGAAGCAGCCTTCATTTCTATTTTCATTGGTTTGTTCTCCTCTTACTTGCCTCTGACATGACAAAATTGTTTCTTCTTTTGGAAGGAAGTGCCCCTTTCACAATGTAATAAACTTTCTAGCGCCGTCTCCCTTTTCCTACGCTGCCTTGTCAGTTTTCGCACTGTAATTATTTTGATCCACATATTACTGTTGCACATTGAGCTGTTGTTGTATGCAAAGGCTTATGGCCATATGTAGGAAAGACATGAAGTTGTCCAGAAGGGAAAACCAGCAAAACTTGTCAATGATCCATATACAGCAACACAGCTGAAGATTAAAAAACCAGCAATGTTGGATTGGTAAAGACCTGTCCCACATAAATGTGATGTCATACCCATCACAATGTATACCTCATGTCCTGCAAAACATGTAATCACCACGGAGAGGTCTTGAAACAGGTTAAACATACAGGCAAGTTAGCAAACTACAATCTGGAAAATGTATCTTCCCATGGCAATCAAATTTCAAGCAGAAAACCATTCCAGTCCTAATGTTAAAACAGTACTTGCCTCTTCCCAGAGATTATCCCCATACCAACCCAAAACAGATCGACTCTCACTTGAAGAGATCCATTGGATTGAGGTACATGGCATAAGCCAGCATACTGTTCCATCGGGTCAGTGGAGGGACTTTAGATGAGCTGCAAGCAGAAACTTTAAATCTAAAGGTCAGAAAATAACTACGGACATCAGTCAGTATTGGCTCCATTTGTGACATTAAAACTAGACGCTAAAATGATATATGAGGGCCAAATGTAAGAAAAGTTCAACATGGTAACACTTATCGCACTTTGGCCCTCATACTACTTTGACACTCAGTGGTGCAGTTTAATATCCTGTAATCAGTAGAGGAGCATTTTATGAGTACACAGAATTCTAAGCATACTGGCTGGGAGATAAAATTAGAGTTAATTTATGTAAGGTACATATCCTTGTGGTTTTAGAAGAGATGTGCATGTACTAATACAAATTCTAACAGTGGTTAAAAAAGGGCAATGATTTACTGGTGATTAGAGAAGTACACACTTGTTGAAAGATGGGCACAGTATTTCAATCATATGTTCACTGTTTTGTTCCCTTGGTATACGCCACTTGCCCTCACCCGAAAGAGTTGTGTCTTGCTTTGATGTGCTTCCATGTGTATTGGAAAGTTTCAATTTGAATTCTCTTTGGAAATGCGAGTTCAGTTATTGATGGGCTGTTTGACAATGAGAATATCCTAATCCAATTTTTAGATACCGATTGATTTGCTTTGCAAGATTTAATCAGGTGGTGGTGCTCCAAGCCACTTTCCTCCTCTCTCAGTCCAACAGTTCAAAAGGCAGTTGTTGTTGGACATTTTCTGCTTTAACTATAATTAACTAACTCCAGACAGAATGGGGAAGGAAGACTTTATCATGTCAATTCTGTCGGTTCAGTCACTTGGAAAATGTATTGTCATTTATCTCAAATGTTTCATCCAATTATGTCATCATATAAATGTCTTCTATGCTATTTCTGTGTAAGACAAATCAGAAAATGTGAAATTTATTACTCAGGCTATTTCAGTTCAAACCAGGAGACCATAAGGCATTGGAGCAGAAGTAGACCATTAAGTCTGCTCCATCATTTATTGAGATCATTTCTGATCTGATAATCCTCAACTCCAGTTTCCTATCTTTCCCTGTAACCTTTGATCCCTTACCAGTTAAAAATCTGTCTTTCACAGCCTTGAATATAATTAATAGCCCACCCCCAATAGGCCTTTGTGATATAGAATTCCAAAAATTTATTACACTCAGGCAGAGGAAATTCATCCTGACCTCTGTCTTAAATGAGTCACCCTTTACTCTGAGGTTTTGTGCTCTGGTTGTAGACTCTCCCACAAGGGGAAACAGCCTCTCCACATCTAACCTGTCAACACTCCCTACCAATCTCACGTTTTAATAAAGTTACCTCTCATTCTTGTTAACTCCAATGAGTTCAGGCCCAACTTATTTACAAGTTAATTATTAAACATTTTCATTGAAGCCAAATACCACTAGTTTAAAATCCAAACTTTAAAATTGTATTAAAAATTACACAAATCAGTCTTTACATCACAGCCCAACCTTGATCCCTGGTAGCACTCCACTAGTTACAAATTGTCATCCTAAAAATGCCCCCCTTATCACAGCTCTCTGTCTTCTAATTGTTAACAAATCGTCTATCAATGTTGCCCAAAACATTTGGGCTCTTATTTTATTAAGTAACCTTATGTTTTGTACCTCATTGCCTCTTGATAAATCAAATATATTAAATATAAACTACAATATATATTCTTTAGCTATCCCCCTGTTATCTCCTCAAAGAATTCCAATAAACTTGTTAGGTATTATTTCCTCTTCATGAAGCCATGCCTACTCTGCTTAATTATATGATGCATTTCTAAATGCTCTGCCATTACATCCTTCATAATCAACTCCAACATTTCCCTATGATAGATGTTAAACCAATTATTCATTTGGTACCTGATTATGGTCTTTTTCCCTTTTGAATAAGCGTGTTACATGTGTTAAAATCTTATAAGGGCATAAATGACACGGGCTGTGGTGAGAAATGTGACAGAATTAGATGAGATGTCCAGTGAGGCCTATCTCAATGTCATGTGCAACTCACTGCATCTTTTAAGCCAATTCCATGCAGCAAGGTGAGATTCTTGCTAGGGAAGTGGTGAATTGCCTATTAAGAGGGATTGAGTTTTTAAATGACTTCATTAATTGCATATCTCACCATAATAATATTGTACAGACCATGTATTTTTATCTTTCTGTTATTTTCTTTGTCAAAAGAAAAGGATTGTTTTGAAAACCCAGATTATCGAAAAATTGCTGCACTTCTTAAAAGCAAGTGAGTCCTGGACAGAGCCCAGAGATGATTGTAGGTGCTGTTCACATAGCTGATTTTTCAAGTGACCTTCTGGTTGCAAACAAGCTAGAGCCAGGTGTCTGTGTACCAATGAAGGTTTGGCCAGCAACAAGTAGCTGATTGGTCTGTGAGTTAGTAACTAGCTATTGATGACAACAGCCTCCTGCCAGCCAGCAGTTATATGATTGGTTCCCAGGTAATTGAACATCTTGGAGATGTAAATTTGCAGGTTAAGTTATTGGATCCCTGCATGGTCAGGAACTGATTATTTTCTCTAAAGTAAAAATCACCTTAAGTCTGAAGAAAGCCAGTTTATTTTTTCCTTCAGCAACTTCTGTAAGCTGTCGCTGTTAAGGAGTAAGCCAGAAACTTTATAAATGTGACCCAGCCATTCTGTACCTTTTACAAACAAGTGAAACTACTTGGAGAAGGAGAATCAAGGAGCAGCACCATCTAAACCCTGTGAATAACAAGCATTGAACTGCCTTCCCAGTCTCTCCCTCCTCTCATGACACATTTTTTTCCCTGTCTGTTTTGTATGTGTAAACAGGGAGCATGTATAACCCAGAGCACTGTAATGGAACTATACAAATGTCTAGAGTAGGACATAAGGGATGCAGCAGTGGGAGGCCGGTGGAAGTGAAGGTGACAGATGGTTCGAACTGTTGAGTGTCTCCTTCCAGGGAGTGACAGATGACCTGTGTGGGATCTCAGTCAGCACCCACAAATACATCAGGACAGTGAATAATGTTATAGAATAGCCTTTAGAATAGAATGGCTTTTATTGTCAAATGAGTGCAGTGAAAGATTTGTAATATTGCCTTTTGGTGCCATCTTAAGTTCAGGGTACTTAGATACAGACACTTTAAGTGTTGTTACTGAATTGAAATAGTGAAAAAACAGACTAGCATGGGAATAGAGAGTTTAAATAGTCCAGAATGAGAATAAATATGTCTTCAAAGTACTCAAGTTATAGTCCTGTTATCAGAGTCCTTGCTGCCTCGATATGCTGGGCTCCGTCTCGGACTCACCTCCAGGACTTGTCCCCCTGACTGGCCTGGGTTTGCTCTGCTCCCACTCTGGGCTCCAGCCGCAACTCATCTTCCATGACAGGCTGATCTCGGACTCCATTCTCCATTCCCTCCAGGTAAGGTACTTTAAGAAGTTAAAAGTTTGGGGTGGGGGCAGTAAAACTGCATCGGCGGTGGGGGGGATGAAAGAGGAAAAGGAGCTGGCAAGCTGAGGAGTCTTAGTCTGCCACCATCTTAATCATCTGTTCAAGACCACACCAGTTCCTACCGTTCCTCAGTGACAAGGTCAGTGCTGCAGCCCAGGCAGTAGGAATCAGAAACATAGTTGGCTTTCCCCAGGTGTCAGTGCCAGTGACTGTACTATGGCACTGATAGGGCTATATCTCAACGCTGCAGAATTCATTAAGAAGGGAGTTATTCTATTCAATCAATATCTAGGCGATTTGTGATTGCTGTTACCACTGGGTGTGCCCACTATCCTAGCAGGTGCCATGACTTTTATATCCCAGGGCTTTCTTCCATACCAGGTGCATTTGAGTCCGGGTGCCTTGAGGCTAGTTACTAAGGGACAAGGACTGCCCAGAGTGGTAATGGCTGATGACCACAATCCTCTGACTGATATGGAGGGCAGATACAGTGCTGTCAGTGCTTCAACCAAGGCCATGGTGGAGCAGCTGATGAGCTATTGAAGATACAGTTCTACCGCATGGTCCAGTTTTAGAGGGACTTCCCAGGATAGTCCAGAACATTATCATTCCCAGCCCTGCAGAATTGGAGCACCACAAGACTGTGGTGGGTGCTGGGGAACTGAGGGGATGCGAACACACATCCATGGAGGAGGATGAAGACTTTAAGGAGGAAGGTCCCCTTGTGCACAACAGTGTTCAGCTGCATTGGGGGCTACAAGTCAGACAGGACCTGATTGACTCCTGGTTCCAGCAGGGGAGAGCTGTGTGCAGCAGTCAACCATAGAATGTAAAATAGTCCAGGATCATCATGGCAGGATTTGTTTGCATTGTGGGGAAAACTGCAGCCACTATTGTTTTATTTGTGTTCACATTTGCTGGCTCTAAAAAACTCGTTTTGTGTCCAATTGCCTGTTGCAATGTTCCCTTACGAATAGTGGCAAGATGCAGGTCTATATTGGGCATTGAGGACAGTAGTGACTTAGAAGGTGTGTTAGACAGGACGTAGGTTAGCAGTGTAGCTTGGTTGCTTAATAAAGGCTAATGTAAGAAAATAGGCTTATATGTTCAAGGGAAAGTCAATCTATGTGCCATGGGCAATGTGGCTTTGGTGTGCCATTACATTGCTGGTGAGCAGCAACATCAGGTTGCCAACTCTTCACCAGGTGCACAGTGGGATGCCAATGTTTTGGCAGAAAACCAACAAGTGGTGAGATATTTTTGTAAACAGTACATGGTAAAACGGGGCTAGAATCAGCTGAGGGGGCACCGTAAGTGCAAGGTAAGTAGTTAATGAAGTGATAACAAGGTGTAAAGCTGGATGAACACAGCAGGCCAAGCAGCATCAGAGGAGCAGGAAAGCTGACGTTTTGGGTCTAGACCCTTTTTCAGTTAATGAAGTGTGTTTTGTAAGCTATGGCAAGAGAATTTGCGAGGCCTCATGGCGTGAAACTCTCCAGAAAAACTCAACCAAACTGACACTTAGCAAAACAAAGGAGATTCAGTCCATTAGCAGTTTTCTGATCCGCTGCAACTTTTCCAAGGTCTAAGGATTACTGCCAGTGCATCCACTATCTCTATATAGCTACTTCCCTTTATTATCCTAAGGTGTGACCCATCCGGTCCAGGCAATAAGGCCTTTAGTCCAATTCATTTTCCTAGTACTTTCTCTCTAGTGATAGTTATTGTGTTTATTTCCTCTTCCCCTTTTTGCACCTTGTAATGTTTTTGAAAGCTATTAATACCCAATCATAAGAATTTCTTGGTACCTCATTCTCATATTTAATACTCATATCAAGATTATCCTAGTGCTAACATCACCATTAAACTGATCATATAAGAAAACTCCCACAAGAAAATTAAATAAGAGACCAAGTTTGTGTACATGCTGAAGTGACAATGTATCTCCTTCAGAGATAAAACCTGATCTCTGAATTCCTTTGTGCTACAGGTTTGTGAGATTACCTGTTTACATGCCATCCTATAATGTTAACATGTGAAGAGAAACCAACACAATTAAATGAATTTAGGGTAATGCATCAAAATAAGCCACACTTTAACCATATTCAGCATGATTTGCCAAAGAACTTGGAGTTTTTGCCCTTATCGAGGGAGAGGAAGTCTTTACAAGATTACCTGTTTGGTAATAGAAAATATAATTGATATGAACAAAAGTAATGCTTAGTCATGTTTACTGTATTTATTTCAAACACCAAAAGAAGTTAAATTAAGGTACTAATGAAGTAATATTATTGATTACAGATGTAGCAATCACTTTTTAGCATTTTATAATACTATAGATTAGCTACTGGATTGTGATGGCACTATAGATATTTGCACTTTGAATTCAGTATTCATTCTGGAATCTATTGACTGATGCAACTGAGTTGACCATCTGTACCATGCTGATCCCTCCCTATGGAAAAAAGAGGCAGGCCCAATTGATCAATGGCTGCTTCATGAGATTGTAAAACAGATCATTAAAACTACCAGTTCATTCTAAATTGCACCTATTTTTACTCTTTAGTATTAGTGACTGGACTGACTTCAAAGAGTTAACAACTTTTGAATGGATGAATTGAGGGGGAGCTCTACCCGACCAAAGCATTGTGGCAACAAACCAGTGAATTTGTTGTGAATTACAGCCAAGTTTCAATGGTAGCATGTACTCTGTTAGGAAACAATCGTGTTATTAAGGTAGTGTGTACCAACTGGTCATTTATGACTGTATGATGCTTTCAAATTATATTTATCTTGCATAGGAGATAAATTTATTTTTATTATGCCAGTTCATGGGTAGATAGAATTATTGCCTCTTTCTGCCATTTATGTTTGTAAGTATCCAAAGCAATCCTCAAACACTGTATCCACATACTTTTTTAATGCTGCATACTCACTGATGCTCAACCCATAGGCAGATCAATAACAAGCAAACAATATTGATATAAAACATTCAGCCCTGTTCCTGAGGAACATTTAGATTACTACATGTAAGGAAATTATTATTTCTCTTTATTGTATAAAATAGAGACCATTCTTTGCCATAGCCTTCTGTAAACTATTAAACCTTTATCAGCATTATTAGTGTTATTAGCATTAGCCTTAAGCAACAGTTTGTAGAGAACATGGTGATAATATTGGTAATGGGTTGGCATCAAAATCATTTTGCTTACACCTATCTTTTATTAGGTTGCGACAGTACCAAAGTGTCATTTAGTTGCCCTTTAACATATGTTAATATTGCTGAAAACCAAAGCAGCCTTACTGATTTTATTTTATAACTGCTAAGGAATCCTTTCATCTGTTTGGCCTTTGGCAGGAGGAGAATGAGAGATTAAAACTAGTTGGAAACAATATTAGATATAAGTGATAGATGTGATTATTCTGCACCACTTTCTTCTATATGTATAAAATGGGAAACATTGCTCTGATCAAATTGCAGACCAAGATGGATGTAATTATTGCTATGTTTGATCTTGGTGAAACATATTGGTGAAATGTATTCATGAAACTTAATTGGCAAAATTTGCAGTACCAAGATGGTTGAAGATAGTGCTAAAGGCCAAAGATGAGAAACCTGAACAGAATGGTTGATATGAAAGTGAGAGCTAAAAGTTGACTTGTCTCATTAGTAAAACAATGAAAAGGCAAGATTTCTTTGAAAGTTAAAAAGTGGTGTTGAGATTAATTGCTTTTGAAAATAACTAAATGTCTGAACCAAGCAATAGTTTACTTAAAACAAAATGCAATTTGCATTTATTTACTATTTTTGGAATTTATTTGCCCTACTGGATTCTTAACCGACAGATTATTTAATATTGCACACATTACTGCAGGATGAAGGGAGGAAAAAATCAGTATTTTGTCAAATAAAAACCAGACAATGGTAACACATGTGAAAAGAGTAAATTTGGTTTCACAAAATGTTGAGTTTCCAATATCTCCCCCATCTTAATACAAATAACCTCAGTTCTTTCAGCCTTGGTCTCCTGTAATTTCTGAAATTTCTGAAGAAGAGTCTAGGCCCGAAACGTCAGCCTTCCTGCTCCTCTGATGCTGCTTGGCCTGCTGTGTTCATCCAGTTCTACACCTTGTTATCTCAGATTCTCCAGCATCTGCCCACAAATGTCACCAAAGACAGCTTTGTTCTAATTGTGTTTTACAAATACACGAGAGCTAAGCATTTACTCGAACCAGATATGCATTACAAAGCAGTCATTCTACTTTAGCACTTAACTGAAGATGATAATCTGAAATTAAGTCTACATTCTCCACAAGATTCTGCCTACCATTCAGTCATCTTATTCACCAATCTAGCTAGCTGCTTGTCTCTCTGACTGCTGCCTCACTGTGATGCCATCTACCCCCTCATCTACTTTCCTCACCCCCCCATATCCCATTTACATTGGTCACCAACATTTATTCATTTAAGAATCATTGATTAATGCTGAATGTTAAAATAAGAAAAACTAATTACATTTTAACTAATGATGTGATTAAATATTTAAAAGAAATTTTAAGGTATTCCAAAAGAATAAATTTAAGTGTTATAAAACAAGTCTGAAAAGCTATGCATTATCTGAAAAGTATTTACAGAAGTTTCTTTAATCTTGCCTTAGTGTCAATTTCTCTGCCTGCAGCTGCAGTTAAAGAACATTGCCTCCTTCTCTTGCATTAGGAATTGGGTGCATGGCTTCCCTTTCTCTGTTCTACACCAAGGCTTACCCAGCTCACTGTGACAGAGGCAGCGGGGAATGGCCGGTATTGGAAGACTGGTGGTAAAATACATGAGCAGGTCAGTGGGCGGTTTTCCCTATCAGCTTTGGTTGGAACAGCTCCAACACCAGGCAGATGTCCTGGTCCTTACTGTTGGTTAAAGTTTGTCCAGAAATACTTTTAAGATCAACTCTATTTGAAAGGTATGAAATACTTTTCTGTACATCTGGAGCACATAGAAAATTTCACCCATGGGAAGACTCTACCAGAATTGCATTTTGGGATAAAATGCATTTGTGAGTTTTAAATAACTTATGAACTCAAGTCAAAAACTTCCCAAATCTCGTTCAAGTGAAAATACAATTAAAGTCATAGAGTCATACCGCACAGAAACAGACCCTTTGGTCCAACCAGTCCATGCCGAGCATAATCCCAAGCTAAACTAATCCCAGATAACAAGGTGTAGAGCTGGATGAACACAGCAGGCCAAGCAGCATCAGAGGAGCAGGAAGGCTGATGTTTCAGGCCTAGACCCTTCTCAGAAATTTCTGAAGAACGGTCTAGGC